>NC_090443.1:157840517-158171350 GCF_031143425.1 Pleurodeles waltl
GCAAGACACAGCCAAACTGTACCTAAAAACAATGTGGCTGCCTTTAACTTTTGTAAAGACATTATCTAATCACCTAATGACTTGAAATTTCAATGTACCGCTGTACTTCTGCGAGATACTAAGACAACAGATATCACTAAGTTAAAATGCCTTATAACTTATTAAATACTTATCCTACTTAACTGCAATACTCATAACGATCATCTGTGCACCATAATGTCTAACTTTGCCAAAGTTCATGTAAATCTGTTCAACTGTTTTGGCTCAACGTAGAATAAGAAAAGTCTATGTAAAATGCGTTGGAGTCAAAACCTGTTTTGGGCCCCCATTTTTTCTTTGCTCCCCCCCTTCACCAGTCACCGCAAAACATTGCATCATCTGCCAACGTAGAAGGAAGAATAAATCTGTAAATGTCTGTGCAGTTTCAATAAACATCAGAAAGTTATTAAGTGGCAAAAGTCCAAAGAATTCATTATCTCTGGTAAACCACATCACTGTGTGCACTGGGGGTTGGCAGCAGGGTTTGGTCTGTGGTCCAGCCCTATACTCAACCTTCATGGGTATCTGCCAACCCTTACTATGCACATCCTTTGGCTGAGCGCAGAGATGGTTAGCTGCACAACATCTTTTGTTTTTTTGTTTTTTAATTATTTTTCTGTCAGAATAACCCAACGGACTGCAGTAATACCACAATAGCACCAATCAAAATATTTTTTTTAATACATTTTAAAATACTTGATGGTCCCTATGGGCTCCTCCCACAAGGGCCTGGGGGCCAGTGTGTGCTCTTCTAGTCCTCTTAAATGCCCTTCTCTGAATTGAAAAGATATACACCAAATCATACAAACCATGCTTTCTGAGTAAAATTCTAAATTTTTGAAACATTTTGTGTAATTCTGTTCAGCTATTTTTTTCTGCTAGCTTTCCCCGCTATGCACATTTTTGTCTTCAATGATGTCATTTCTGATGTTGCAGTGATGTTATCAATGATGTCGAACAACATGTCATGAGTGATGTAATATGTAAGGTAATTAGCAATGAATATGGAGGGCGCAAGATAGTTACTTTAGAGCGTGAGTTAGAGTTGCTTGAGATCATTTAAATTGGTGAATTTTAGTGGTTTTGTTTGTTTAAAATAGTCTGTTTTAACTGAGATTTTCACTTAACTATACCATCCCTTTTGACTTTTGATTTTATCAGTGAATTACTAATTTTTTGATGTAATGTAAGATTTCATCGTCGTAGAGGCCAAACCCTAGCCGCGCACAGCCTTTGCTGGATGGGTTTGGGTGAAGGTTCTGGCCTGCAGCGTCCCTGCAACTTTCCCCCTGCAGACGCACAACTCCATTTTCTAGCTTCTTTTTGGTGTTGCTTCAGCAGGAGGTGCATGCCCTTTTGTTAAAAGGCGCAGTGGAGTTGGTTCCAGAGCAGGAAAAGGGTCAGGGATGTTATTCAAGATATTTCCTGATTCCCAAGAAGGATGGTTGATTGAGGCCTATCCTGGATCTGAGGTTTTAGAATTGGTTCGCTCAAACAGGAGAAGTTCAGAATGCTGACCCAAGCACATGTGCTTCATGCATTGAACAAGGAAGACTGGATGGTGTCTATCAACTTACAGGATTCTTATTTTCATATCCCTATTCTGAAGTCGCACAGGAAGTATCTCCGGTTCATGGTATGGTCGCAACACTACCAGTTTGCGTTCCTTTCTTTTGGTCTTACTTCTGAACCTCAAGTCTTCACGAAGGTGATGCAGAGGTTGCAGCGGACCTCAGAAGGATTGTAATATTAGTATTCCCTTACCTGGACGATTGGCTGATCAAATCCGGGTCCCCAGAGCTCGTGCTGCATCACTTGCAGGTGACAACCCAGTTGTTGTTCAACCTGGGCTTTACGGTAAATGTGCCCAAATCTCACCTGGAGCCCTCTCAGCTGCTCCTGTTCATAGGGGCAGTACTGGACACAACATTGAATCAGGCCTACCCTCCTCCTCAGAGGATTCAGGACATTCAGGCGTTGATTCCAATGTTTCAGAAGGGAGTGGCTGTTCCAGTCCTCAAGGTCCTACGTCTGCTCGGTCCGTTCACTTCCTGCATTCCGTTGGTCACTCATGCACGTTGACACATGAGGGCTCTCCAGTGCTGCCTCCGCAAGCAGTGGTTTCAACACAAAGGGGATCTTGAGGAGTCGATAACGATCTCCAGAGATGCAGCAGTGGATCTACGATGGTGGGCTGTGGACGGCACCTTTCTCAAGGAAGGCCGTTTTGTCTCCCACCTGTGGTGACCACAGTTATAACGGATGGAGATCAAAGGCCATTGGTCTCCAGTGGAACAGATGTTTCACATCAATCTGTTAGAATTGCGGGCGATACGTCTGGTTCTCAAGGCCTTCCTCCCGTCTATTCGCGGTCAGTCAGTTTAAGTCTTGACAGACAACACTCCTGCGATGTGGTACATCAACAAGCAGGGAGAAGTAGGGTAGTACCTTTTCTGCAGAGAGGCTCTTTGGCTCTGGTCCTGGGTGCAGGACAATCGGATTTGTATAGTAGCGAACCATCTGGCTGGAGTTCTCCACGTACGTGCGGACAGTCTCAGTCGGTGTCTACATCCGTATGTGGTTCTTCACGTCTTACGGATGTGGGGAGT
Organism: Pleurodeles waltl; assembly: GCF_031143425.1. Lineage (NCBI taxonomy): Eukaryota > Metazoa > Chordata > Amphibia > Caudata > Salamandridae > Pleurodeles > Pleurodeles waltl. The sequence continues at coordinate 157,843,166 of NC_090443.1, forward strand.
TCCTCAGATAGACTTGTTTGCCCCTCGCAAGAACACACACTGCCTGGCATTCTGCTGCCTCCAGTATCTGGTGCAGGGGGCATTTGGGGACGCGTTTCAGATGTCTTGGTGTGACTAACTGCTTTACGCATTTCCTCCCATGCCCTTGATTCCTCGAGTTCTGAGGAAGATTCGCCAAGATCGGGCTCAAGTCATTTTAAAAGCCCCAGATTAGCCAAACAGGGTTTGGTACACAGACCTTCTTCAACTCTCACTGTTCCTTCGGCTCCTCTCACATTCGCAGTGGCAGGTTCTACACCTCCATCTCCAGAGCCTGCACCTACATGCCTGGAGATTGAACGGGGCAATCTGAGTTCCTTTTCTCTCCCTCCAGAAGTGGTGGATGTTATCTTATGGGCCTGGCGACACTCCACCAAGACTGTCTATGCTGGCAGATGGGCAACATTTGTTACTTGGTGTGAAGAGAGACAAATTGATCCCATAAAGGCCCATTTATCTGATATTTTGCTTTTTGTCCTTTCCTTGGCACAGAAGGGTTGTGCAGTTGCCACAGTGAAAGGCTGTTTGTCAGCGCTGTCGGCTTTTCTTTGCCTTCCTGACCAACATTCCTTATTTAAGTACCCTATAGTTCTTAGGTTCCTTAAAGGCTTAATTAACAAGTTTCCTCCCACTCCGTTTGTAATACCTGAGTTGGATTTGAATTTAGTTCTGACTTTTTTAATAGGTTCACCGTTTGAGCCTATGCATTCTTGCCCATTGAGACTTTTAGTTTTAAAAACAGTTTTCCTAATAGCTATCTCGTCAGCTAGACGTGGGAGTGAGATTCAGGCTCTTAGTGTGAAACCTCCTTTTACAACCTTTCATGCTGGCAAGGTGGTGCTGAGAACCAGGGCAGCTTTCCTTCCTAAAGAAGTCACTCCTGTTCATCTGGGACAATCTATAACACTCTCGTCCTTTTACCCTCCTCCCCATCCATCAAAGGAGGAGGAAAGACTGCACCGCTTGGATCCAAGAAGGGCTCTGAGTTTCTACTTTGAGAGGACGAGAGACTTCAGAATTGATGATCAACTCTTCATTGGATATGTGGGCTAAATGAAGTGCAAAGCCGTCCACAAGAGAAACCTTTCAAGGTGGGTCGTTCTTTTCATAAAAATTTGTTATTCGTGGGCAAAGAAGGTTCCACCAGAAGGTATTAGGACCCATTCCATCAGGGCTAAGTCTGCCACTTTGTCTCTAGCTAGAGGTGTACCAGTTGTTGATATTTGTAAGGCAGCTACTTGGGCTTCCCTCCACACTTTCGCAAAGCATTATTGCTTAGACTTAGAAGTTAGGGGGAATGTCCATTTTGCACGATCTGTTTTGCAGGACTTCTTGGTTTGACTAGTCGGGCTCCTACCTCCGAGTACAGGACTGCTTTGGGATTCTATTCATAAGGTGAGGTTGTTGTATCCATCAGAAGAACAAGGTACTTACCTTCGGTAATGCTTTTTCTGGTGGATACAGTAACTACCTGTGGATTCCACACAGTCCATCCCACTTCCTCGTTGCCTGTCTGGTCATACCAAGATGTTGATTATCATAGATAGGATGTATATATATTTTTGTTTTATATAATATTGTGATCTATATGTATATTTGTGTGCATATATATATATTTTTTTGGGATTGGCACATGTGTTTGTGAGGTCGGTATTCACCTGTTCGCTTTGAAGGCATGGTAAAAAATTCTGAAACTGACATCAGCATGCCGGCAAGAACTTCTTATGGCTCCGATGACGTCAGACAGAGCTGCGTGCGGAGCCATGCAATGGTGATGTCCTCGTCGACGTGTGGAACTAGGAAGAAAATTTCCTTTGAATGCTGGCGCATTAGGAGAATTCATAAGGGGAGGAATCCACAGGTAGCTACTGTATCCACCAGAAAAAGTGTTATCAAAGATAAGTAACTTGTTCTTTTTCAAATTTGACCCCAGCGAGGGTCCCTCTGGGACTCCCCTTCATTGCCCAGGGGGTCAGGTTGCCTCTACCCTGGATTCTTATATCGTATTTGTTTTTTATTTTTTGGGGCTCAAAGACCATGTCCCTGAATCCTAAGATGGCGCCATACTTTTCCTTCAGTTTGGGACCAGGCAATAATGACGCATGTTGGAGTTCATGGACGAGTGAATCCATCACAAATCCACCATGGATAGTCCACAGTGTGAAAGGTCTATTTTATTTTGACCTCAATTTCTTAAAAACTACTGAATGGAATTACACCAGATCACAAAAGTACACTTTCTGCACCAAGATCTAGCTTTCTGCCAAATTTGGTGTAATTTCATTAAGCAGTTTTGGAGGTATCACTGTTCAATTTTCCTATGGAAAAATGAATGGGGAAAAAGCATTTTGGGACCTCCTTTTTTTCTCGGCCCTTGGAAGACGTATCACCCCATAACTTTCTAGGAATGATCTGAGGTGGATGAGACATTTTGCTTTTGGAAAGTTTCCTGAAGATTGCAGTAAAATGTAGAATGCAGGAGTGTTCCACTTAGAGGTAGTTTCTCTGACCCTGGTGTTGAAGGCATGGCTCTCAGGTTGCATGACATTGTGCTCATCTCAGAATGTGTGTAGTATATTTTATTAAACTATGAAGGACAGTCCATAGAGCCTGACAGTTGGTGTCTTTTCAGTAGCAAATATGTATCTGTCAAACTCGTGGCTTAAAATTATGGGTCATGTGAAGTCTTTAAGAGGGTAGGTCAATTAAAGTGAATAAAAAATTGTCCACAGGTTGAACATGTTGAATTACTTCAAGTCTACCAACCCTATAGGGCTTTGCCACAATGACTATGAGTCGGCAATAGTGTTATTGATTATGCCATTTTAGATCTAATCAGTAGTGTCATCAAATATGTCATTTAACATGTCAGAAGTTATCTAGTATGTGAAGTTATAAGCAGTACATGACTGGGGTGCAAGTTATAATCAGCTCAGTAAACTATAACTGGTGAATTTCAGTGTTGTTTTTGGTTTCTAATTGTTAATTGTTATTTTATGTCAACACCTAACTATAACTAAAACTCTACCCTTTGTGTTTTTAGTGACTTTCTAAGCTTTTTTCTACCATAAACTAAGATTTTATTACAATACCTAACTCTAACGTCATATTAACCTGGGATTTGTTCAGTGCATTGCTGAAGATTTTTTAACATATGGATAGATTGTATCACCATCGCTAACTATAATATCACGTTAACCTTTGTTTTTAGTGAAATTCTAGCCATGTACAATGGGTGGTTGCCCACATAATACCCAACCTTGTATGGCCTACAAACCAGGCAAAGCCTTCAGCAGGTGGGTAGGCACAGGGCCTGATATGACAGGTCCTGGCCTTTGGACAGCCAACCAATCCTCGGCTGTGCCCAATCTGTGACTATGTAGCGGGCATTGGCCACAGTTCCTGATTTCTGATGATTTGGGGGCCAAGCCCCCAATGCACTCTCTCAAAGCTGCCAGGTTGGTCACAGGGCCTGGCTGCAGCCAACCTCCACGGGTAGCCAACAACAACCATAATGAGGGGTTGGCTGTAGAGCCTGCAGCAACCCCACTTAGAGTGGCCAAAGCCCTGCTGCTCACTTCCTTTCGACTTGTACAACAGAGGGTTCGCTATAGAGCAGGCCCTGCAGCCAACCCTCTGCGGGCCAACTAAAGGCCTCTGGCCAACCCCCCATTGGGTGACTAAATCAAAAGTGTGCACACCCGAAGGCCAAGCTCTCTGGCCAACCCCACTGCAGGTAGCCAATACCCACTACACGCCAGCATCAGACTTGTGCAGCAGGGAGCTGGATTCAGGGCCTAGTTATAATGCAGGCCCTTGGCCCAACAACCGGTAGGGTGGCTAAGCCCACGCAGATGGTTATCTTTAAAAAAAAAAAAACTTGTGGGTACTGTTGTATTCTCACGGTACCAACGCTCAACGTTCGCCGATTGCACGGTGGTACCATGCTAGCTTCACCAGAGGAAGCTTGAATAGTACTGGTGTTTCATGTGGGGGGTGTAGCGTGACCGTGATTCCTGTGGGAGTACTTCCGTACCTCATGATAGGGCCCGCCTAATGAAGAATGTTCTTTTTAAACTTTAGCTGGTCACCCTGACAGGTGCCAGAGTTCTATTCATCTGTGTTTTTTCGTACTAAAGAGCAAACTTTCCTATGCGGAATTAAAATGTGAAATTAATGTTTTTAAACCCCCCTTTTTCTTGGCCTTGCTTGACGGATCGGCACAACACTTTCCAGAAAGGAACTGAAGTGGATGAACTTATTTTTTTTAACATTTCATGCAGAAATCCGTCAAATAGTGCCAGAGGTATTAGCAAAACATAAAACTCTGTCTTAACTATAACTGCACAGTGGCAATCTGTAGATAGATAACTAGACAGAAATAAAGATAGATAGATAGATAGATAGATAGATAGATAGATAGATAGATAGATAGATAGATAGATAGATAGATAGATAGATAGATAGATTTGCTACTTTTGCTGGTATATTTTCAGTCACACCTGTAACCTTATCTTAAGGTATTTGTCCTCCTTTATTTGAAGGGGTAGTTTGACATTTCAGAGCACTTAGAAAAGGCTTATATTAAAAATCCATTCTTTCATATATTCCTCTCCATGGAGTTTCATTCTGGTGGAAAGTTTTCACAACCACCTTAAGGACAAAATGACTGACAAATATTATAATGTACGGTTGACTTATTATTGGTGTCATGGCTTTGTCCTTTATGAAACAATGTGTTGATGTTGTTTCTTTAGAAAGGTGTAACTATGAGGGTCATTCTGATCCTGGCAGCTGGTGGCCGCCAGGGCCACCGACCATGGGAGCACCGCCAACAGGCTGGCGGTGCTCCAACGAGCATTCTGACCGCGGCGGTTCAGCCGCGGTCAGAAGCGGAAAGTCAGCGGTCTCCCGCTGACTTTCCGCTGCTCGTGTGAATCCTCCATGGCTGCGGAGCGCGCTCCGCAGCCATGAGGATTCTGACCCCCCCTACCGCCATCCTGTTCATGGCGGGAAAGCCGCCATGAACAGGATGGCGGTAGGGGGGGTCGCGGGGCCCCTGGGGGCCCCTGCCGTGCCCATGCCAATGGCATGGGCACGGCAGGGGCCCCCGTAAGAGGGCCCCGCAAAGTATTTCAGTGTCTGCCTTGCAGACACTGAAATACGCGACGGGTGCCACTGCACCCGTCACACCTTCCCACTCCGCCGGCTCGATTACGAGCCGGCATCCTCGTGGGAAGGTCGTTTTCCCCTGGGCTGGCGGGCGGTTTTTCAGCAACCGCCCGCCAGCCCAGGGGAAAACTTGTAATACCCGCCGCGGTCTTTTGACCGCGGCGCGGTATTTTGGAGGGCGGCATCCTGGCGGGCGGCCTCCGCCACCCGCCAGGGTCATAATGAGGCCCTATATCTCTAAAAGTAGTTTGAAGGCAATATATTTGGAAAACAAGCAGGCAGTCTACAAATTATTTGAATATGTTGAAAACCATTTAAACCGAATTAGCATTAAAGGAAGGGGATGGGAAGGGGATGTGTTAGGGTTAGGATGACAGCATGTATTAGGGGTAGATTAAGAAACAGAGATATTGCTACAGTTATGTATAGCTCTTGATTTAGGATTAGAGATAGGCTGATTAGGAAGCTGGTGCAGGGTTTTACAGGTTACTTGAAATGTATTAATTGTAAATTATAATATGAACACATTTATGAATACAATGTACAATAAAAACATATAACAAATGTAAAAAAATATGTAAATAAAAATATAATAAAAATAATTGAAAAATAATATAAATTATTATAATTATAATTAATGTCGGCCTGTCAGACTGACACGACTAGGAACAATAGATACAAATAAAGTGGAGCTCATCATCAATTACTGATACTCAGATTGAATATTTTAGGTACTGTTGTTCTGTTTTTTATAATAATGTAAAAAGGCTTGCTAATGAACAACGTCAAAAAAGACGGGAAAAAACAAAATAGTGATTCACAAAGTGCCATATTTCCATATTTTATGCAAGTATATTCTCACAGTATCGGCCATAACAGTCAATCAACAATTTGCCCAGGTAGCTAACAACATGAGATATTTTCAACATTGTGTAGTTTTACGACCAGTGGAAAAACACCAATTCAAAAAATCAAAGCTATGTTTACAGCTTGAGGTGCCAATGATCATTTCGACCCAAGGTGATTCTGGAGGCGACTTCACAAGGATGAAATATTTATAAGGAAGATTGTTTAATCTAAGTGAAAGTTACACTGTTGGCCAAAGTGTATATGTGAGAAAAAAGAGTGGAAAGTGAAGCATTCTTTTAAGTTTCTTATTCAATCTAATGAGCCTGTATAGGTAAACTGATAATCAATTGTGACATGTCTAGAAAAGGGCAGTGAACATTGTTCAACAAAGCAATACTCTCATGCCCATGAAGTACAACTGCCTGGGGGCGAATAATGTACCTTGTAGCCTCTGGAATGAAAATGTGCAATTATTATTTGAAACAAATGTAAAATATAAAGCCTACCTTCAAAGTTAGTTAAGGGAGGGAAACTGGAGGAAAATCACATCCTGTCGATTCTTGGTGGGAAAGAGAGCATGGCTTAATCGGTAAAATAGTGTTTTATACCACAAAAGATTACCATAATATTCTGCCAAATTTGGAGAATAAAGAGATGACAAAAAATCTAAATTATCAGGACTCGCAATTGATAACGCGTCCAGCCCTTATAAATTACCTGTACCTGGACACGTTGGAGGTCGGTGAACCTTTTAGCCGAGTTGGGCTCTCCTCATCCTAGAATAGTCAGATCACTTAAATCAATAATCAATAACTATTGTAATCGATACCCAATACTCTATTACTAGATCAAAATAACACATTAGGAATCAATAACAGTCGATAATTTGACGCAACATGACCTTTCAGTCATAAATAACCACACCAGTTTATTAAAAGTTAATGAGTTTATTTCCCTATATTAACAAAGCTAAAACAATATATATGAGTCTCAAAATCAAATGATATATGTATACGAACATTACTAGCTGTCCATAACGGCGGAAGAAACGCAATCTACGCAAAATCTGAATTATAATACACTCGGTTATAGCAATGCAAATCACTAATATGAGTAACTGAATTTGACTAATTACATACATCGGTCAGCATAACAAGATTTCAATTCGACATGGTGCGTCAAGTGAATACCTCGACTAACCTCTAATTAGCATTGGCATGTGGGGCTTCATTCAAAACAAATTTAGTCAGCACAAATTTGGAAAACTTCTAGCTTGGGCCCTATCAAAATAGCAGTTGGTACCTAAAAGGAAAAACACAATGCATAATACAATTATCCTTTCATAATTACCAAATACAATCAGCATTCAAGAAAGTCTTCATCCTTCAGGTACCGGTTCGATCAGCATGGGGCAAATTTCAAGGGGGCAGAGTTAAGGGCAAGTTTCCTTGCGGCAGCAATGAGAATGGGGCAGCGTTACTGCATGGGCAAAATGGGGCAAATTAAAGTTAAAGTCTCTAGGGTGAGAATTTTCAAAGTCTCTTTTTCTGGAATAGAGAAAAGGGCATCAAGATGACGTCTGGCATTTGGCTTCAAAGATGGCATCAAGAAAAATGGCTGACTTCTCTTTGTCCAGTGGGTTTAAGTAAGAAACATTCCAAATACTTCAGGGTCTTCTATTGAAGGTTTCATAGGGTGGCTTCAAATTGACCAATGAATAGTGTCTTTCTCCTAGTACTCATTTATGCATACATTGTCCTTGGAGCCTTGGGACACAAGTTGCAACAAAGTTTGCCAATTATTTCGGTATCAGTGCTTTTATTGTACGCATCTGCAGGAGCTGACCTTGTATCAAAGGGGATGAAACCGGCCTAGCTTGAAACCTTGGAGATAAGTGTATAAGTCATCTCTACTGGAAAAATACAGAATAATGTCTTTTTGTTAATCAAAGTGAAAACCATGCAGTTAAATTTGAGACCAGGCGACTAGGCCAAAGCCTCTACCAAATTTAAGCTAAGCATAAAACAGTTTCAACAAGAAAATCATAGAACGCATTTGCAATTATGACGGATTACTACATTTTTCAATTCTTCATGATTAATTAAGCTCATTTATAATAATGGCGAACTACTCCAAGGGCACAATTTCCCAAGTACATTATTTTCTTTACTAAAATCACACTGCATTATACGATTTTGGTTACATGATATATGAATATATGTTGGTCCTTCTTTTTCTGCGTCATCAATCCCTCCTCTGATGACTAATTATGTCATCACATCAAATCTTCCCACAAATTTTATTCCACTAAAATTCTGTTTTAGTAATTTGGTACTTCAGTCAACTCCCTCTTTCTTTTGGTTCCCTTTGATTTCTCTCTGTATATTTCTACTATTTTGTTTTCTATTTTCTCTTCTCTTCTTCTTTTGTTCCTTGTTTTCAATATTTTAATAGCTTTCCATATTCCCTAAATACGTAATAAACAAATTAATACTATTAATATTCCTTTTACTATTTTCAGTAATAATCCATTCCAAATGTTGCTGAGCCAATTTCCCACAGAAGCAAATCCTTTCCCAACCTTCTCCCATACTCCTGGTTCTTTCAATTCTTTCAAATCTGCACTTTCGTTAGTTAAAATTGTAAGCTATTTTCTAATTTGCCCAGTGTTGTCCAGAATATAAGTACAACAGTGACGTGTTTTAAGCTTTTTGCAAACACCGCCATCCTTTGCTAAAAGAATGTCTAAGGCAAGCCGATTTTGAAGAGTCATAGCTCTTTCTGCAGCAAGTTCAGCATCCTTCAGGATTATAGCTCCTGAGAACTTTGTCAGCATGTTATCCACAATAATAGACAACTTTCGTATTTTAATTGAATTCAATGTGACTCCCACTGAAGGAATCATTGCTCCAAATATATCTCCTACCACACCAGAAGCTGTCTCCCTTTTCTGAACATGATGTGATTCAGACAGCTTTGGGAATTTCTTTAAGTCGTCCAATTGATAAACCTTTGGGAACACTATTCCCAAATAATATCTCCCATACCATCCTTTAGGAAGACGATAATAGGCATTAAGTCCACAAATATAATATACCCCTGGAATAACTGGGTCTTGTCCATTCAGCATGAACGTCCATTTGGGTTGAAACAAAAACGTATGTTTACATTCACTCGTTCCCACAAAGACTGTGTCATAATATGATTTATGTCTATGTACACAGAACCTCCCTACGTGTAATGCATCTAAAGCTATTTTCCCTTGTGTCTTTATCGCGGCAAAAGCATAATTATCTACAGATGTCCTCTTGTATAATTCCCTTTCTAATTTCTCCTTCCCCGCTTTCCTCCTATCGTCAGTGTGATCTAAAAAGCTTTTCTCCATCGGTGAAAGCAAGCATGTAAGGTTTTCTCTGTGAGCGTAAGCTGTGTGAAAAGGTGATAATGGCTCAAAGAAACCCCTCATTAATTTTATATGATAATCTCTTGCTACTTTACTCAGGTACTCTATTATAGGGATATATGCGAATACAACATCTTGATTGGAATAAAAATAGTGAATATACTCCTGACCATAAAATCTGGTCATCATTAAACTACATGTAATTCCATACGTAAGAGGCATGCTATGATATGTCACCCCTTCCATTACTGAGGTAGGTATTTGTGTGCATACATAACAATCTTTTGCATCCACTGTCTCAACATACTCACTCAACAAGCGATAGAAAACGTTGGACGAAAGTTCCTTCTTATCATGCAAATGTCTTTAGTCTTGTTCGAGTTTCTTCAAAGGAGTTAGTTCAGTAATAGGTTTAGAAGTAGAAGCATCATTCGCGTCTCTCTCATTCTTTTCATGCATTCCAAAAACTATTGCTATAATGATTAGTACACATGCAGTTATTAGACCTTTACACATGTATTTACAACACTTCATTTTATGTCCCTGTGTAGTGTAGCCTGTCATGATCTATATAGAATCAGAAAGTTGAAGACACTTTATCAAATCAGATTTGCAGATATATATAAAGCTGAACGAGTTCAATGTTCACACGGTTCTTTTTAGCAGCTTAGTCTCTTATCGGTTTAGCAGCTTTGTCTCAAAATTGGTTTCAAAGTCAATCAAGTTAGCAATGTCTCATCCGGTTCAAAAGTCAATCAGGTTATCAATGTCTTATTCGGTAATGTTCATGGAATTTCACTTCTCAAGTGCCAAAGTGACGTTTTGCTTCTTCGTTCTCAAGACTGAGAGATAGGAATTCATCTGACCAATCGTTAGTGGCTATGTATGCCCACTCCGGACCAGAATATCTTCTGCTCGGTATTCTTTTCCTTTTCAATTTTGCATCTCCTTTTGATTCTCTCTCGCTGGTACCTTTTTCCTTGGCCGGGTCTTTCTCCTCACTTGGTGTTGTTATTGCGACAGACACTTCTTTTCTTTTCTCTTTCAACTTTGGCCCTTCACTTTCATTTAATATTTCCCTAGTTCTTAATTTCACTGGCGATATGCTTTGTCTCCGTTTCGCACTGCTTTCACCTGATGGACCTGCAACCGGTTCTGGAGGACTTTGAACAGTTTCACTCTGTCCTGTCTTGTCTTCTCCCCCTAGGAGGTCAATCAGGTTTTCCTTTTCTTTTCCTGTATCGTCTGCTTCTAGGAAAGCCCTCCTCTGATCAGGCTCTCCTGCTCCTTCACCTGTCTCAGGCTCTTTGTCACCTTCAGGACCTTCGTCACTTCCTGAGGCTTCTCCTTGGTCATCCTCAAATGAATCAGTTGTTTCTTTCTCAGAAAATATCTCTCCTTCCTCTATTTCTGCCTGTTCGCCTCCAGGTTCTCTTTGTTCTGTCTCGGTGCCTGGTACTCTTTTGTCAGTCACTGGTGATTTCAGCGCTTCAACTTCCTCTTCTGTGGGGCACGTCACCCTTTTCGTGTGACTGGCGTGAATCCAGTTGGGAACCCCTGCACACTTCACAGCGGTGGTAGTTGTCAGAATCACTTGGAAAGGTCCTTTCCAACGGGGTTCCAGACACAACTTCCTCACGTGCTTCTTTATCACAACCCAGTCACCTGCTTTCAGGGCGTGTCCTGGACCTTGGATCGGTGGCAAGGTGGTTGCCTCCACCTGGTGAGAAAAAGAGCGCACCACATCAGCTAGACCTTTGCAGTAGTCCAACACCATATCATCTGCAATATTCAAAAGAGCATTTGCAGGATCCGCTGGAAGCCTCATGGCTCTGCCCATGAGGATCTCATGCGGTGACAGTCCAGTCTTTCTATCAGGGGGGTTTCTCATTGACATTAACACCAAGGGCAATGCGTCAGGCCATTTCACGTTTGTTGATGCACATATTTTCGCCATCCTCGATTTCAATGTGCCATTAATTTGCTTCACTAGTCCTGATGCTTCAGGGCGGTAGCTACAATGCAATTTTTGCTCAATGTTCAGCGCTGCACACAGTAATTTTATTACTTCGTTATTGAAGTGACTTCCCCTATCTGATTCTAAGGAGATCGGGAATCCGAAACGTGGTATTAGTTCTCTCAAGAGTAGTTTTGCAACTGTAAGGCTGTCATTTCTACGTGTGGGGTATGCTTCAATCCAGTGACTAAAAATGCACACAATCACCAACACATACTTCAAGCCTCCATGCACAGGCATCTCAATAAAATCCATTTGCATACTGCTAAATGGACCTCCTGCTCTTCCAATGTGGCTCAAATTTACTACTGTTCCCTTCCCTGCGTTCATTTGCTGGCAAATGACGCAACAATGGCAAACTGCTTCAGCAACTTGACGGAATTTGGGATTAAACCAATCGATTTTGAATAGTCTAACCATGGCATCCCTTCCAAGATGGGCTTGTCCATCATACAGTCTGGCTAACTGCGTCAAAAGACTGTTTGGCAGAACCAATCTCCCTTCACTTGAAACCCACAAATCATCTGGGTTTTTTACGCATTGTAATTTGCTCCATGAGAGTTTCTCATCTTCACTAACATCGTTCTATAGGGATTTCAATTCATCGATTGTATCTACAACCTTTAGAGCAAAAGCTTCACTTGGTTCAAGTTCTGGCTCATTTATCAAGTTCCATTCGTCTCTGAGCAATATACAGTTCAATGCGCAAAACCTTGCGACTTGATCTGCATACCCATTTCCCAAAGAAACATATTCTTGTGATTTTGAGTGCGCACTGCATTTTACCACTGCTACTTCTCCTGGTAACTGGATGGCATGTAACAATTCTCTTATTCTTTCACCATTTTTCACCGGTGATCCTGAAGAGGTCATGAAGCCTCTTTGTGACCACAACTGTCCAAAGTCATGCACTATTCCAAATCCGTACTGACTGTCAGTGTAAATGGTGACTTTCATGAATGCGGAAAGTTGGCAAGCTCTAGTAAGTGCTACCAGTTCCGCTACTTGTGCAGAGTAAACTCCTTGAAGCCAAGATGCTTCCAGAACACCTGTTATTGTACATACAGCATATCCTGCTTTCAATATTCCTAGTGCATCTCTTAAACATGAACCATCAACAAAAATAACTTGATCGTTTTCTTCCAATCGGGTGTCTTTGATGTCAGGTCTTGGTTTTGTGCAAAATTCAGTCACCTGAAGACAGTCGTGCTCGATGTCTTCAGCGTTCTCAATTTCGACATTTTCTTTGGGAAACAAGGTTGCTGGATTCAACGTAGTGCACCTTTTCAGCTGCACATTAGGTGAACCCAAAATTATTGTGTCGTACCTTGTAAGCCTAGCACCGGTCATGTGCTGTGTTCGGGAACGTGTCATAAGTATCTCGACTGAGTGAGGGACCATGACTGTTAAAGGATGTCCCATCACTATTCCTTCACTCTGATTTAGACTGATACCAACTGCTGCTACGGCACGCAAGCACCCTGGCAGTGCTGCTGCGACCGGATCCAAAGTAGCTGAAAAATATGCTACTGGTCTGTTTACGCCACCATGGGCTTGAGTCAAGACAGACAAGCAACATGCATCACGTTCATGACAAAACAATGTAGAAGGTTTTTTGTAATCAGGCATACCTAAAGCTGGAGCCCTGCACATGCATTCCTTTAATTCAATAAAGGCATCCATCTCATCTCTTTTCAGCACTATTTCATCCAGCGCATCTTTCTGGGTCAGTTTCAGCAAAGGTTTGGCTAGAGTTGAGAAATTGGGAATCCATTGGCGACAGTAGCTCACCATTTCCAAAAACTTTCACACCTCTCTTCTCGTCTTCGGTGGACTCATTTGAAGCACATTTGTTATTCTCTCTTTCATAATTCTTCTTGACCCTTTCTCTATTTGGTGACCCAAATATTTCACTTTCTTAAGGCAGAACTGTAATTTTGAAGGGGACACTTTGGGGGTCATTCCGACCCTGGCGGTCAAAGACCGCCAGGGCCGTGAATGGAGGAATCACCGCCAACAGGCTGGCGGTGCTTCCCTGCCCATTCTGACGGTCAGAAAACCGGGTCCGGCGGTTTCCCGCCGGATTTCCCCCGGCTGGGCAAATCCGTCAAGGCAGCGCTGCAAGCAGCGCTGCCGAGGGGATTCTGACCCCCTTCCCGCCAGCCTGTTTCTGGCGGTTTACACCGCCAGGATGAGGCTGGCGGAAACGGGTGTCCTGGGGCCCCTGGCATGGGCAGTGCAGGGGCCCCCTAACAGGGCCCCAGCCTGCTTTTTGATGTCTGCCTAGCAGACAATGAAAAGCGTGACGGGTGCAACTGCACCCGTCGCACACCTGCAACACCGCCGGCTCCATTCGGAGCCGGCTTCAGTGTTGCATGCCCCCTTCCCGCTGGGCCGGCGGGTGCTAACATTGTTAGCGCCCGCCTGCCCAGCGGGAAGGTCGGAATGGCACCAGCGGTCTTTTGACCGCGGTGCGGCCAAATGGCGGTTCCCGCCGGGGTCAGAATGACCCCCTTTGTGTCTGTTCCTTCCCAAATGGTTCAATAGGGCAATGGTGTCAGCTGTACAGTCATTTTCTGTCTTGGACGCGATCAGCAAATCGTCAATATACTGTACCAAGGTTGATTCAAATGGTAATTCCAATGATTCCAAATCTTTCTTTAGAATCTTATTGAAAATTGATGGTGACTCCGAAAACCCTTGAGGAATTCGACACCAACTGTAGACCCTGTCCAAAAATTTGAAACAAAAGAGAAATTGGCTGTCCTCATGAAGAGGCACAGAAAAGAAAGCTTGTGATAAGTCGATGACTGAGAACCATTCAGCATCACAGGGAATTTGAAACATTATCACAGCTGGATTTGGTACTACGGGACAACATTTGACTATTATGTCATTTATTTTCCTCAAATCCTGAACAATCCGGATCTTTCCACTTGGTTTTATTAGTCCCATGATTGGTGAATTACATGGACTACTTAACACTTCTTTCAGTACTCCCTGTTTCACAAACTCGTCAATGAGTTGGGCGACTTTCATAAGGGTGTCTTGCGGCATATGATATTGTGGTGTCTGGGGAAAATTTACATTGGGTTTTACGGTCACTTTCACTGGTTCTACTCCTTTGACCAATCCTACTTCTTTCCCTGTCATATCCCACACTTCCCTTTCAACTGTCTCCTGTAATTCAGCAGGAATATCTGCTTCAGTGAGCATTGGATAAAGAGTAATCAGGGGATACTCTTCATCGACAGTTTCCACTTCGTCTCCTCCTAAACTGTCCTCTTCTTCCTCATCACTGTTTGTCTGAATTTTAATTCCATCATTTGAACACATAATCGAGCATCCCAATTTACACAATAAATCTCTCCCTAATAGTGATATCGGGCTTGAGTCACACACCACAAATTTATGTGACCCTTGATAGTTACCAATTCTGACTTGCACTGGATCTGTGATTGGGTTTGTCAGGTACCTATTTGCTACTCCCACTACTTGAACTGTTCTCCCTGAAAGTGGCAAATTTGGTAATTCAATGCTTCTAACTGTAGAGCGTGTAGCTCCGGTGTCAACCAAGAACGAAACACGGTGACCCATAACTCCTTCCACATATTATAACTAAACCTCAACAGAAAGCACTTAGAAATATAAACGTAGCAGGTGCCGCAGTTGAAGCTCAGCTTTCTGGAATAGGACAAGCCACCCTAACTCTTGGGCTTGGCAAAGATAAAGCAAGGCTGTGCGCTCAGAGATCCCATAGCAGAAAAAGATCTAGAATCCTACCTGGAGGTGAACTGATGATGTACTGGAGCGTAATCTGTATCTGACTGTGACACACGGGTTCTATCTTCCTCTGCTGGAGACACAGAGTAGAAGGTTCTCCCTTTATAAAGCACCTGTAAGCTCCGCCCGCTGAACCACGCCCCGTCCACCCTCGAAGTAGGTAAATGAATTCCCGCTTTTTACCAGGATGATGGACAGCTTTCCAAAACGACCCCAATGCGTTTTACCGCCGATTCCGGTGGTGCGTTGTTGATGCTCAGAAGCACGAGGACATCTCCACAAAGACGCACTAGTAACAATCACATTGCCAAAGGCACACAAGGTTGCTGGAGACGTTTACCCCGTGGCCCATCACGTACCCTTAGTGTACAATATAAACGGGGCGTATAAAAACATGCTAGGTTACGCTTACTGACATACTCGTAGAAAATACTCCGATTGGGTAAGCCACGATGCTCATTTTACAGAAACTAAACCTCAAAGGAAGCACTTACAAATATAATCGTAGCAGGTGCCGCAGTTGAAGCTCAGCTTCTGGAAAGGACAAGCCACCCTAACTCTTGGGCTTGGCAAAGATAAAGCAAGGCTGTACGCTCAGAGATCCCATAGCAGAAAAGATCTAGAATCCTTCCTGGAGGTGAACTGATGATGTACTGTAGCGTAATCTGTATCTGACTGTGACGCTCGGGTTCTATCTTCCTCTGCTGGAGACACAGAGTAGAAGGTTCTCCCTTTATAAAGCACCTGTAAGCTCCGCCCGCTGAGCCACGCCCCGTCCACCCTCGAAGTAGGTAAAGGAATTTCCCGTCTTTTACCAGGATGATAGGTAACGCGTACTGACATACTCGTAGAAAATACTCCGGTTGGGTAGGCCACGATGCTCATTTTACTGAAACTAAACCAATAACAATAAAATACACACACACTCTTTTAAACCTGTCTGACTAAGTATTTTTTTACCCATGATTCTAATCATGTATTGTATGTGCATATGTGTGTGTATTCATGTGTGTGTGTGTGTGTATAAATATATATATATATATGTGTATGTATGTGTATATGTTGTTTCTGAGCCTGGCATGTTTGTGGATCATTGCATGGGTTGTTATACTAGATATCTATGAATTTCTGCTCTCTTTTTATCACACTTATCTACTCATCACTCTTATGTCATGTCTCTATCAAACTATCCTCCATTCTCACTCGGACTCATCCCAAATCCCTTCGACCACTTTCATCTCCTAAATATCTCTGCCTAAGCTCTTCCCTCCACCTCCACATCTAACTCACCAAACCTCACTCTACCTCTGTGACCTCCCACACAACCCTACTAAATTCTCCTGCATTCATCTCACCCTGCTACTATGCTCTCCCTAACCCTTCCACATCCTCTTTCTCCTCCGCTCCCCTTTTATTCATCTCAAGCCTTTGGATTGAGTAAATGAAGGATAAACTCCCAACTAACACTTCTGGATTTCTTTCCTCCTCCACCCCTCCATTACTCCAGTCAATCTAACTAACAAACTCTCATACCCGCAACTCAAATTAACTCATAATAATACTAAAACTGTACTCCTTATTAAATTATACTAATCCATCACTAATTCTTGTTGGGTACCGGAGTAGCGTGCAAGCATACAATTTCCCTCCTCATCTGAACTTTCACTCTCCCACGCATTGTTTATTCCATTCTCACTGTGTAACAGGAATTGGTGTACTGTGTCATTTTGGTTCATCCCTTGACCCGCGACCTGTTGAGGAAGCATTACTTGTTGCTGATTCAATGGTGTTAAGGGTATTTGCATTTGCTGATTAGGTACCATAGGAAACTGCTGCTGCATTGGCTGTAACTGTGCCATTTGTGCACGGGGCAGTTGCACCTGCTGCGGTTGTATGGGTTGTAAATCCTGCATCTGATTTATATTATTTTGAAAATTTGGATTTGGACCTCTCAATTTCGGTCCTCTCATATTCTGAAATGCATTGACATCATTGTTTTGCTGACCTACACCTTCCTGCACCATCATTGGGCACTCCCGTTTCCAATGCCCGACGATTCCGCACGTGTGACATGGCAACACCTTCTTCATTGCCTATATACTATTTGGAATCATAACAGTATTTAAATCAGGATCATTATTCACAAAACCTCCTCGGCCTCTGCCTCTCATTTGTGGCTGAAACATAGCATTTCCCTGCTGTTGCTGCTGCGGCAACTGTTGTTGAAAACCTTGTAAACCTTGCAAACCTGTCTGAGCTGCTCTAAGCTGCATCACCATCACTTTTTCCTTCAACCTTTTCTGCTTTGTCTCAATCTCATCACTGCAGTATTTTGCATAGTTCAACACTACGTCGATCGATTTTGACTGCCAACAAATCAAATGCATCTTAATCATCTGACTGATCTCGGCTCTCAACCCTTCCACAAATCTGAACACAAAATGGAGCATGTCCTTTGCCTCGATCGTTTCCGTGCCACTGTAATTTTTAAACGCTTTCAACAATCTCTCATAGTACGCATGTATTGACTCTTTAACTTCTTTTGCCGTTCTTTCAACCCTCTGCCAATCCACATTTTTCGACGCAACCTTTGTTTTCAAGTGCTCAATCACCTTATGGTATAAACTCATTACCGTAGGTGATGGTGCACCTGTGTTCCTATCCCTTTCTAGGTTCACTTGTTGGCCAACCTACAGCCCCCTTACAATCTTCCCACAAATCTGCCGGAACCACAATTTCGAATAAGGTGTTCAGGTCTTCCCAAAGACATTTTGTGAGTTTCACAAATCTGTCTGTTTGTTGATACCATTCAATCGGTTTCTCTTTTAATTTAGGGAAATCATCCGTAAAGGATTGAATATCGCACCTGTGCCACAGTACATGTACAAGTTTTCCCCCTGCTGTTTCTCTCATTGGCAACATGGTTATCAGGTCGTCATTCTGTTGTGCTTTTGCATTCCGATCTGGGGTACTTTCTTTTTTTTTGTCTTTTTTCTTAACCCATCTACTTTCCCACTTGTCTAAGCATCTCCAGACCTGTGCGCTCTGCAGTATCTCCTTAAGGTGAGTTTTCATCCCTGCAGATCTCATGTGTTCAAAGTCTTTTGTCTCAAAGTCTAGCCTGTAACTTCTGCTCAAGTGTTTAGTCTTACCTATATCGATCTCGTTTCTGTCTGCAATTTCTTGTAACTTTTTATGTATGCTGCTTACTTCTCTTGTAATCCTAGGGCACATGTATCTCAGCTCTTCTTCTGTGTATGATTCTAACCTGTTCAGACCCATCGTTCCCTCTACTAGTTCATCTACTTCCATGCCCAATCTTATTTTATTCAGGTATTCTTCTCCCTTCCCGCTGGGTGTACTCCGTGGGGAGTTCAGACTGTTAAAAAAAAAAAAAAAAATGTAAATTAGCACTTGTATAGCGCACTACTCACCCGTTAGGGTCTCAAGGCGCTGTACTCATACCGCTATGGAACCCCTCCTGGCTTTTCCCTGTGAGGCGCCCACTCCTGAGCACCCCCAGAGTGAAGCCAGGCATCCAAGCGCTGTTGGGGCTGTTGTGGAGATAAAGCAAGCTATTGCCCAGAGTTGCAGAGTGGGACCCATGAATTAGATTAGGCACCGAGGCGAGAACTATCTGGTCAAGGGGAATTGAGCCCAAGACCTGCCGAAGCGGGACTTGAACCCTGGTCTTGAGCCAGATCTCTGCTTCAGGGTCTGCCGCTCTAACCATTGAGCCACACTTCTCCACTGTTGAACCATTGTGTTCACTGTTGTGCGTTCAGTCCCATCAATGTAGCACTTACATCAACTGCTACTGATGGCTGCTGCAACGTTTCAGTTTTTGAAGTTAGCGGTACTATCAGTGGTGGATTTGACCTTACCACAGTTGACGGAGCACGAATTGGAATTGGAATTTGTAGGAAGTTGGCTCTGTATGTGCTATTTCAAAGTAAGGAATAGCATGCACAGAGTCCAAGGGTTCCCCTTAGAGGTAAAATAGTGGTAAAAATAGATAATACTAATGCTCTATTTTGTGGTAGTGTGGTCGAGCAGTAGGCTTATCCAAGGAGTAGTGTTAAGCATTTGTTGTACATACACATAGACAATAAATGAGGTACACACACTCAGAGACAAATCCAGCCAATAGATTTTGTTATAGAAAAATATCTTTTCTTAATTTATTTTAAGAACCACAGGTTCAAATTTAACATGTAATATCTTGTTTGAAAGGTATTGCAGGTAAGTACATTAGGAACTTTGAATCATTTCAATTGCATGTATACTTTTCAAGTTATTCACAAATAGCTACTTTAAAAGTGGACACAGTGCAATTTTCACAGTTCCTGGGGGAGGTAAGTTTTTGTTAGTTTTACCAGGTAAGTAAGACACTTACAGGGTTCAGTTCTTGGTCCAAGGTAGCCCACCATTGGGGGTTCAGAGCAACCCCAAAGTCACCACACCAGCAGCTCAGGGCCGGTCAGGTGCAGAGTTCAAAGTGGTGCCCAAAACGCATAGGCTAGAATGGAGAGAAGGGGGGTGCCCCGGTTCCGGTCTGCTTGCAGGTAAGTACCCGCGTCTTCGGAGGGCAGACCAGGGGGGTTTTGTAGGGCACCGGGGGGGACACAAGCCCACACAGAAATTTCACCCTCAGCAGCGCGGGGGCGGCCGGGTGCAGTGTAGAAACAAGCGTCGGGTTTTCAATGTTAGTCTATGAGAGATCAAGGGATCTCTTTAGCGCTGCAGGCAGGCAAGGGGGGGCTTCCTCGGGGAAACCTCCACTTGGGCAAGGGAGAGGGACTCCTGGGGGTCACTTCTCCAGTGAAAGTCCGGTCCTTCAGGTCCTGGGGGCTGCGGGTGCAGGGTCTTTTCCAGGCGTCGGGACTTAGGTTTCAGAGAGTCGCGGTCAGGGGAAGCCTCGGGATTCCCTCTGCAGGCGGCGCTGTGGGGGCTCAGGGGGGACAGGTTTTGGTACTCACAGTCGTAGAGTAGTCCGGGGGTCCTCCCTGAGGTGTTGGTTCTCCACCAGCCGAGTCGGGGTCGCCGGGTGCAGTGTTGCAAGTCTCACGCTTCTTGCGGGGAGATTGCAGGGTTCTTAAAGCTGCTCCTTTGGCTAAAGTTGCAGTCTTTTTGGAGCAGGTCCGCTGTCCTCAGGAGTTTCTTGTCGTCGTCGAAGCAGGGCAGTCCTCAGAGGATTCAGAGGTCGCTGGTCCCTTTGGAAGGCGTCGCTGGAGCAGAGTTCTTTGGAAGGCAGGAGACAGGCCGGTGAGTTTCTGGAGCCAAGGCAGTTGTTGTCTTCTGGTCTTCCTCTGCAGGGGTTTTCAGCTAGGCAGTCCTTCTTCTTGTTGTTGCAGGAATCTAGTTTCTAGGTTCAGGGAGAGCCCTTAAATACTAAATTTAAGGGCGTGTTTAGGTCTGGGGGGTTAGTAGCCAATGGCTACTAGCCCTGAGGGTGAGTACACCCTCTTTGTGCCTCCTCCCAAGGGGAGGGGGTCACATCCCTAATCCTATTGGGGGAATCCTCCATCTGCAAGATGGAGGATTTCTAAAAGTTAGAGTCACTTCAGCTCAGGACACCTTAGGGGCTGTCCTGACTGGCCAGTGACTCCTCCTTGTTTTTCTCATGATCTCTCCTGGACTTGCCGCCAAAAGTGGGGGCTGGGTCCAGGGGGCGGGCATCTCCACTAGCTGGAGTGCCCTGGGGCATTGTAACATGAAGCTTGAGCCTTTGAAGCTCACTGCTAGGTGTTACAGTTCCTGCAGGGGGGAGGTGTGAAGCACCTCCACCCAGAGCAGGCTTTGTTTCTGTCCTCAGAGAGCACAAAGGCTCTCACCGCATGAGGTCAGAAACTCGTCTCAGCAGCAGGCTGGCACAGACCAGTCAGTCCTGCACTGAACAATTGGGTAAAATACAGGGTGCATCTCTAAGATGCACTCTGTGTGCATTTGTTAATAAATCCAACACTGGCGTCAGTGTGGGTTTATTATTCTGAGAAGTTTGATACCAAACTTCCCAGTATTCAGTGTAGCCATTATGGAGCTGTGGAGTTCGTTTTTGATAGACTCCCAGCCCATATACTCTTATGGCTACCCTGCACTTACAATGTCTAAGGTTTTGTTTAGACACTGTAGGGGCATAGTGCTCATGCACATATGCCCTCACCTGTGGTATAGTGAACCCTGCCTTAGGGCTGTAAGGCCTGCTAGAGGGGTGACTTACCTATGCCACAGGCAGTGGGAGGTTGGCATGGCACCCTGAGGGGAGTGCCATGTCGACTTAGTCATTTTCTCCCCATCAGCACACACAAGCTGGCAAGCAGTGTGTCTGTGCTGAGTGAGGGGTCCCTAGGGTGGCATAAGACATGCTGCAGCCCTTAGAGACCTTCCCTGGCATCAGGACCCTTGGTACCAGGGATACCAGTTACAAGGGACTTACCTAGGTGCCAGGGTTGTGCCAATTGTGGAAACAATGGTACATTTTAGGTGAAAGAACACTGGTGCTGGGGCCTGGTTAGCAGGGTCCCAGCACACTTCTCAGTCAAGTCAGCATCAATATCAGGCAAAAAGTGGGGGGAACTGCAACAGGGAGCCATTTCTTTACACAAGCCCCCCCCAGCCCACAGGCCAGGAGACTCAGCCAAAGCTGGGAGAGTCTTCCTAGTCTGTCAGGCGAGGAAGAGTAGAGGAAATAGGCTGGTTTGTTGCAGGGCCTACTCTGCCTTACATCCTCCTGTTCAGGTCATTCCCTCTGGGGAACTGACCCACTTCCACAGTGATAGGACCTAGTCTGAACTGCCTCTTGTCTGTGCTTTTTATGTCTTCACCCATTCTCTCTATTTTGGGGTTAGAGGTATCCACCTCTGCTAATCTTATCTTAGCCAGGGTCACCCCTAGCTTACCCAAAGAGGTTACCCAGAGCTGGAGTAACCCCACCATGACCAACAGGGTCAGGGGGCCTAACTTGCTATTTGGCATGGGGTCAGACCACCATGCCAAGGATAGTGCAGCCATAAAGGCTAACACCCAGCAGAGGCCACTGACAGCTATCAGTGCCCAGAACCACACCTTTAGCTCTTCACCTACAAGGGAAGGGGCTAAGTTACAGGCTTCTTTGGGTTCAGGGTGCCTGTCTGCTGTATTAGAGTGGGGGGTTACCACATCTTGTAGTAAACACCCTTCTTCCACTCTTTCTTCTGTTAGCTGAGGAGCCACCCACTCAGGCTTAACAGTTGCCTGACTAGCCAGGACTTCTGGTGGGTCAGGTTGGACTTTATCAGAGCCACTTTTGGAGTTCTCCCCTACTGGAGCAGACTCTCCTTGGCTTGCTGGAACCTTGGCTAAAGGTTGTCCACCTTTCCTACTCTGTTTCCTTTTCTTTTTCTTCTGGGGCCTACTTGCATTTACTGCAGAGGCAGGCACTCCAGAATCCTTGGGAGAGGACTGGCACTGGACCAGTTCCTCTCTTGAGCTCTGACTAACCTCTGGGTAGTCATTTCCAAGGAGACAATCAAGGGGGAGGTCTGTACTGACTACCACCCTTCTCCAGCTAAAAGTCCCACCCACTTCTATGGGCACAAAAGCCACAGGCCTATCAGTGACCCTGTCTGGGCTAACTCTTACTCTGGCCATCTCACCTGGGATGTACTGGTTTGAGAACACCAGCCTGTCATGCACAATAGTGTGACTGGCACAAGTGTCTCTCAGGGCAGTGGTTGGGATTCCATTCACCAGTAGGTGGTGGAAGTGTCTACTTCCCTCTGGAATCTCCAACTCACCTGTTGGGCCCTTTTTCCAGTTGAAGGCTATGAAGACCTCCTCATCTGAGGAGTCATCCCCAATGGCTACACTGGTCACCCCTGGGATTTTGCTAGGGGGTTTGTTTTTGGGACAAGAAGTGTCCTTGGTGTGGTGCCCTGTCTGTTTACAGTTATGGCACCATGCCTTAGTGGCATCCCAGCTCTTACCCTGGTACCCACCTTTGTTTTGGGTTGTGTCTCTGGGCCCACCCACCTGGTCTGGTTTTTGGGGGCCTACAGGGGACTCTTTTTCTTTGTTTCTAGTGTCACCCACTTTCTCCTGGGGAGGCTTTGTAACCCCTTTCTTTTGGTCACCCCCAGTGGAAGTTTTGGTTACCCTAGTCTTGACCCAGTGGTCTGCCTTCTTTCCCAATTCTTGGGGAGAAATTGGACCTAGGTCTACCAGATACTGATGCAACTTTTCATTGAAGCAGTTACTTAAAATGTGTTCTTTCATAAACAAATTATAAAGCCCAACATAGTCATACACTTCATTTCCAGTTACCCAACCATCCAGTGTTTTCACTGAGTAGTCTACAAAATCAACCCAGGTCTGGCTCGAGGATTTTTGAGCCCCCCTGAATCTAATTCTATACTCCTCAGTGGAGAATCCAAAGCCCTCAATCAGGGTACCCTTCATGAGGTCATAAGATTCTGCATCTTTTTTAGAGAGTGTGAGGAGTCTATCCCTACACTTTCCTGTGAACATTTCCCAAAGGAGAGCACCCCAGTGAGATTTGTTCACTTTTCTGGTTTCACAAGCCCTCTCAAAAGCTGTGAACCATTTGGTGATGTCATCACCATCTTCATATTTTGTTACAATCCCTTTGGGGATTTTCAACATGTCAGGAGAATCTCTGACCCTAGTTATGTTGCTGCCACCATTGATGGGTCCTAGGCCCATCTCTTGTCTTTCCCTCTCTATGGCTAGGATCTGTCTTTCCAAAGCCAATCTTTTGGCCATCCTGGCTAACTGGATGTCCTCTTCACTGGGGTTATCCTCAGTGATTTCAGAGTTGTTGGTCCCTCCTGTGAGGGAACCAGCATCTCTGACTATTATTTGTGGAGTCAGGGCTTGAGTAGCCCTGCTCTCCCTAAGTAGGACTGGAGGGGGGGAATTTCCCTCCAAGTCACTATCTTCATCCTCTGAGTTGCCACCCTCAGAGGGGTTGGCCTTTTCAAACCCTGCCAAAAGCTCCTGGAGCTGTATTTTGGTAGGTTTGGGGCCCATTGTTATTTTCTTTAGTTTACAGAGTGACCTTAGCTCTCTCATCTGTAGATGGAGGTAAGGTGTGGTGTCGAGTTCCACCACAGTCACATCTGTGCTAGACATTTTGCTTCTAAAAGTTGGAGTACTTTTTAAGAATCTAAAACTAGTTCTAGAATCTAATTCAAACTTTTACAAACTTTTAAACTCTAAAAGAAATGCTAACAGGGACTAACACAAGGCCCTAGCAGGACTTTAAAGAATTTAGAAAACTTTTCAAATTGCAAAAATCAATTTCTAATGACAATTTTGGAATTTGTCGTGTGGTCAGGTATTGGCTGAGTAGTCCAGCAAATGCAAAGTCTTGTACCCCACCGCTGATCCACCAATGTAGGAAGTTGGCTCTGTATGTGCTATTTCAAAGTAAGGAATAGCATGCACAGAGTCCAAGGGTTCCCCTTAGAGGTAAAATAGTGGTAAAAATAGATAATACTAATGCTCTATTTTGTGGTAGTGTGGTTGAGCAGTAGGCTTATCCAAGGAGTAGTGTTAAGCATTTGTTGTACATACACATAGACAATAAATGAGGTACACACACTCAGAGACAAATCCAGCCAATAGGTATTGTTATAGAAAAATATCTTTTCTTAGTTTATTTTAAGAACCACAGGTTCAAATTTAACATGTAATATCTTGTTTGAAAGGTATTGCAGGTAAGTACATTAGGAACTTTGAATCATTTCAATTGCATGTATACTTTTCAAGTTATTCACAAATAGCTACTTTAAAAGTGGACACAGTGCAATTTTCACAGTTCCTGGGGGAGGTAAGTTTTTGTTAGTTTTACCAGGTAAGTAAGACACTTACAGGGTTCAGTTCTTGGTCCAAGGTAGCCCACCGTTGGGGGTTCAGAGCAACCCCAAAGTCACCACACCAGCAGCTCAGGGCCGGTCAGGTGCAGAGTTCAAAGTGGTGCCCAAAACGCATAGGCTAGAATGGAGAGAAGGGGGGTGCCCCGGTTCCGGTCTGCTTGCAGGTAAGTACCCGCGTCTTCGGAGGGCAGACCAGGGGGGTTTTGTAGGGCACCGGGGGGGACACAAGCCCACACAGAAATTTCACCCTCAGCAGCGCGGGGGCGGCCGGGTGCAGTGTAGAAACAAGCGTCGGGTTTTCAATGTTAGTCTATGAGAGATCAAGGGATCTCTTTAGCGCTGCAGGCAGGCAAGGGGGGGCTTCCTCGGGGAAACCTCCACTTGGGCAAGGGAGAGGGACTCCTGGGGGTCACTTCTCCAGTGAAAGTCCGGTCCTTCAGGTCCTGGGGGCTGCGGGTGCAGGGTCTTTTCCAGGCGTCGGGACTTAGGTTTCAGAGAGTCGCGGTCAGGGGAAGCCTCGGGATTCCCTCTGCAGGCGGCGCTGTGGGGGCTCAGGGGGGACAGGTTTTGGTACTCACAGTCGTAGAGTAGTCCGGGGGTCCTCCCTGAGGTGTTGGTTCTCCACCAGCCGAGTCGGGGTCGCCGGGTGCAGTGTTGCAAGTCTCACGCTTCTTGCGGGGAGATTGCAGGGTTCTTAAAGCTGCTCCTTTGGCTAAAGTTGCAGTCTTTTTGGAGCAGGTCCGCTGTCCTCGGGAGTTTCTTGTCGTCGTCGAAGCAGGGCAGTCCTCAGAGGATTCAGAGGTCGCTGGTCCCTTTGGAAGGCGTCGCTGGAGCAGAGTTCTTTGGAAGTCAGGAGACAGGCCGGTGAGTTTCTGGAGCCAAGGCAGTTGTTGTCTTCTGGTCTTCCTCTGCAGGGGTTTTCAGCTAGGCAGTCCTTCTTCTTGTTGTTGCAGGAATCTAGTTTCTAGGTTCAGGGAGAGACCTTAAATACAAAATTTAAGGGCGTGTTTAGGTCTGGGGGGTTAGTAGCCAATGGCTACTAGCCCTGAGGGTGAGTACACCCTCTTTGTGCCTCCTCCCAAGGGGAGGGGGTCACATCCCTAATCCTATTGGGGGAATCCTCCATCTGCAAGATGGAGGATTTCTAAAAGTTAGAGTCACTTCAGCTCAGGACACCTTAGGGGCTGTCCTGACTGGCCAGTGACTCCTCCTTGTTTTTCTCATGATCTCTCCTGGACTTGCCGCCAAAAGTGGGGGCTGGGTCCAGGGGGCGGGCATCTCCACTAGCTGGAGTGCCCTGGGGCATTGTAACACGAAGCTTGAGCCTTTGAAGCTCACTGCTAGGTGTTACAGTTCCTGCAGGGGGGAGGTGTGAAGCACCTCCACCCAGAGCAGGCTTTGTTTCTGTCCTCAGAGAGCACAAAGGCTCTCACCGCATGAGGTCAGAAACTCGTCTCAGCAGCAGGCTGGCACAGACCAGTCAGTCCTGCACTGAACAATTGGGTAAAATACAGGGTGCATCTCTAAGATGCACTCTGTGTGCATTTGTTAATAAATCCAACACTGGCATCAGTGTGGGTTTATTATTCTGAGAAGTTTGATACCAAACTTCCCAGTATTCAGTGTAGCCATTATGGAGCTGTGGAGTTCGTTTTTGACAGACTCCCAGCCCATATACTCTTATGGCTACCCTGCACTTACAATGTCTAAGGTTTTGTTTAGACACTGTAGGGGCATAGTGCTCATGCACATATGCCCTCACCTGTGGTATAGTGCACCCTGCCTTAGGGCTGTAAGGCCTGCTAGAGGGGTGACTTACCTATGCCATAGGCAGTGGGAGGTTGGCATGGCACCCTGAGGGGAGTGCCATGTCGACTTAGTCATTTTCTCCCCATCAGCACACACAAGCTGGCAAGCAGTGTGTCTGTGCTGAGTGAGGGGTCCCTAGGGTGGCATAAGACATGCTGCAGCCCTTAGAGACCTTCCCTGGCATCAGGGCCCTTGGTACCAGGGATACCAGTTACAAGGGACTTACCTAGGTGCCAGGGTTGTGCCAATTGTGGAAACAATGGTACATTTTAGGTGAAAGAACACTGGTGCTGGGGCCTGGTTAGCAGGGTCCCAGCACACTTCTCAGTCAAGTCAGCATCAGTATCAGGCAAAAAGTGGGGGGAACTGCAACAGGGAGCCATTTCTTTACAGAATTGGAATAAATTCCGACAAAGACCCAGATCCATTTAGCAGTGTTCCTACCGGAGTCGTTTCTGGAGTGTTTTCTATGCATCTTCTCCCTGTCTCATTTTGTGTCATTACACCTTGATCGCATACGTTTGGGTTTGCCTGTATATACAATGGCACTGGTGGACCTAAAGCAGAGATATTGCATCTGGATTCTGTCTGTTCCCCGAATTCTGTGGCATGTTAATCCCCACGTTATGGTTCATCATTGCTGGCATACCTAACTGGCTCTCTGTTACTCGAGTGTTCCTCGGCAGTTCTTGTACCTGCTTTTGAGGCATCAAAATTTGTGTTGATTCGGCTTGAATCAATGTCGGTCTTTGATAATTCTGTCCTCCCTGCGCCATTAAACCAGAAGTCATTCCCAGATTATGCTCATCACAGCAGCGCCTTTGAACCTGCGGCTGATAATTATCGACAGGTTTCAATTTAGGCACGTTAGTATATAGTCTCTGAATTTGTGGTATTTGTGGTGCAAAAGGCATATCGGAACTGCTCCGCCTCTGTGATATTCTCAAATTTGGTGTCACATTACCTTGTATTGGTTCTGGAGGGGAAGTACTAATGCTTGAGCCTTTTTTGCTTTCCACATATGGTGGCAGGCGATCATTTAGCAATTGTATAATGAACTCCTCAGTGTCTGACTCGTCTGATCTTTTCGAATTTCTGTTGTTTTCTCTATCTCTGGATTGACTCCTGTTTGTTTTATAGGTAGCTTTCCTTCCTTCCGTCTCTGCTTCACCAGTAATTGCTGGAAACAATTTAATTCCCTGCAGTACGTCTGATCTCCAAACCTTTTGTGTGCTATCCCATCTAGCATCTGCTAGTGTCTTTTCTACTTTTCTTATTCCCGTCTCAAATTTCTTTTGTTGTTGGTTTCTAGCTATTTGCTCCCAAATTGCTAATGCCTCAAACTGTGCTAGTCTTGGAGGTACTTTCATGTCGTATAGCGCGAATCTTAGATTCTCCAAAACTCTTAGATAAAACGACCCATGGATAGGGAATGCTACACTTCCATGCTTTTCTGTTAATTTGCACCATTGCTTTAGCCAAAGACATGGTGCGACACCCTTTTCTTCAATCACGATGTAAGCTGGTGTACCCTCAGGCGGTGTTTCTTCTCCTACATTTGCTTTAATATATACATATCCCCCCAAGGCACTCTTAAATGCTTTGAAAAATTTCATCTTTCCGTCTTTTATTTTTCTAAAATATGTAGTCAATAAGTGACTTTAATTCCCGGAATACTCTTTGCTTGCCTTTCCCCACCAATTGCGCTTCACGGACTGCGTCCAATCCGTGCGCGACCCTTCTCACCAACCAACCTATCCCAGCGCGGCTCCTAGTGACGTCACACTCACACACTGCGGCTGACAAAGTCCCGCAGCTTGTCTTCCTTCATTCGGCTTCACTCAAAACAAATTTTCGCAATATATTGCGAGCACTAACCAAAAGAAGAAAACAAATCTGTCGGTTTACTACAGGAAGGGTAATACAATCGCTTCAGAAACCTTAGGGATTTTTCACTAGCCTCAGCAGTTTTTCCATCTTTATCGGTTTCCCTTTCTCGCAAACAAAATTTGACCCGCAAATTTTACTCTCAACTGATCAATGAACTATTCTAGTGCACCTTAGAATTCGTCAAATCTCAAAGTCGAACATTTTCTTTCATTCCTCAATATTCATACTGACTCGTTGACCACGCCCGATCAACCTATTAAACCGAACAGATTACAACATCAATCAAGTGTCTCATACACTTTTCAACATACTCCGGAGTCTCTTGACCTCGCAGGGCCCGTCTCAACATCAACAACCACGTGGAGAATTTTTCCTGCACAAAGATCTACACACACGTGAAGTTCGACGACATCCCTACTCTCACACTTTGGAGTAACACTAATCTAAAATCTTTTAATTGGAGTTCGTGACCCCCTAAAATCCTCACAATCTTCTCAATTAATCTGCGGCAATAAGCTGTGCAAGCGCAAAACCCTAACTTCTGTCATACCATCACTAGAAACGCCGGAAACATTTTCACACCTCCATTTCCTCCATTCGCAAGCTCCGAGATTCCGGGAAAGTAATTGGGGATTTAGGGCATCATCATCTCTCCAACTTGTTTTATCAAAGAAAATTCTAACTTGACTCCGTCTATTGTTCGGATGGGGTCCCAAAGGGCCAAACCATCCATCTCTGCTACCATCTACTGATAACGCGTCCAGCCCTCATAAATTACCTGCACCTGGACACGTTGGATGTCGGTGAACCTTTTAGCCGAGTTGGGCTCTCCTCATCCTAGAATAGTCGGATCACTTAAATCAATAATCAATAACTATTGTAATCGATACCCAATACTCTATTACTAGATCAAAATAACACATTAGGAATCTATAACAGTCAATAATTTGACGCAACATGACCTTTCAGTCATAAATAACCACACCAGTTTATTCAAAGTTAATGAGTTTATTTCCCTATATTAACAAAGCTAAAACAATATATATGAGTCTCAAAATCAAATGATATATGTATACGAACATTACTACCTGTCCATAACGGCGGAAGAAACGCAATCTACGCAAAATCTGAATTATAATACACTCGGTTATAGCAATGCAAATCACTAATATGAGTAACTGAATTTGACTAATTACGTACACCGGTCAGCATAACAAAATTTCAATTCGACATGGTGCGTCAAGTGAATACCTCGACTAACCTCTAATTAGCATTGGCATGTGGGGTTTCATGCAAAACGAATTTAGTCAACACAAATTTGGAAAACTTCTACCTTGGGCCCTATCAAAATAGCAGTTGGTACCTAAAAGGAAAAACACAATGCATAATACAATTATCCTTTCATAATTACCAAATACAATCAGCATTCAAGAAAGTCTTCGTCCTTCAGGTACCGGTTCGATCAGCATGGGGCATATTTCAAGGGGGCAGAGTTAAGGGGAAGTTTGCTTGCGGCAGCAAGGAGAATGGGGCAAAGTTACTGCATGGGCAAGACGGGGCAAATTAAAGTTAAATTCTCTAGGGTGAGAATTTTCAAAGTCTCTTTCTCTGGAATAGAGAAAAGGGCATCAAGATGACGTCTGGCATTTGGCTTCAAAGATGGCATCAAGGAAAATGGCTGACTTCTCTTTGTCCAGTGGGTTTAAGTAAGAAGCATTCCAAATACTTCAGGGTCTTCCATTGGAGGGTTCATAGGGTGGCTTCAAATTGACCAATGAATAGTGTCTTTCTCCTAGTACTCATTTATGCATACATTGTCCTTGGAGCCTTGGAACACAAGTTGCAACAAAGTTTGCCAATTATTTCGGTATCTGTCCTTTTATTGTACGCACCTGCAGGAGCTGACCTTGTATCAAAGGGGATGAAACTGGCCTAGCACGAAACCTTGGAGATAAGTGTATTAGTCATCTCTACTGGAAAAATACAGAATAATGTATTTTTGTTAATCAAAGTGAAAACCACGCAGTTAAATTTGAGACCAGGCGACTAGGCCAAAGCCTCTACTAAATTTAAGCTAAGCATAAAACAGTTTCAACAAGAAAATCATAGAACACATTTGCAATTATGACGGATTACTACATTTTTCAATTCTTCATGATTAATTAAGCTCATTTATAATAATGGCGAACTACTCCGAGGGCACAATTTCCCACGTACATTATTTTCTTTACTAAAATCACACTACATTATACGATTTTGGTTACATAACATATGATTATATGTTGGTCCTTCTTTTTCTGCGTCATCACAATCCATCCAGATATATTATATAGTATATTATTTTCTTTATCGCTCTCTCAAACACGTGGTAACAATGATTGACACAATCCTGTGAGGGAAAGAACCTCCCTTTTCATAGTGACTTTTTTTAAAAGACCAGAAGTGCCTCCTGACTTTACTCAGTCGAGCATCCTTTGACGAAACAAGTGACTTGCACCTTTCAACATTGAAAATGTATTTGTACATCCATTGATATTTAAATGCTTACCACAATGGCGTCTCACATCTGCATTTTGATGATTCTGTTTGTTGTAGTCCACATAATTAGCAATTTCAGACTTCGTAATAGGATCTTCAAAATGGTGCAACTTTAGGTAAGCCTGTATAGGCACATTAGATTGATTCACAGGAAACAACGTAATTGAGTTATAGTCGGGCTTCAATACACAGAGGTGATAGACTCAGAGGGGGAGGTCATCAGACTCAAGATAGGACTCCTGGTGGAAGCATCTAAATGAGAGGATTAAGTAATATTATACCATACAGAAACGTTGGCCAGAGATATGAGACGCATTGCAGTAGTCGTTTTCAGAAGAGAAAAAGAGGTAAAGAAGAACTGAGTTCGGATCTAAAAGAACTTTGAATTCATGTAAGATGTTAACTAAAAGACAGAATATTTTAAACATTCTTGCATACTGATACACTTTTGTTCGCAGAAAGCCCAGTATGATAAATTACTCACGATTAGCTTGATGAAGTGGTCATACATCTTATGACGCATAGGGAGAGACAAGATGATTCAGAACAAAATTACAAATGTAAATGTGATAATTTAATGAAGAGAAGACTATAAGTAGAAGTATGAATACATTTTAAATGTTCAAAGGTTTAAATCATTTTTTTCACCGAAGAGTGCATGACTTTGGAAGGTCAGGAGGGATTTCTGCGCCTTTATAACTAGAAATACCAAGGTGGTCAGTGATTTTCAGGTATAATAATTATCACCTATCATTAGTTTTTGGGAAATAACGTGCTTTTGGTGGCTACCGCACCAAAATGAACATTTTCCGTTTTTACCATAAATATCAGCAGGTTTGACAATAAACTCCTTATTCTGATTCGGTGCTCTAACCGAAGTTAACTTGTAGTGAGGATCTTTCTGTGATTGTAAAAAAGGAGGGAAACGCACCATAAAAAGAAAAATACACTGATCATGTAAAGCCCCTGCGGGGCAATTAAACTGGGGAGGGATGAGGGGAAGGGTTTGAATTTACACCTCACACGTTTACAGACAGTTTAATCATAATATGTAATATTTTTATACGTTAAAAAAACAATTGTGATGAATTATGCACAACGCGTCACTATGCGCATAGGCCACACAATATAACTATTTCCACCTATTTTTAGCGATAACTATAGAGTCAAAGATAGGGAGTGAGAGTGGTTTAAGCCTTTATATATCCGTCAATTTCATGTCAACGTTTTTCTATTCATGATTATCAGGTTACCCAGACTTAGATAGAAATATAAATTGACTCTGACATTAAGAGTGGTTTACAAGTGTACATGTCTCTACATCGCAGGGAAACAATTATCATCTACATGGATGAGCACCAATATATTGCTGTTGAAATAGCATCCAACAAACATATGGAATGCACAGTGGATACAACCCCTTAATCGTCAAAGGTAAAAAGATGTGTGTTAAGAATAGCCAATGTATACTTTCCTACATATACATAGCAGTGGTTGAGATTGTGGATGCAATATTTTTGTAGGTCGATATTTCTGCCTATGATACAGAGACCTAAACCATCATCCTTCTATTCAGTACAGGTGAAGGACTGTCTGGGGGCCTAGATCACACTCTCCTACAATATGTTGTGTTAACAGTTCCCATGGATAACAGCAGTGCACCATATTTAGGAAAGTATAGGTGGTTATTATGACCGCTAGGGCCGTGGTGGCTGTCGGACCGCTGCTGTGAGCGCATCTGGCCTTATTTGGTCTCTGGTATTTTATTTATAAGGGGACCCTCAGTCACGTTCCTATGGAAGGGGACCCACAGATTTTTTAGGGCTATATCCGTTTTTCCATTGAAGAAACTGCCGATGCCATCCGCTCGCTAAAATCTGGAAAACCTTCGGGCCCAGACAAAATCCCGGGGGATCTTTATATATCGGAGCCAGCTATTTGGAGCTGGTATATCAACGCACTTTCCAATAAAATTGCTAAAGGGGGGCCGATCCCCCCGACGTGGAATGGTGACAACATTATTTCCATCTACAAAAAGGGTAATGCAAACCTCCCTATAAATTATAGGCTGATTAGTCTCATAGATAATCTTCAGAAGATTTTCGCCAAGCAACTTTTAGGCAGACTAACTAACTGGGCCACGGATCACCAGATCCTTTCTCCCCTCCAGGCAGGGTTTCGACCTAGGATTAGCACAGTAGATCAGGTCTTTAGGCTGGCCGTGCTGTATTGGAAATATACAGCTCTTGCAAATCAACCCTTATATATTGCCTTTATTGACTTGAGATCAGCCTTCGACCTGGTCCCTAGGGAGAAATTATGGGAGATGCTACATAGATCAGGGTCTCCAGCTAACATAATTCAAATCTTGAAGAGACTGCATGAAAACACTTACGCGCAAGTTCGATGGAGCAGCCTAGGCGAACTAACTGACAAAATCACTATAAATAGAGGTGTCCGCCAGGGTTGTGTGCTGGCACCATTTTTATTTTCTATTTTTATCAATGAGGTGGTACAGGTTTTAATGACATGCCAGAATGATGCTCCCACCTTGTGCGCTCAGAAAATCCCGATTCTTCTCTTTGCAGACGATTCCCTTCTCATCTCCAAATCCCCTATGGGCTTACAAATTCTTATCAATAGATTTAGCTCCTTCTGCCATGATTACGGCCTAGAGTTGAACCATAAGAAAACCAAGTTAATGGCTCTCCGTCTTGGAGTACGGAAGAAATGTACTATTAGTTTAGAAGGCGTCCCCCTGGACAAGGTTAGCTCTATTGATTACTTGGGTGTGAGGATTACTGATAACATGCACTGGGCAGATCAGGTCAACAAAAGTGTTGGTCGTTTACAAAACAACGCAGCATCTATTCTGCGCTTTTTTGGGGGTACAACAGCAAAAACTGTCTCTCCAGTAATTAAGATCTATGTTGACAGAGCTCAGGGAGCTGCCATCTATGGAGCGGAGGTTTGGGGCTTTTCCGATTGCAAAAGGTTAACTATAGGAGAAAACAGCTTCGTGAGGGCTCTATGTGTCTGTCCTCCCAGTACTCCGCTGATTCCATTGTTCCTAGATCTGGGCCAGGGACGGATCGCCGACCTAATTATCTTAAGACCACTTTTATATTGGATCAGGCTATGGACCGTTCCAGAACTGGATGTCTACAAATCCTCACTTTTAGATCTGCTAAAGTGTCCCAACTCAACTTCCATTCCCTGGGTAAAACATGTATCCAGATGGTTTAGCAACCTGGGCCTTGGAGACTTTTGGGAAAACTCCCACAAACTTGAGAAAGCCCACTCCAGAGTGTTGAAGCGTGTATACTGGTCCTATGTATGGAATGACTACATTATCTGCAGATCCCATGGCTGTTTAACAAATCTTTTTTTAGATTTTAAGTGGTACCCGCAATTTGAATTGTATCTGGACATTATACCCGATATTCTAGGTAAAAGTTTATATGCCAGATTCCGCTTTGATTCGCTGCCATTGAAGTCTTTGACGTGTAGATGGGGCACAAAAACAACAACTGATATATGTCCTGTCTGTGGCACAACAGCTGAAACAGTAGAACATTTCATGTTTTTCTGCCCTGCCTACTCTCCCCCCAGGTCAAAGTGGATTCGTAACTTGTGCCGGGAATTGGGAATAAGAGGCTGCGCCTCTGCTGTGAGGATTTTAAAAAGTCATCACTCTATGGTTCTAATACATGCCGTAAGCAAGTATCTGCTAGCAGCATGGCGTATACGTAGCTTTGCTATTAGTAATGAGTTTCAAATATGAGTGGATATGTTCTTTTATCACGTATTGCTCGTACGAGTTTTATCGAACTGTATTTTATTCTATTTTTTTTTTTCTCCGTTTTTATATTTATTGTATGCTTGCTTTGATGATCTACTGATCGAATAAAGCTTGTGTGTAACAAAAGGGGACGCGTTAGAGGTCCGGTGAACCTTTTAACTACGCTTAGAATGATTCCACCATAGATCATAACTTCAGTTCGGAATACAGCAACTCATTCAGTTTAACATCATTAACTTTTTGGAGTCAATAAATTTTACGCACCATGACCCATGTGGCCATGAATAACAGCGCCCTTTTATATAATTAGAAGATTTATTTCTCTAAGTTAACAATGCTAATATCACACAGAACTGATGGAGACTTCTAGTTGCAGATTTCTTACCTTAGAATTTCCCCAGGCATCAGACTGGATCCGGAGATTTTTCTTCAAGCAGTACCCCTGCGCACCGTTAGGTGGCGTCGGTCAACTCCGCGGCATCATTGATGTTGTGGTCACCGTGATGACATCACAGTCGTATATAGACGCCACCCCTGCGCGCTGACGTCAGTTTTCTTCTTTCTGCACCAGCTTACTTGCAGATCCGGAGTAGAGCTACCCCACTCATTTTTTTACTAACTACGACATTTTGTCGAATTCGTTTTTGAGTTTTGGTTTGCGTCGAGGGGTGTCCTGTAAAACTGGATTCAAGTCCTGTGACTCCTGTCACCCCATGATGTCAGTGACGGATCCGCACCTTGTGTGCCTCTGGTGTTTGGAGTGCAACCACGACCTGAAGTCATGCTCCGAGTGTCGGGCCATGAACCCGAAAGCTTTGGGGGAGCGGTCCCTAAAGCTCATGGTGGCCTGACACTCAACTCCACTTCGTTCCCAGTTCAGTTCAAGAGGAAGGTCAGGAGACCAATCGCAGACTCATCACCAATCATCTTCATCCAAGTCATCTGGACATTTGGGTAAGAAGAAGAAGTCAAAGAAGGTGAAAAGTTCTTCGGCTTCGCCCCGTCGCTTGCACGACGCAGGAAGAGCGTTGACGCTCTAGGCCTCTGTCTACAGAGCCACAGTCTGGGTCCACTACATACCTCCCCGACTTTCCGAGAGTCGGTGCTACCTCTGCTCAACTTAAAAGAATTCTATGAGGCCATGCGCCTCATATTTGGGCAGCCCGACTCACCCTAGGCGCCTTTGGGCTCAGGGGAGTCGGTGAGGGCCCCCTCGGGTTCCAAGTCGATGAGTTCAGTCCCGACTCCAGAGGGCATCTCAGGATCTGCTACCGGATCCGTCCCGACCCAGGTCGTACAAATGCGACCTTCCCCGGAATCGGGTAAGATATCAACGCTCCCAGCGCCGATGGCACCCACAATCGACATCGAACCTTTCCTTATCCCCGACGACCCAGAGGCGGACCGACATCGTTCGATGGTGATTCCATTTTCCATGGCCTCTGCTGTGCCCAGTGTTGATCCTGACCCCTATTGCTATGGGTATGGATACGGTTTAGTGTAAAGGGGTCTCTGGACCCTTCTGAAGACCAGCTTGACCCTGACATGGACTGGGTACAAGATTTGGGTGATGCCAGTGGGTTGGACACCTCCCCTGACACTGGCATGCTTTCTCCCTGTACCATGGCTGCGGAGGAAGGAGTGTCATATTCTATGGTGGTGAGAAGGGCTGCAGAGATTTTGAACCTCAAGCTTCGTTCTGTGGAGGTCAGGACTAACCTCCTGACCAAAGTGAATCAGCCCGCGGGCCTCCAACTTGGAAAACTTTCTTCCCTTCAATGAAGCACTTACAGATGTCCTACTGGGGGCCTGGTCCAAACCAAGCACAGGGGCTCTGGTGAATAGGACGGTTGTCCGCCGCCATTGGCCTGCTCCGACTGACCCAAAATTCCTTACCCAACACCCTACACCTGAGAGCCTTGTCACCAAGGCTTCATCATTCCCTGGTACATTCCTTACTGGCCCCCCAGTCAGAGAATCAAAAAAACTGGACAGTTTGGGGAAGAAGATGTTTTCTTCTGCCAGTCTAACGCTGTGGTCCGTGAACACTTCATGCCTTTTTGGCAACTATTCCCAGACTCTGTGGTATATGGTTGCACAAGCGATGCCTCGAGTTCAAGAGGAGGCCCCAGATGACATGTCAAACCATGACAGATTGGAAAGACGCAGCCAAGTTCATGATACGTTGTAGACTGGATACGACTGACTCACTGGGCAGAATGGTTGCATCGACGGTGGCATTGAGACGTCACGCCTGGATGAGGATGTCTGGCTTTTCGGGGGATATCCAGGGACATGCCCTTTGATGGCACTTGTCTCTTCGGAGACAAGGCAGACTCAGCACTCCAGCTCCCCTGCTATGGCTTGATCCCTTAGCCTTGCAGCCGCTCTGCGCCCCCCTGTTCAGTCTGCCTTTCGCTGCTTTCGTGGCTACAGAGGGGCACCCAACCGATTTCATTTCCACCGGGCCACGACCCACTCATGCTGTACAGCCCCTGCACGGACGTGGACACGGGATCCAACAAGCTTGGGGATCAGGAAATCAGCGGGCTGCCCAGTCCATCCCAACCCCTCCTCTGCCTCTCAACCTTCCTAGTCTGTTGGGACATCCGGGACCAGTAGGCACCAGGATTTACCATCACCTGCCCCACTGGGAATCCATTACCATGGACAGGTGGGTTTTACAGATCGTCCAAAAGGGCTACTCCTTCCCTTTCAAGACTTTCCTTCCATCCATACCCCCATCATTAGATCATCTATCAGAGGATCATTTGGCACTTCTCCACGAGGAGGTCAAGGCTCTCCTGGCCAAGGGAGCCATAGAGAGGGTCCCTGTGCCAGAAGTAGTTTATGGTTGCTGTTCCACCTACTTTCTGGTGCCCAAAAAGGACAAGGGCCTTCGCCCTATCCTAGACTACTGGTCCTTCAATCTCTTTCTCAAGAAGGAGAAGTTCAAGATGCTAACCCTAACACAGGTCCTCTCTGCCTTGGACCCTGGAGACTGGATGGTAGCGTTGGACTTGCAGGACGCCTATTTCCATATTGCCGTCCTGCCGACCCACATTCGTTACCTACGATTCATGGTAGGTCACAAGCACTTTCAGTTCACTGTGCTAAACTTTGGCCTTACTAGCTCCCCTCGGGTGTTCACGAAAGTGATGCTAGTGGTTGCAGCTCATCTACGCAGGTTAGGGGTTCCAGTATTCCCCTACCTCGTCGACTGGCTGTTGAAGGCAGACACGCCCCTGAAAGTTGTCTCCCACCTCCAGACTACGGTGAACTTCCTGCATTCGCTCGGGTTCACTATAAACGTGCCGAAGTCACACCTGACTCCCTCTCAGACGCTCCATTTCATCTGAGCTGTTCTGTACACAGTGAGGTTTCGGGCTTATCCTCCCGAAAAGCGAGTCCAGGATTTTCGGACTATGATACCAATGTTCTAGCCTCTATCCTGGATTTTGGTGAGAATGACTCTGAGGCTGCTGGGCCTGATGGCCTCCTTCATCCTGCTAGTCCAAAATGCCAGATGGCATATGCTGGCTCTGCAGTGGGACCTGAAGTTCCAGTGGACGCAGCATCATGAACATGGTTCAGATCTCGGAGGGAACTGCGAAAGGCCTGTAGTGGTGGTTGTCGAATCCAGATTGGGTCAACAGCAGATCCCTCTCCCTTCCCCAACCAGATCTCACAGTAGTGGCAGATCATCACTCCTGGGATGGTGCACCCACATGGGAGAGTGAGAGATCAGAGGCCTCTGGTCTCTGGCAGAGTCAGGGCTCCACATCAACCTTTTGGAGCTCCAGGCGATCCGACTTGCATTGAAATCATTCTTTCCCTCTCTCAAAGGGAAAGTGGTGCATGTGTTCAACTCACACCCTACTGCCAGGTGGCATTGCAAGAAGCAGGGCGGAGTGGGGTCGTGGACCCTTTGTCAAGAGGCTCTTCACCTCTGGACAAGGCTGGAACGCCAGGGCATTTCCCTAGTGGTTCAACATCTGGCGGGCTCTCTGAATGTCAGAGCAGACGAACTCAGCCGTCGATGCATAGTCAATCACGAATGGCGTCTCCATCCTGAGGTGGCGCAAGGTCTCTTTCAGCAGTGGGGAGAGCCTTGGTTAAATCTGTTCACCTATGTAGAGGACATGCAATGTCAGATGTTTTGCGTGCTGGAGTTTCCAAGATGGCACACGCTCGGCGACGCTCAGGCCTCCTGTACGCCTTCCCACCAATACCACTTTTGCCCAGAGTTCTGAAGAAGATCAGGCAATACCGGGCCCAAGTAATCTTGGTGGCTCCGGACTGGGCATGAAGAGTCTGTTATTCTGAGCTATTGAGCATGGCCATTGGTCCTCCAATCAGACTGTCCCTTCGGGAGGATCTTCTGTCGCAGCAGCAGGGGACAGTTATCCACCCAAACCTGTCCAGTCTTCACCTCCTTGCGTTGATATTGAGCGGCGACAGTTGACGGCTTTTGACCTTCCACCCGAAGTCTGCAATGTCATCTTGGCAGCCAGACGTCCCTCCACCAAAACGGTATATGCCTGTCTTTGGAAGAAATTTGTGGCATGGGGAATCTGTTGATCCCCTCTCTGCACCTCTCTCAGAGGTTCTCCTCTTTATTCTCTCTCTTGCCCAGCACCCTCAAGGGATATTTGTCTGCCATCTCCGCCTTCTTAAGGCTACCAGACCAACCTTCTCTTTTCAAATTTCCCATTGTTGGGAGGCTTCTTAAAGGCCTCACTCATATGTTTCCTCCCATCCTGTTCATCATACCCCAGTGGGATATGAACTTGGTCTTCACATACCTCATGTGTGCCCCTTTCAAGCTGCTCCACAACTGACCTCTACGGCTCTTGACCCTTAAAACTGTTTATTTGATTGCCATCACCTCTGCTCGCAGAGTGAGTGGGCTTCAGGCTCTGTCTTCAAAGCCACCATTCCTAGCAGTGCATTCTGACAAAGTGGTGTTTCGTACCATTGCTTCCATTCTTCCCAAAGTGGTAACGCCTTTTCCCTTAGGCCAGTCTATGACCTTGCCTACTTTGTACACACCCCCACATCCCTCTCATTAGGAGGAGAGACTTAGTTCACAGACCTCCCCCGGGATGGTATTGCTCAGACATCTATTCTAAGGTAAGGAATATGCAACAAGAAGTCTCTATCATATGTACAAGTTACTTACCTTCGGTAATGATATATCTGGTAGAGACACATTCTAGTTGCAGATTCCTTATGACTCGCTCATCCTCCTCATACTACAAACCGATTTTTTGCGTCAGGTACTTCTCTATAAGGGCCCTAGATTCGGTGCACCAATCTGGAAAGTCGTGAAAAGAAACTCACGTAAGCGTGACGGGGTCGCGCCTATATATGGCCACGATGTCATCA
This sequence comes from Pleurodeles waltl, assembly GCF_031143425.1. NCBI lineage: Eukaryota > Metazoa > Chordata > Amphibia > Caudata > Salamandridae > Pleurodeles > Pleurodeles waltl. The sequence continues at coordinate 157,883,731 of NC_090443.1, forward strand.
CGGTGACCACGACACCGGTGACACTCGTGGAGTCGACAGACGCCACCTAGTGGCACGCAGGGATACTGCTCGAAGAAAAATCTCTGAATCTAGTCTGACGCCTGGGGAAATTCTAAGGTAAGGAATCGGCAACTAGAATATGGCCTTCATTATGACCCTGGCGGTGTTGCACCGCCAGGGCCAACGGGGGCGGGAGCACCGCCGACAGGCCGGCGGTGCTCCCTTGGGCATTCTGACCGCGGCGCTTTGGCCGCGGTCAGAAATGGAAAACCGGCGGTCTCCCGCCGGTTTTCCGTTGCCCATTTGAATCCCCCATGGCGGCGCAGCTCGCTGCGCCGCCATGGGGGATTCTGACACCCCTCACCGCCATCCTGTTCCTGGCGGTTCGCCCGCCAGGAACAGGATGGCGGTAGGGGGTGTCACGGGGCCCCTGGGGGCCCCTGCAGTGCCCATGCCAATGGCATGGCATGGGCACTGCAGGGGCCCCCGTAAGAGGGCCCCGCTAGTATTTCACTGTCTGCATAGCAGACAGTGAAATACGCGACGGGTGCAGTAGCACCCGTCGCACCTTCCCACTCCGCCGGCTCGATTACGAGCCGGCTTCATGGTGGGAAGGTCGTTTTTCCCCTGGGCTGGCGGGCGGCCTTTCGGCGGCCGCCCGCCAGCCCAGGGGAAAAGTCAAAATACCCGCCGCGGTCTTGCGACCGCGGTACGGTATTTTGACGGCGGGACTTTGGCGGGCGGCCTCCGCCGCCCGCCAAGGTCCGAATGAGGGCCTATGTCTCTACCAGATATATTGTTACCAAAGGTAAGTACCTTGTACATTAATCTCAAAACCAAATGATAAGCATATACAAACAATACAGGCTGACCAAAGTGTTGAAAAAATCTCAATTTAACTAGTGCATTGATAATTAGATACTCAAGAGTTAAAGTACAAAGCAATAGCATCAATAACTGAAGCACAGAGATAGGTTCAAAAGGTGAACAAAGTAAATTCTTACTTAAAGACATATGTAAGCATGTGACACTCTAATTAACCCTCCGATTTGAATTGCATGTTTGGACTTCATGCAAAAGTAATTTAGTCAAAAGTTAATTTAGAAAATATCTAAATAGGGCTCTATTGAAATGGCGATTGGTACTTAAGAGAAAAATAACGGATTTATCATAAGCAATAGCATTTCATTATACCTCTCCTCAATAGATCAGCAATCTGCGATTTCTCTTTCTCAGTTGGACATACGATTGGTCAGCTTCAGCAACAGGACAGTAAGAGGGGAAATGGCTCAGCCATGCTTGGGCTCTAAGTTAACTGAACCAACTTAAAAGTCATCAAGCTAAGGAGTCAGCATTAACACAACTTCTCTACGAGGATGGTTATCAAGCTAGGAATTGGCATTAAGGCAATTACTCCATTGGGATGGTTAAGGAAAAAGATATCTGGAACTGCGGTGCTCCACAAACAGGACTCGGACAAGAGAAGGAAAAGAATAGCAGGGAATGACTAAGAAGGCAAAAATGGAAAAATGGCTAACTGCTCTGCAAAGTACAGTCTGGATGTACTAAATTCCGTCACTGGTCAGGAAATTGTACATTTGCAGTAGGACCTATAGTCTCTGAACACTAAATCTAAAATATAACTAGACAGCCTTTCACAAGTTGATGATTGGCTCCTCTTCTCCCGTTCCCATCATCAGGTAACTTCTTTTGTTGCAATCCTAGCGGTAGTCAGTGCATCCATTGTTAGCTCCTGAGAACCTTAGCTTCTCACACATCGAAATTACAATGTATCAACATCTAGTACAGAGCATTACAGCAAGCAATTCTCATGAGAAAGTTTAAGACATTTATAAATTGCTTGGTCAGCGCAGTGTGGAAAAAATGGACAATATTAATTATCTGCTTTCACAAAACATTTACAAGCATTTATTTATGTCAGGAAACTTAACATGAATCTTGGTCAATTAGGCCCAAAACTCCCATAGTTAATCAAGGCTCAAATATTCTCGGCAAATACATAATATAAATACGTTATTATGACCCACTAATACATTTAGGGGGTCATTCTGAAGGGAACCGCCAGAAGACCGTACCGCGGTCAAATGACCGTGGCGGTCATTCTGACTTTCCCGCTGGGCTGGCGGGCGACCGCCAGAAGGCCGCCCGCCGGCCCAGCGGGAAAGCCCCTTCAACAATGAAGCCGGCTCCGAATGGAGCCGGCGGAGTTGAAGGGGTGCGACGGGTGCAGTGGCACCCGTCGCGATTTTCAGTGTCTGCAAAGCAGACACTGAAAATCTTTATAGGGCCGTGTTAGGGGGCCCCTGCACTGCCCATGCCAGTGGCATGGGCAGTGCAGGGGCCCCCAGGGGCCCCACGACACCCGTTCCCGCCATCCTGTTCCTGGCGGTAAGAACCGCCAGGAACAGGATGGCGGGAAGGGGGTCGGAATCCCCATGGCGGCGCTGCTTGCATGGAGGATTCCTATGGCCAGGGGAAAACCGCCACGGTCAGAATTGGCCAGGAAGCACCGCCAGCCTGTTGGCGGTGCTTCCACGGTCGTTGGCCCTGGCGGTCGATGACCGCCAGGGTCAGAATGACCCCCTTAGTTCTAAATGGGACATTAGTTAAACCTTAAGTACGAATTCTTCATTAATTATTAGAACCGCCAGAAGACCGTACCGCGGTCAAATGACCGCGGCGGTCATTCTGACTTTCCCGCTGGGCCGGCGGGCGACTGCCAGAAGGCCGCCCGCCGGCCCAGCGGGAAAGCCCCTTCAACAATGGCCGGCTTCCGAATGGAGCCGGCGGAGTTGAAGGGTTGCGACGGGTGCAGTGGCACCGGTCGCGATTTTCAGTGTCTGCAAAGCAGTCAGAATTGGCCATGAAGCACCGCCAGCCTGTTGGCGGTGCTTCCGCGGTCGTTGGCCCTGGCGGTCGATGACCGCCAGGGTCAGAATGACCCCCTTAGTTCTAAATGGGACATTAGTTAAACCTTAAGTACGAATTCTATATTAATTATTAGATGCGTCATGGTGGCCACTCAAGTGGACACATTCTCCAAAGCACATTATTTTCTACACGGTAGCCTAATTCATGTACATTCTTAACTATTAATCAATACAAATTTATTTGCAATTAATTCAGCTTTCACACAACAAATGTGGCGGTCCGGTGGCCATATTACGACTGTAGCGGTTGTGGCACGGTCGGACCACTAGCACCGCCAGATCATGACTTGTCGTCGGTCTGGCGGTGCTGGCAGTCCTGGTCCACCAGGGCAGCACTGCCCTGGGGATTACAAGTCCCCACTGCGCCTGCTTTTACATGGCGGTAGCACTGCCATGTAAAGGCAGGCGGAGATGGGGTGCAGGGGGCCCCATGGGGGGGGCCTGCATTGCCCATGCACTTGGCATGGGCAGTGCAGGGGCCCCCATGGCCAGCCCCATCGTGCTTTACGCTGTCTGCTTTGGAGACAGTGAAAAGCACGACAGGTGCTGGTGCACCCTATGCACAGCAACATTGCCACTGACTCAATTTTGAGCTGGCGTCAATGTTGTGGGCTGTTTCCCACTGGGAAAGTGAGGAGAAACTCTGTTTCTGACCAATGACCCAGTGGGAAATGCTTAATAGGGGCCGCAGGAAGAGGACTGTATTGGTGGTAACCCAACTGCATGAGTTTGGGGGGCGTCCCTTTCTGCCCGCGAAACTCATAATGAAGGGCATAGTGTGTGTGGATTTTTGTATGAAACCTTAGTCATAGCTCCATTTTGATAATTACCAACTTATATCACTTGACTTTTTGGAGCACAATAATATATACTATGAATTACATTGATCACATAGTGTGCTGAGGCCTGCTAATCATACCTTAGTGCCAGTGCTCTAACCCCTTATAAACTTTATGCTAAATTGGCTATCCTCAATTGGCAAGGACTAACTTACTTATAAGTCCTTAGGATATAGTACCCAGGACATGTGAGACAGATTGCCCACCGAGGGCTGCAGCACTGATTGTGCCACCCTATGTGTGACAAGGTACAAAATGGCTCCTAGTCTGCCACTGTAAACTGGGCAGTGACCTTACTGATAGTTCGACTTTGCGATTCAAACCAATGGCAAGACACCCACCTCCCTTAACAATATATGTAATAATATATGTAAGTCTCCCCAAAGGAGGCCTATGGAGCCCTAAGGCAGGGAGCTGTAATTTATTATATAGAACACTTAGGTGGTCATTACAACCCTGGCGGACGGTGTTAAAGATGCGGTAATACCGCAAACAGTCAGACAGACAAAAAAAGGGAATTATGACCCTGGCGGAAACCGCCAACAAAGACAGCCACTTTAACACACCGCCCGCCACGGCGGTACAGACAAGCAGCGCAGCGGTCTCCGCCAACAGACAGGCGGGAGACAATGTACCGCCCACAGTATCACAACAGGCCAATCCGCCACCTTTTCCGGGGCGGATTCACTGTGGATAAAAACACGGCAGATACAGCTTTTGCTATGGGAAAACGCTCACCTGAACACATCCCATGAGGAACGATGACTCCATGGAGCCGGAACTCCAAATACTACCTGCCCTTGTCTTTCTGCTCCTTCACGACCAACAGCAACGTAGGCGCAGAAGATACCGGTGAGTACTGCACCTACGACACGGGGGAGAGGGGAGGCAAAAGTTAGGGGGACACCCACCAAACACCCCCACCCTCGCATATCTCAACATACACACCAATGCAGTCACAAAAATCACAGTAACAACCCACAATCCCCCCGGAAGAATGCAAAGACAATGCGAATTTCGGGCAAACATTATAATGTGCCAATATACATGTCATACAAAAATGTACAAATATATGTATTCCAAAATCACTCATATTTACATAAATAATCCGAGAAGTATTACAGATATGTACACAACAATGTCTGTGTACAAACAGTCCAAAAATGCATGGGCGAGGCCCACAATAGATACCTGACCAAAATCCGAGAGAACACTGCTGGGGCATCAGATAGAAACACTACAGGCACCTCAGGGGGAAGGGAAGGGGGGGCACCTCAGCCAGATGAATGCAAAGCCAGATCCACGACGGGGCTCCATGCCCATTGATGTATCCTGGGGAGTGCAAAGCCACAGTCTCTAAAGTCTCTACAGTGGGTGGGTTGCCCACTGTTCAATCCTGGGGAGTGCAAAGCCACAGTCTCTCAAGTCTCTACAGTGGGTGGGTTGCCCACTGTTCAATCCTGGGGAGTGCAAAGCCACAGTCTCTCAAGTCTCTACAGTGGGTGGCTTGCCCACTGTTCAATCCTGGGGAGTGCAAAGCCACAGTCTCTCAAGTCTCTACAGTGGGTGGGTTGCCCACTGTTCAATCCTGGGGAGTGCAAAGCCACAGTCTCTCAAGTCTCTACAGTGGGTGGCTTGCCCACTGTTCAATCCTGGGGAGTGCAAAGCCACAGTCTCTCAAGTCTCTACAGTGGGTGGCTTGCCCACTGTTCAATCCTGGGGAGTGCAAAGCCACAGTCTCTCAAGTCTCAATCCTGGGGAGTGCAAAGCCACAGTCTCTCAAGTCTCTACAGTGGGTGGCTTGCCCACTGTTCAATCCTGGGGAGTGCAAAGCAAAGCCACAGTCTCTCAAGTCTCTACAGTGGGTGGCTTGCCCACTATTCAATCCTGGGGAGTGCAAAGCCACAGTCTCTCAAGTCTCTACAGTGGGTGGCTTGCGCACTGTTCAATCCTGGGGAGTGCAAAGCCACAGTCTCTCAAGTCGATACAGGTCCATACTGGTACTGGGGGGTGACTGGTGCCCAGACTGGATGAGTCTCCCCGTGAAAGGTAGTGTCCTGTCACTGTCCCAGCTGCACATGGGATAAGGATGCCTGATGTGGTGGGCCTTTCAATCCTACCCGGTGCATTGCCCTGTTCAGCGGTGCTTTGCCATGGCGGTTCTGGACTGTTCAGCTGTGCTTTGCCATGGCGGTCTTTGCCCTGTTCAGCAGTGCTTTGACATGGCGGTCTTTGCCCTGTTCAGCGGTGCTTTGCCATGGCGGTCTTTGCCCTGTTCAGCGGTGCTTTGCCATGGCGGTTCTGGACTGTTCAGCTGTGCTTTGCCATGGCGGTCTTTGCCCTGTTCAGCGGTGCTTTGACATGGCGGTCTTTGCCCTGTTCAGCGGTGCTTTGACATGGCGGTCTTTGCCCTGTTCAGCGGTGCTTTGCCATGGCGGTCTTTGCCCTGTTCAGCGGTGCTTTGCCATGGCGGTTCTGGACTGTTCAGCGGTGCGTTGCCATGGCGGTCTTTGCCCTGTTCAGCGGTGCTTTGACATGGCGGTCTTTGCCCTGTTCAGCGGTGCTTTGCCATGGCGGTCTTTGCACTGATCAGCGGTGCTTTGACATGGCGGTCTTTGCCCTGTTCAGCGGTGCTTTGCCATGGCGGTCTTTGCCCTGTTCAGCGGTGCTTTGCCATGGCGGTCTTTGCCCTGTTCAGCGGTGCTTTGCCATGGCGGTTCTGGACTGTTTAGCGGTGCTTTGCCATGGCGGTCTTTGCCCTGTTTAGCGGTGCTTTGCCATGGCGGTTCTGATACGGACATTGGTGTGTGGCATGACGATCTCCATACTGGACATTGGTGTGTGGCATGACGATCTCCACACTGGACATTGGTGTGTGGCATGACGATCTCCATACTGGACATTGGTGTGTGGCATGACGATCCCCATACTGGACATTGATGTGTGGCATGACGATCTCCACACTGGACATTGGTGTGTGGCATGACCTTCCATCATTGCCCAGTGGGGCCGTGGCATCCTGGCCCCGCCTGGGCTGTGTCTTGTGCGGTGGTCTCTGGACCAGTGACGATACTTGGGCCCTCCTGGGCTGTGTCGTGTGCGGTGGTCTCCTGACCAGTGACGATACTTGGGCCTTCCTGGGCTGTGACTCCGGCGGTGGCGGTGGTCTCTGGACCATTGACGATACTTGGGCCCTCCTGGGCTGTGACTCCGGCGGTGGCGGTGGTCTCCTGACCAGTGATGATACTTGGGCCCTCCTGGGCTGTGACTCCGGTGGTGGTGGTGGTCTCCTGACCAGTGACGATACTTGGGCCCTCCTGGGCTGTGACTCCGGCGGTGGTCTCTGGACCAGTGACGATACTTGGGCCCTCCTGGGCTGTGTCTTGTGCGGTGGTCTCTGGACCAGTGACGAAACTTGGGCCCTCCTGGGCTGTGTCTTGTGCGGTGGTCTCTGGACCAGTGACGAAACTTGGGCCCTCCTGGGCTGTGTCTTGTGCGGTGGTCTCTGGACCAGTGACGATACTTGGGCCCTCCTGAGCACTGACTCTGGTGGTGGTCTCTGGACCCATTACGATACTTGGGCCCTCCTGGGCACTGACTCTGGCGGTGGTCTCTGGACCCATTACGATACTTGGGCCCTCCTGGGCACTGACTCTGGCGGTGGGCTCTGGACCAGTGACAACGGTGCTGGCGGTTGTGTCTGGACCGCCGGAAATGATGGCGCACTTCTCCGCCGTGACACTCACAACAGGCTGGGCAGACTTCCTCGGGACCTTCCCCACCTTTTTTGGAGTTACAGTTGACTCACCAATCGCCTTCGATCCCATTTCACTTGTTGTCCCACCAGGAGTCTTGACACGGTCCCGTCGTCCACTCTCCAATTTCGGAGCCTTTACAGGGGGTGGGCTGCCAGTGCCTTGGCTCCGGGTCCTACTGCCTGCCCTGGTGGACAGTGCACTCCAAAAACCTGGAACACGCACCACTGGTACTGGTGGCTTTTTGGCTGAGGCGCTACGATGGGACTGATGAATTGGGGGGGGGGTGGGTGCAAAAAGGTCAATTTGACAGAGGTACAGTTTCTGACGAACACTGGGATGGGTAGCTGGAGGGGGTCTGGGAGTGGAGGAAGAGGAGGTGGTTGTAGGAGGTGTCACTTTAGCTGTTTTGGGTGCAGGTGCAGGAGCTGGTACTGGAGGCTGTCGTGAGGTGGATGGATGTTGGGTGAGTGATTGCTGGCGTTTGGGTACTTTAGAAGGTGGTGTCACAGACACACTGGGAGAGGACACAGGGGACGTGTAAATGGCAGTGGAGGTGGTGAGTGCAGGTGAGCGGCGTGTGGTGCTGGGTGTCCTGTGCCTGTAGATGTGGTGCATGCAGGTGTGTGTGTAGACGAGACTGGGAGGGAGGAGGGAGAAGAGGAGGAGGGGGACACAGTGGAGACAGTGGATGTTGCTGTGTCTGTATGGGTGTGATGCTTGTGTGAGTGCCTGTGGGATGTGTGGTGCCTATGTTTGCCTGAGCTACTTTTGGGTGTTGACTTGTGTGCATGCTGGTCTGTAGGTGTGCTTGGGATGGGCTGGGGTACAGGGGATTGGGTCTGGGTGGAGGAAGTTGGAGGGGGGAGGCTGGACACAGGGACAATTGCTGCCATCAGTGCTGAGGCCAGAGATTGCAGGGTTCGCTGAAGGACAGCCTGACCAGAATGAATGCCCTCCAGGAATGCATTACCGTGTTGCAACGCCCTTTCTACACCCTGGATGGCATTCACAATGGTAGACTGCCCAACAGTGAGTGACCTGAGGAGGTCAATGGCCTCCTCACTGAGGGCAGCAGGGGTGACTGGGGCAGGGTCTGAGGTGCCTGGGGCGAAGGTGATGCCCACCCTCCTGGGTGAGCGGGCACGGAGCGAACGCTGAGGGGCTGCTGGGAGGGTGCTGCTGGTAGGGGGGGGTGGCAGCTGTACCTGTAGAAGTGGGGCGCACAGATGGTGCCGCCACCACAGGGGTGCTCACATCAGCGGACAAGTCTGTGTCGCTGGTTGGTGATCCGGTGGCCGACGTGAAGCTCCCCTCGCCCTCCGTCCCACTGGTGTATTCAGAGTCTGTGGTGTGGCCCTCCATGGCCATGTGGGATGCAGCTCCCTCGTGCTCCGGTGCCACTGTACCTCCGCCTGTTGATGCTGATGTACAAAAGGACAGGGAGAGCAGGAAAAGGGGGGGAGACATAACAAAGAGAGTTTTAGTGCATGGCATACCGCTACCATTGGCGGACAAGACAGACGCAGCAGCCCCATGCACAACGCTGCGCTCCTGCCCTCTGCACATGCAATTTCTGGGATATGGCCTACATTGCATTGGTGGAAATCTGCGCACATGGATGCCACAGGGGCAACTATACCTCAACTTGATAATTTACTGAGGTGGGGTAGAGTGCCACATGGCCTATATTACGGAGGGGCCTTGCCTACCTAACTCGCCCTGGCCTAGGGACACCCAGAGCCCACCTCCCCCACCCAGACACATCCACTGCACGCAAAGTCCGCAGAATGAGAGTGTACTCACCCCCTTGTGTCTGCTGTGATGTCCTTAAGCGCCCATCCAACTCCGGGTAGGCCACCGCCAGGATCCGGAACATCAGGGGGGTCATGGTACGACGGGTACCCCTCCCACATTGGGAGGCCATCCCCAGCTGAGCCTCCGCCGTCTTCTTGCTGCAGCGGCGAATGTCCTCCCATCTCTTCCGCCAGTGGGTGCCCCGTCTCTGGTGGGCCCCCAGGGTCTGGACCTCCTTGGCGATGGCTCGCCAAATGTCCCTCTTCTGGTGGGCGCTGACCTACATGACATGCACAAGGAAAGAGGAACAGTCATTACCATCTGCACCATCAATGTGAGTGGCCCCCTCCCTACTCTGACCATGTGGCCCATTTATTCCCATGCTTTACTGTAGTATGACTTCTGCCCCCTTCCCTCTTCCACCCAGCCCTGTCCACCCAGGCCTAGCCCCTACAACGTGCTCCCTGTGTACTAACCTGTTGGTCTGGAGGACCGTAGAGTAGCATGTACTGGGGGAGGACCCCATCCACAAGTTTCTCCAACTCTTGTGCAGTGAAGGCAGGGGCCCTTTCCCCAGACGCAGCAACCATCGTCGCTTCCAGACCGAGGTCACAGCAGCACTAGCAGTGTAGGTCCTCTCCTGTCGAAGGTCAGGTATCTAGTGATTGAACAGATAGAAAATGGTGGTGACGTCCGCGGCGGTGACGTCCGCGGCGGGGCGCATCGTCACCGCCGGCGCACCTGTTCATTGGCTCCTGGGACCCATAGGGTCCAATGTTAACCAATGCAGCATTGCGCCGCGGTCTACGACCACCTACCGCGATGGTGTGCAACGCCAGCGCTGTTACCCCACAATCCCATTGTCCCAGTTTAGAGGTCAGGCAGCCGCCATTTCAGGGGCCCACATGGATTCATTTTCAACTGCGTCACACATACTGAGGCCTACACTCAACACACATACAGGAAGGGTTTTGTGTCTGGTGTAGTCTTGTGTGTAACTGTGGGTACATACCTGGAGGAATAGTGACTGGTTCTTCGCTGTTGTCCTTCTCAGGCACCGTCAGCTGGGACATATGAGAAGATGGCGGAATCCTCCGGTGTACCGACCGCTGGTGGACCTGTTGACAATGGAAGAGAGACATTTAATCGTGACCTACCGGTTTGACCGTGCTACTATGTACCCAGTTGGAGCCAGACCTGATGTCACCAATCCGCCATCCGACTGGAATCCCCCGTGACGTGCAGGTGCTGTCAGTGCTCCATTTCCTTGCAAGTGGGTTATTTCAAACAACAGTGGCCATGGCATCAGGGATGTCCCAGCCTATGTTTTCCAACGTGTTGTCCAGAGTGTTGTCTGCACTGCTGAAAACACGTAAGGAGATACATCATATTCCCTCAGGTGGAGGATTTGCCTACAGTGAAAGGTGACTTCTATGCCCTTGGACATATCCCCAACGTCATAGGTGCCATTGATGGGACCCATGTAGCTCTGGTCCCCCCCGCAGGACTGAACAGGTGTACAGGAACAGGAAGAGTTATCATTCAATGAATGTCCAGATGGTCTGTTTGGCAGACCAGTACATCTCACAGGTAAATGCTATGTTCCATGGCTCAGTGCATGACGCCTACATCCTGCGGAATAGCAGCATCCCTGATATGATGGGTGAACTCCAGAGGTACTGTGTATGGCTATTGGGGGACTCTGGTTACCCCAACCTTTCCTGGCTATTGACCCCAGTGAGGAATCCCAGGACCAGGGCAGAGGAACGCTACAATGAGGCCCATGGGCGGACTAGGAGGGTTATCGAACGCACCTTCGCCCTCCTTAAGGCCAGGTTCCGGTGCCTCCATATGACAGGTGGGTCCCTATTCTACTCACCGAAGAAGGTGTGCGACATCATCATCGCCTGCTCCATGCTCCATAACTTGGCATTGCGACGCCAGGTGCCTTTTCTGCAGGAGGATGATCCAGATGATGGTGTAGTGGCAGCTGTGGAGTCTGTGGAGCCTGTGGACAGTGATGAGGATGAAGCTGAGGAAGACGAAAACGACAACAGGGAGTCAGTCATACAGCAATATTTCCAGTGAGACACAGGTGAGAACATTTTCATTTTTACCATTACATTAACTTTCACACATCTACCTCTATCCTGTACCTACATTTCACTCACTATTTGTTAAATGAGTTGTACCCTTCCATTTCAGTTTCACAAGTGTGGTAACCTACGTGTCAACTGTTTGCATCCTTGAAGGGCTTGTGATGTGTGACATAGGTATGTTAGCCTTCCAATGGGTAACCCATTATGAAACTGTAATTTATAATACAGATTTCCAAATCATAGACTGACTCCATTTGTTTTTAGTGTTTCAAGGGTGTTTATTTAAGTGCTCAAAAAATGAAGGGGGTTGTAAACTGATGATGGGTGATGGTGGAGGAATGTCCATGGCAGAGTCCAGTCTATTAGTCTCACAGGTACATTGCACATCTGGGCATTGGAAGTGGAGCTAGGTCAGTTCCGATTTGGACAGGGTAACAAAGTGGGACAGAGGGGGGACAATCAGGGTGGTCTTATTTCCTGGCGGGGGTCTTGCCATCTTGCTCTGTCCTGTTCCTGGATCTCAGGGCCCGCTTGTGTGGTGGTTGTCGGTCTGCAGGGGATGGGATGCTGGTGTGTTGGTCCTGTGGCGGGGCGTCCTGTCCACTAGCGCCGGCGGAGGTGGTGGGCATTTCATCGTCCTGGCTAGTGTCAGGGGCCCCTTGGAGTGCCACGGTGTCCCTCAAGGTCTTTTGAATGTCCGTCAGCACCCCTACGATGGTGCCCAGGGCGGAACCGATGGTCCTGAGCTCCTCCCTGAACCCCAAATATTGTTCCTCCTGCAGACGCAGAGTCTCCTGCAACTTGGCCAGGACCGTCGCCATCGTCTCCTGGGAGTGGTGGTATGCTCCCATGATGGAGGAGAGGGCCTCGTTGAGAGTTGGTTCCCTTGGCCTGTCCTCCCTTTGTCGCACAGCAGCCCTCCCAGTTCCCCTGTGTTCCTGTGCCTCCGTCCCCTGGACCGTGTGCCCACTACCACTACCCCCATGTCCCTGTTGTTGTTGGGGTGGTGGGTTTGCCTGGGTGCCGTGTAGTGGTGGACACACCGCTGATTGACCTGTCCTGGGTAGGGAGGTTTGGGCCCGCTGGGTGGGTGCTGTGCTGGTGCTACCAGAGGGTGTAAGATCGCTGTTGGGCTGTGGCTGGGCAAGGGGAACCGACTGTCCTGAGGCCCACGATGGACCGGGCTGGTCATCAAGATCCAGTGGGGCAGAGCTGCTGTCGTCACTGTGGGCCTCTTCTGGGGGTGGAGTGGTGTTGTCTGGACCCTCTGGTGTGGTGACGTTCCTTTGGGCTCCTGCGGGGGTATAAGTACATGATTATTGCATGTGTTTGTTTCATGGAGTGCAATGGTTGGGTGTTTGTGAACCCCAGTGCAGGCATTCCTGTGTGGGGGCTTGTGTGCTGATGGTGGGGGGGTGTTGGGGGTCTGTGCAGTGGGCATGCTTTGGTGATGGGTGTCCATGCTTAGTTATGTCATGCAGGTCTTGGGGTTGGGATGGGTGGTTGGTGTCATGGGTAGATAGGTGAGGATTTGGGGTGATAGGGGAGGGTGTGATGGTGGGGGGGTGTGATATCATGCAGGTAGGGTGGGGGTTATGATGGTTAAGATTAGACTTACCAGTGTCCGTTCCTCCAACGACTCCTCCGAGGCCTTCAGGATGCAAGATGGACAAGACTTGCTCCTCCCATGTTGTTAGTTGTGGGGGAGGAGGTGGGGGTCCGCCGCAAGTCCGCTGTACTGCGATGTGGTGCCTGGATACCGTGGAACGCACCTTCCCCATAGGTCGTTCCACCTCTTCCTGATGTCCTCCCTATTTCTTGGGTGCTGTCCCACAGCGTTGACCCTGTCCACTATTCTTTGCCATAGCTCCATCTTCCTGGCTATGGATGTGTGCTGTAGCTGTGAGCCAAATAGCTGTGGCTCTACCCGGATGATTTCCTCCACCATGACCCTGAGCTCCTCCTCGGAGAAGCGGGGGTGTCTTTGGCGTGACATGGGGTGGTGTAGGTGATGTGTGGGGTGGTGTATGTGTTGATGAGTGTGGTGACTGTAGTGGTATGTGGTGTTTTGTGCTTGGATGTTGCGTGGATGATGGTGTTGTGTGCCTCTGTGTGATGGGGTTGTCTGTTCTGTGCTGTCTCTCTGGCCTTCTCTCTGAATTTTTGGTAGTAGGGGTTTGTGGGTGATGTGGGTGTGTGGGAGAGGTGTGTGTATGTGTGTCAGGTGTGTGTATTTCAAATTGTCCAATGTGGCGGTGTTTTGGAGATGTGTGTGTATTTTGAGCGCGGCGGTGTGTAATACCGCGGTTGAAAGACCGCTGCGTGGATTCGTGGGTCGTAATGGCATGGGCGTGTTTCTATTGGCGTGGAGGTGGAGGATGTGTTTCCGCCAATTTCTCGCTGACCTTTGGTGTGGCAGTATTGTGTGGGTGTCTGAATTTCGGCGGATTCCGTGATGTGTGCATTCTGGCTGTAGAATGATGATGTCAGACCAGGAAGCTACGAAATACAGGTTGTGGACACAACCCAGAAGCCTAGGAAGGTACTGGAAGGAAGGAGTGCACCGGTCTGACCCCTGGCAGTGGAATCTGAGTTACACCATGTTCAAGGATGATGGGGACAAGGTTTCTGGTAGCAGGAAGCACAAAGTCAAATTCCTAGGGTACGCGCCAGGACTACGTACCCCAGGCTCCTCTGATCTATGTCGCGCTCTCAAGGGCAAGCGAGGACCGCAGTGCGGGACACGCTACCTGGTTGCTGGGAAAACACACGGCCACATCGCCTGGGGTGGGACTACGTCCCCCAGGCTCCTCTGCTCTATATCACCGTCTTAAGCGCAAGCGATGACCGCAGCGCGGGATGCGCCCGGGTGTGCGCCAAGGCGAAGACCGGACCAAGACGGGCCCGTCTTCGCCCGTCATCGCCCAATAGAGGCCGGGCTGGGTGTATTTCCCTGACTTTTTGAAGTAAGTTGTGTTTATCGAAGTTAACCCCAGGCTTTATTTATTGTTTCTTTGTTCATAACTTCTGCTGCTCAGTGATGGGGAAACGTAAAGCTGTGGATGCTTCTGCACACTCTAGTGGTATAAAAACATCTAAAAAACGGTCAAACAACCAAATGAGTTCACTGTCTAATAAAGGAAGTAATCCCCTAGAAGACATTGATATATTGTTTGAAGAGGTGGAGGCTATTTTAAGAAGCAATTCCAACCCACCATCCATAAAGTGTGGTACTTCTGTTAAAAAAAATCCCAGATATATTTAAGAAGAAGTTGCCACATCCCCAACTCCTTCACGGAGATTGTGTCAGGAGGTCCAAGTTCTCGGGATCTGCACGATGCTGAATAAGGGTCCCACTTCCAGGCAACACCAAAGTCAGATGCTGCTATAGCGCTGAACTTTAGAGGGGCACAGCCGGGGGAAGGGATAATCGGGAAGGAACAGCCAGGAGGGAGATCTGAAAAGGAAAAGATTAATACAGTACATTCAAAAAATGTCTTTCACTGTAATGATTCACTGTCTCTCAAAGATCTCGCTAATTTCTATGAATGTCTTTCAGAAGAAACAATTTTCCTAAGAATATATTTTTAAAATTAAATTCTGCACAACTTTTAGTCCAGAAATCCAGAAAACCATAAATTGAATCATTCCACCAAAATATCCTGCCTCATAGTCATTAAACAAAAAGACACCATAGATTCTTCAATGTCACTCATGCAGGAGAAACAAGAATATTTGTCTTTTTCTTTGAATTCAAAATCACTCGCGTGTCAACAAAACAAGATTTATCCAAGCACAATGTAACTTTTGTTGTGATTAAAAATAGCACAGAAAATCCTATAACACTGCGGAATGAAATTAACGCATTTAAAGCCTTAAAACAATTCCACTATTTTTCTCAGCGAAGCATCTATTAGAATGTAACCTTCTTCAAAAGAAAATTCCCCGGAGAATAACGGTTGCTTTGAATTCACAGTGAATTCAAAACCCGAAAGAAACAATGTTGCTAAGCTACATTCTTGTAGCGTTTCATTTGTTCAAATAAACTCGGAGTTCACGGAAAGGGCAGGAATGCCCAAAAGGAATTTTCTCACCGCCGCGAGCCGGCCGCTCGCTAAGTGAAAGACAGGTTTCAGAGAAATCTTGACAGCTGGTTGCACGGGAGCCGCTCTTCACAGACGCTCAAAATAGGAAGCGTCGGTTGAACGGGTGTGGCAGGTATTTATAGCCTGACCACACCCAAAAATAATTAGTATCAGAGGAGGCTGGGAATTGGAGTCCTCCCTGACTTCCTGGTTCTACTGTTACGGTGATGTGTGCTCAAATGAAGATGTAAGATCTTCATTTTACTGTTCTTGAGTAATAATCAGGACAATGATACCACCAATGACCTAATCTTTTAAGTGGATGACTTTTACCACACAAGATGTGTGGTTTCATAGAAATGGTGGCTGCAACATATGGACAATTGCGCCCACGCGTTATTAAGGTCCTGACAGTACACCCTCTCCCCAGGCGTGGGCGCGGACCTGGTTTATTGGGGTAATGAAGATGAAATTGACGTATCAATCGTGGGGCATGAAATTGTGAAGCAGGTTCCCAAGAGTCTTCTTCGGAACCGTAACCTTTCCAAGCTACTAAATACCATAAAGAATTACCACGGAATCGAGAATCTCGAATGGCTCGTACTTCATATTCCCATTGATCTTGAACAAGAATTGGTGGTGGGCGTGTGTCATTCTTTGTAATGGCAGGTTTGAGTAATGAAGTGTGAAAAACAGGATGAATCCGCAAAGACGGGGGTAGTTTCAATTTGTATGTTACAGAGTTGAGACATCGGAGGATTTCATAAGGCCCCATGAATTTTGGATGAAATGCACTCTTGTCTTTGAAGATCACATTTTTTGTAGATAACCAGACCATGTCTTTTACTTTGTATTCTGGGACGGGTTGGTGTTTCTTGTCATATTGTTGTTTGTATTTTATTTTGGCTTGTTGAAGATTTTGTTGAAGTTGTAAATGGATCTTTTTTAAATGTGATAACATCCCTTGTACTGCAGGCATTTCTTCTGTAGAGCTTGGTAAATCAACTGGTAAAATACGAGGATGTTGACCATAAAGACCATAGAATGGAGTGTTTTTTGTTGAAGAATGACAAGAATTATTATAGGCTAGTTCTGCAAGCCAAAGAAGCGAAGGCCAAGAAGAAGGATCTTCTTCTGCATAACAGCGTAGGTGTTGTTTTAACGTCTGGTTTAATCTTTCGGTCTGGCCGTCAGTTTGTGGATGGTAACTTGTAGATAGATTAGAATCAATATGTAAGGCCTGACACCATTTCTGCCAGAAATGTGCCGAAAACTGAGATCTCTGTCAGACAGTATAACCTTTGGGAGACCATGGAGACGCACAATATTCTGTAGAATAAGATTAACTAGGACACTTGATGTGGGAAGTCCCTTGCAGGCAATAACATTTGCATATTTAGTAAGACTGTCTATGACTACTAATACTGTGTTTACATGGTTGACTTCAGGGAGACCTGTGATGAAGTCCATTGAAATATGTTCCCATGAGGAATCAGGAGTTGGTAAAGGTATTAACAAACCCCTTGTTTTAACATGAGAGCTTTTGCAACGAGCACAAATTTCACATAATTCTACCATTTGTTTAATATCCTTAATTAAAGTGAGCCACCAAAAATATATTTTCATAAGTTCGAGGGTTTTTTGAGGTCCTGGGTGACCTGCTACTGGATGTGTGTGCAACCATTGAAAAGCTGTGCGTTGTAACTCTTTTATGGGTAAAAAGATTTTTGAATTATAAAAGGGTAAACCTTGTTGTATTGAATAATCAGTGCCTTTTTTAAGCCAAGTTGACCATTCTGTACTGTGGAAGTGAGTACGAATGGAATCAAGAAATTCGTCAGCAGCTATTAAACATATAACTTTAGAGGGATTAATGATTGGCATTGGTTGAGGCTTTTCATGCACTAATGTAGAGTCTTGTCTGGTTAAAGCATCAGCTTTTCTGTTATCACTACCTGGTCTGAAAGTAACAACAAAGTCGAATTCAGCTAAAAATAACATCCATCGCAATTGTCTAGGGGTTAATACTCGAGCTGAACTCATGAATTGTAGGTTCCTATGATCTGAATAGACTGTGATTCGATGGACTGTTCCGGATAAATAATGTCTCCATTCCTTGAATGCTGCACGTATTGCCAACAGTTCTTTTTCTGCAATAGTATAATTTTGTTCTGCTGTGTTAAGTTTTTTGGACATGTAGGCCACGGGATGTAATTGTCCTGTAGTAGGGTGTCGTTGTGAAAAAATGGCCCCAATTGCCACATCAGAAGCATCTGCTTCTACAATAAACGGGTCTGAACTCCGTGGATGAGCTAGAATAGGGGCAGTGGTAAAAGCTTGTTTTAACATCTGAAAGGCTTCTTCAGTTTGTGATGACCAATGAAAAGGGGTATTTTTGCGAAGTAATTTTGTAATGGGGGCCACTTTTTGGGAAAAATGATCAATAAAACGCCGATAAAAATTGGCGAACCCCAGAAAACACTGGATATCTCGAACAGATTTAGGTGTGGGCCAATCCATGACAGCTTGGATCTTTCGGTCGGTCATTTGCATTCCCTTAGGTGTTAAAGTGACGCCCAAAAATTCTACTTCTTCCGTATGAAACTCACATTTACTAAGTTTACAGTATAGATGATGTTTTTGCAGAGTTAGGAGTACTTTCCTCACGTGTTCTTCATGGCTTTCCTTTGCACTGGAGTAGATTAGAATGTCATCTATGTAAACAATGACAAATAGATCTAAGTATTCTCTTAAGATGTCATTGAGAAAATATTGAAATGCAGCAGGAGCATTACAAAGACCGAAGGGCATTACTTGATATTCAAACAAGCCATAGCGGGTTTTGAATGCTGTTTTCCATTCGTCTCCCTCTCGTATGCGGATCCAGATGATAAGCCCCTCGGAGGTCAAGTTTAGTATAAATGACAGCATCCTTGACTTGATCCAATAGTACGGGAATTAAGGGCAAAGGGTATTTATTTTTTATGGTGATCTTGTTCAGGGCTCTATAATCAATACAAGGTCTCAAATCACCATTAGCTTTAGAAACGAAGAACAGGGGAGAGGCTGCTGAAGAACGTGATGGTCTAATTAAATTGTTTGTTAAACAGTGATCAAGATATTCCCATAAATATTGATTTTCTTTTTCAGAGAGAGTGTAAATTCTACAATTAGGGATCACAGATCCTGGCACCAAATCAATTTGGCAATCATAAGGTCGATGGGGTGATAACGTACCAGCTGCTTGCTCACTAAACACAGCTGCAAATGTGGCATATTGAGACGGTAATGTTATTGTTTTTTCTGCTGCAGTAGCTATCTGTTGGATAAAAGGTTTAATGGAAAGACAAGTTTTTGAGCAATGAGATGATGAGAATTTTAGAGTGTTCTTTTTCCAATCTATGTGTGGGTTATGTAATCTTAGCCAAGGCATACCCAAAATAAAACCATACTGAGGGGCTCTGATAACATCAAACTGTATTTGCTCAAAATGTTGATGACCATTGGAATTGCAACATGTCATTTGAATTGGGGAAGTGTGAGAAGTGATTGGGCCTCCAGCGAGTTCACTGCCATCCACATCCTGTACACTTTCAGGTATTATCTTCTTCTGACATGCGAGTTGTAATCGATCTGCGGTTTGAGAGTCTACAAAATGTCCAGTGGCTCCCGAATCTATTAGTGCAAAAGCTTCTTGCCATTTAGCCATAATCAAAAGCTGTTTTGGGATACGGAAATGTCTATTATGTTGATTCGTACAAGAATGTACAGAAGGGATTGTAAGAATACCCAAGGGATTCCCTTCTCTATCTCTTGGGTTCACTAGTTTTCCTCAATATTTTCTACAGAAGCAACTTGACTCTTAGTATTAGCAAAAGAGTCAACTTTGTTTTTAGGTTTCACTAAGCAATCTCTTACGAAATGTCAATTTTTTCCACAATATAAACACAAACCCTTGCGACGTCTTTGTTCTTTCTCCTCTTTCGTTAACGGTTGACGAAGTGTTCCAATTTCCATTGGTTCACTAACAATGTCTGAGGAGATAGAGGAAGTAGAGGGACGATATTTGTCTTGACGCCAAATACTGCGGTCTGGTCTTTTCTTATCTCCTTTTCTTTCAGAAAGTCTATGATCGAGTCTTAAAGTTAGATTTACTAGATCTGTACATGTTTTAGGTTGAGGATCGATTTGAGCTAACACATCTTTTAGTTCCTCCTTAAGGCCTTGATAAAAAAGTGCAGGTCTCTTTTCTTCGGGCCAAGCTGTTTCAACCACCAAACGATTGAATTGTGCGAGATAAGAAATAAGATCCTTGTTTCCTTGTCGTTGTTCCAATAGTTCTTTATCAGCCGACATGGTAACTGCTCGTCGATCAAACACTTTCTCAAATTCGTCCACAAATCGACGCCAATTGTAAAGCAGAGGACTATCTTGTCGTACTAGGGGAACTGCCCAATTGGTTGCATCTCCTGACAAGTAAGAAATCAAAAAGGCAATTCTAGACTGTGGGTCAGGGAAGGCAGCTGGACGACAAGTGAAATGTAACTCCACTTGGGTAAGGAATATCTGGACTTTGTTAGCATCTCCAGAAAATCTTTCAGGAGCAGCCAACGGTATCTGCGTAGGAACGTTAACGGATACATTGGTGGGAGATGGAGGTAAACATGGTAAAGGTGTTCCTCCAAGACTGTCCTCCTTAGCTTGTAATTGAGTGACTTTGGTAACTAAGGCTGCAGTGTCATTCCTAGAATCCTGTAACTCTTTTTGTAATTGCGTTAATGCCTGCATTACTGTATCTATGGTAGTCATCTCGCCAGCTATCGTGCAGATCAAGAGAAGAGAAAACTTGTGGGCTTCCTATTCTGTCAGGAGGTCCAAGTTCTCGGGATCTGCACAATGCTGAATAAGGGTCCCACTTCCAGGCAACACCAAAGTCAGATGCTTTTATAGCGCTGAACTTTAGAGGGGCCCAGCCGGGGGAAGGGATAATCGGGAAGGAACAGCCAGGAGGGAGATCTGAAAAGGAAAAGGTTAATACAGTACATACAAAAAATGGCTTTCACTGTAATGATTCGCTGTCTCTCAAAGATCTCGCTAATTTCTATGAATGTCTTTCAGAAGAAACAATTTTCCTAAGAATATATTTTTAAAATTAAATTCTGCACAACTTTTAGTCCAGAATTCCAGAAAACCATAAGTTGAATCATTCCACCAAAATATCTTGACTCATAGTCATTAAACAAAAAGACACCATAGATTCTTCAATGTCACTCATGCAGGAGAAACAAGAATATTTGTCTTTTTCTTTGAATTCAAAATCATTCGAGTGTCAACAAAACAAGATTTATCCAAGCACAATGTCACTTTTGTTGTGATTAAAAATAGCACAGAAAATCCTATAACACTGCGGAATGAAATTAATGCATTTAAAGCCTTAAAACAATTCCACTATTTTTCTCAGCGAAGCATCTATTAGAATGTAACCTTCTTCAAAAGAAAATGCCCCGGAGAATAATGGTTGCTTTGAATTCACAGTGAATTCAAAACCCGAAAGAAACAATGTTGCTAAGCTACATTCTCGTAGCGTTTCATTTGTTCAAATAAACTCGGAGTTCACGGAAAGGGCAGGAGTGCCCAAAAGGAATTTTCTCACCGCCGCGAGCCGGCCGCTCGCTAAATGAAAGACAGGTTTCAGAGAAATCTTGACAGCTGCTTGCACGGGACTCACTCTTCACAGACTCACAAAATAGGAAGCGTTGGTTGAACAGGTGTGGCAGGTATTTATAGCCTGACCACACCCAGAAATAATTAGTATCAGAGGAGGCTGGGAATTTAAGTCCTCCCTGACTTCCTGGTTCTACTGTCACGGTGTAGTGTGCTCAAATGAAGATGTAAGATCTTCATTTTACTGTTCTTGAGTAATAATCAGGACAATGATACCACCAATGACCTAATCTTTTAAGTGGATGACTTTTACCACACAAGATGTGTGGTTTCATAGAAATGGTGGCTGCAACATATGGACAATTGCGCCCACGCGCTATCAAGGTCCTGACAGATTGAACCAAATTCGGCACCGAAAATTCCTAGATCTAATTCCTCTCCTGTGCTGACCACCACCTTGTGTAGTGATCTGGACATTGTATCCTGCGTCACAGGTAATCTTCCCATGGGGAAAGAGGCTCCCTGCCCCCCACTAAGCCCAGAGGTTACGGTGATTCCCAATATACCGGGCTCTAATCAGTTTGGACCCCTGGGGATGATGGGTGGGTCCTATGATTGTGTTACACATATACAACCCAGAGCTTGTGTTGACGACAACATCATGACTAATTTGCCTTTGGACATTGGTACATTGTTATTGTCTTGCTGGGAATTTGATTTGGTTACTATTCTCCAGAAGTTGGACGAAGTTAGGAGCCTGGTGTTATTGTTGATGGACAATCTAACGGGGGATCTAGCACAGAAGTGTGTGTGTAAGTGTCAGAGGTTAAACAGGGGCAGGATTATGCCCCCTCCAGGGGTTTTGCCCACTGTTACTATCATGCCTGAATCTAGGGCCAGAGCAGGCAACCATGCCCTGGGGCTTGGTACCTCTCCCCCTTTAGAAAGTTCATCTGCACCCCATGTTGAGGGATCCCAGACTGGCCTGTAACTGTAAGGTAGAAGTATAATACTACGCTTAAGGATAGGAATACCTGTGGGTCACAAAGGCCCGCTGAAGTTCAGTCTGCTGACTATATCGAGGGTTCGTGGGGGGATGTTGGTACTCAGGTGCCTGCTGTGGTAGCTACTTTCACAACGCATTACATTAAGTCATCTGATGATGTTGTATATCAGGCTGGCACAAGTCGGACAGTTTTTATGACACAGGGCCAAGGTTCGAGGAGCAAAGGAGGCACTATCTATATGGTTGAGGTACCAAATTTACCCTCTGGCTCGTTGGAAACTCAGAATTCTCCGATCAACAAGGTCATTTACTGGCTACATGTCCAGTGCAACAGCCTTTCCGTCATTCGTGGAGATATTCTTGAGGTGGGCAGACATAGTCAGCCTGGCTCATATTTTGATTTCATTTCAACCCGCTTTGTGGATAGGTTGTTGGTGGACAAACTTATTGATTTCGAACTACGCACTTGCCATCTTAGGAATCCTAGAGGGGTTAGTATTAGACTTAAATCCTTCCCGCCCACTGTTAGTCCACTTATATCTCATGGCGGCCTAGTGGGCGGAAGTTTGACCCTACCCAAAAGTGTGCTCTAGCTCTGGCAGTAAAATCCTCCCACACATTATCAAAAGTTGATTGACTTTATACTGATCCCTATTCAATAACCTCAACTTTGACTTTGGAGGCTAAATTTGGGGTATCTGATGAGGATAAAAATCACAGCGAGGCCCAGTGTTCCAGGCCCAGAATTTTGACAGTTAGTTCTGAACTTTCTATCATGTCTTGGAATTTAGCTGGGCTGGGTAGGAAGATGGGAGATACTGAGTGGGTCAACTATATAAATAAGCAGGACATAGACCTATTCCAGGAGACATGGGACGAGGACCAAGTTTCCATGGATGGGTTTTTATCATACTATGTTTCAACCCTGCCCGCAGAAGGGGGTACAGGCCGTGCCAAAGGGGGTTTATTGATACTGTTAAATAAGAAACGACAGCGTGACCAATTTGCATTAAAAATAGATTCCCCTGACTTTTTGGGTGTCCAGCTCACATTTGAACGAGATTTCAAGGTGATCATAATTAATGTATATGCCAGGTCTGTCCCAGGGGGCTAGAGTCGCAGACCTTCGCTCAGTTGTCTGAATTTATGGATACCCTGCATCCCTTGACAAAATTAGTGGTTGCAGGGAATATGATCTGCACCTTTGAACTCTCTTGTTTAAGTAGCGATTTAACGGTCAAAGAAGATGAGCTTTGGGGTATTCCACAATTGATGAACAAGTGACAGTGTATTTGCTCCTGTGCTGCTTCCCAGTTGACATCTTTCTGTCTTAAATATGGACTTAGGGCTTGCAATGGCGGTACTCACTCCGATTTGAGTATTGCACCTACCTTGAAGCGAGGTCAGTCCTCCAGTGTTATTGACTACTTTCTAGTGGATGCCAGGCTATGGCCATCCTTAAAAGATATGAAGGTGGTTTTTTGCCACAAGAGTGATCATAATCCCCTGCTTCTTACTTTACACAATGGCGTATTTAGGAGACCGCAGAATGTCCACCTTACTCTGGTCCCAGAGCCACTGTTGGATAATAGCCATACTCGTCTTATCTGGCCAAAATTGCTGTCTAACCCTTATTTGAGCAAGGGAATTTACCAACTGTTTGTTGATGTTATGGGTGATTACGAGGCGCATGAGGTCAGTAATGTCTATTCTCAGCATTCATGAAGAAATGTTGAAGAAACTGCAGAATTGCTTTTACAGGAAGACCATCATTAAGCATTCTGATGATAATCTTAAAATGAACGATTGTTCCAAGGCCAAGTTAGCATTAAAATCAGCTTTTATGACACTTTCACAGGCCGTGATAAAAACAGCTAGACTCGCCTATAACAAGACTATAACACAGGCAAAGGAAAGCTGGTAAGATACAACTTGGCAAAACCTGCTTGATGCACTGAAACAGAATGATAATACAGCATTTTGAAAGCTATTGTCTAAAAGACATAGAGAGGGTAAGAGTACAATCCATACCTACATTTAACCTGAAAGCTGGGTGGACCATTTCTCCAAACGTTATGCTCCACCTTGCAATTTCTTAACCTATGAACGTCTTCCCCAGCAGCTGGTTAAAACGTGCCACTTGCTTGATGATCAAGGAACGGATACTCTTATCCATGATGACCCAATTATTTTCACGTTGGGGGAAACTACAGCAGCAATTACGTCTTTAAAATCCACCAAAGCACCAGGCCCAGATAAGATACCGGGGGATCTTTATAAATCCAAACCAGTAATATGGTCTTGGTGTATAAATACGATCTCAAATAATATAGCAGCTGGGGAGCCCAATTCCTAGTACTTGGAAAGGGGCTGAAATAATCCCCATTTATAAAAAGGGTGATGTGAGTTCCCCTGCAAATTATAGACACATTAGCCTTATTGACAAGCTCCAGAAAATCTTTGCCAAGCAGCTTCTGGATAGGCAATTGAATTGGGCTCAAGACCATCAGGCGTTATCCCAACTCCACCCAAAAACCAGCACAGTAGATCAGGTTTTTAGGCTGACGCTTCTATACTGGAAATATGTAGTCCTTGCTAAGCAAAATGTATATGTCGCCTTTGTGGACCTTCAGTCTGCTTTCAACATGGTTCCCAGAGAAAAGCTATGGGATGTTCTGCATAGAATGGGAACACATATGCCCAGGTGAGATGAGGTAATCAAGGAGAATTAACAGATCATATTGCCATTCAGCAGGGGGTTGTCAAGGATGTGTTTTGGCACCAACCTTATTTATAAATGAGGTGGTACAAGCTGTGTCTTTCTGTCAAAATGATGCCCCCTCCCTAAATGCGCAGAAAATCCCCATATTACTTTTTACAGATGACTCCTTCCTTATCTCTAAGACCCCAGTGGGTCTTCAGATTCTTGTTGCCAGGTTTAAATCATTCTGTGCAAATTATGGCCTGGAACTGAATGCTAGTAAAACTAAATTAATGGTGTTTAGCTCAGGACCAGCTTGGAGATGTACCATTATTTTAGATGGGAACCCCTTAAGTAAGGTTAGGATTTCAAATAATCGACATAGGGAGGATTAGATTAGCAAAAGTTTGTCATTTCTTCAACATAGGTCAGGCGCCATCTTGCACTTTTATAAAAGTACCACCACGAAAGCCGTCTCCCTGGCTATTAAGATCTATTTGGCAAAAGCGCAAGGTGCGGCTGCCTATGGTGCTGAGGTGTGGGGATCTTGCAATACTTATAGATTGTCTGTGGGCGAAAATACTTTTGCCAGGGCACTACTTGTGTGCCCACGTAGCATACCATGGATCCCGTTTTCTTTTGGATCACAGGTTTAATCGCATTTCTGATATCATAGCTCTGAGACCCTTAGGCCCTCATTCCGACCCTGGCGGTTTCAAACCGCCAGGGTGGAGGGCAGAGGAAGCACAGCCAACAGGCTGGCGGTGCTTCCCGGGCCATTCTGACCGTGGCGGTAAAGCCGCTGTTAGAAAAGGGGAACCGGCGGTTTCCCGCCGGTTTTCCCCTGGCCCAGGGAATCCTCCATGGCGGCGCTGCTTGCTGCGCCGCCATGGGGATTCTGACCCCCTTCCCGCCAGCCTGTTCCTGGCGGTGCTGGCGGGAACGGGTGTCGTGGGGCCCCTGGGGGCCTCTGCACTGCCCATGCCACAGGCATGGGCAGTGCATGGGCCCCCTAACAGGGCCCCACAAAGATTTTCACTGTCTGCTTAGCAGACAGTGAAAATAGCGACGGGTGCCACTGCACCCGTCGCACCCCTGCAAATCCGCCGGCTCCATTCGGAGCCGGCTTCCTCTTTGCAGGGGCTTTCCCGCTGGGCCGGCGGGCGATCTTTTGGAGATCGCCCGCCGGCCTAGCGGGAAAGTTGAAATGACCCCCGCGGTCATTTGACCGAAGTGCGGTCTTTGGGCGGTCTTTGGGCGGTTTCCGCCCGCCGGGGTCGGAATGACCCCCTATCTGTGCCATCAACACAGCCAATTACATTGGGGAACTGTGCTACCGAATACATTAATTTGGTCTTTTACAAATATTGTGGGGGGGGGGTATTGGTAAAATAAATGTATTGGTTAACTTTGCTAACCATGATGTCCAAAAACCTGTGAAGGAACCTGCAGAATGTACTTTGTGACACCCCTCTGCCACTGTTATGACTCCCTGGCAATGGCAAGAAGCTAAAAGGTGTATACAACACAATACCTGCACATGTGGTGGGGTTACATTGCTTCTGAGTATTGGGGTGTGTAGCTGGGTATGTAACTAAGCAATTAATTACAGAATTACCTCTCTACTGAGTTTGTACTTCTCATACATCTACTCATCAGACTGTTCAGACATGGTGACCCTCACCCTAAATATCCTCTCCTGTCTCCTCATCCTCCCCGCCAAGACATACAGACCTGCCACTCTGAAAGGGCCAGATGCATTTTGGGTGCCTTTTTATAGTTCACACCTGGTTACCACCTGATACAGATTGATGGTATTTGCATTTTGCGTCTAGTCACTATTAGGAAATCCTTTGTATATAGTGTTATTGATTCGCTATTTGGAAATCCTTATTTGTGATTTCCTATTTAGGGAATCCCAAAATGTGATTTCTACATAATGGAAATCACAATTTGCATCATCGCAAATGCCTTTTGTATATACCAAAATGGCATTTTAGCATGACCTAGCAGCCCAAAACTGTGATTTGCACCATTAGGCAATGCAAAATGCCTTTATACATATGGCCCTTAGTTTTAAATTGAGTTACTTAAGGAAGCCTCATTGACCACTATCCATACATGATTACCTACACATTTCCATGCCTCACAACGTAACATAAACTTCCATTTGGATAGTATGTATGAATAGATTACTCTTTTTTTTGCACAGTACACACTGGGTTCTAGCTCACCCGTAGGCACTCCTGCTTTTTGCGACAAGAAACCAAGGCACAAAAAGGGGTTTTCTCAGGAACACTCAAGATAAATTAAGTAGAGAAGTCTGGATTCAAGCCTTGTTCTAGTCCTGATCTCTGCAAGTTAGCCATTAGATCACATCTCTTCGCTAATTAGTAGAATTGAGAGTCAACTTGGCTTAACCCGTTGGCAGCCAAGGACGTAACAGTTACGTCCTTGGCTGCGGCACTGAGGTGCCAAGGACATAACTGTTACATACTTGGACTGGCTCATGGGGAAGCGCTAGTGCTCCTCCCATGAGCCTCGCCTTGACGCCCCCAGGGCAGGGATGGAAGGGGAATCGCTTCCTCTTCCAAGCCCGCCCTCCCCCCTGACCCCTTGCCTGTGGCATATGATGACGTCAGCATGCGATCGTGCGCTGATCTCATCAGAGGCCTACTCATGGATCGGAGGAAAAATGCAAAAGCCTTTCTCCTCCGATCACGTGGAGAGGTCGAGAGAGGCATCAAAGGAAAGGAAAGGCCTTTCCTTTCCTTTGATGTCTCTCTCTGCATTTCTGCTGCCCGATCACGACATCAGGGAATTTTTCTTTTTTAGGTAATTGTATGAGGGGAGCACCCCTTGGGCAAGGGCCGGTCCCCAGGGGGGCAATTTATTTTTAGGCCATTTCTGCCCACCCGGGGGCAGATTGGCCTGTTATAATTAGGCTGATATGACCCCGGGGGGGGGGCAGAAACCGCTAGACTCCAGGGATAATGATTTTTTTTTTTATTTTTTTTTTTTTATATGTGGGGAGCGACCCCTTAGGTAAGGGTCACTCCCCTGGGGCAAAATCACTTTTAGGCCATTTCTGCCCCCCTTGGGGGCAGATTGGCCTATTTCTATTAGACCAATCTGCCCCCAAGGGGGGCAGAAACCACTGGACACCAGGGAATTTGTTTTTTTAATTTATATTTATACATAAGGGGAGCGGCCCCTTGGCAAGGGCTGCTCCCCAGGGGGGCAAAATATTTTTAGGCCTTTTCTGCCCACCCGGGGGCAGATCGCCCTATTATAATTAGGCAGATCTGCCCCCGGGGGGGAGAAACCCCTAGACACCAGGGATATATTTTTTTTGTTTACTTTTTTTTAATATATTTGGAGCGACCTCTTAGGCAAGGGTCGCTCCTCTGGGTGGGGAAATTGTATTTATGCCATTTCGGCCTATTTTTATTAGGCCAATCTACCCCCAATGGGGACAGAAACCACTAGACACCATGGATTTTCATTTTTTTGTGCCCATTTTATGCAAGGGGCGTGACCCCTTAGGCAAGGGGCACTCCCCTGGGGGGTAAAACTTATTCTAGGCCATTTGTGATCCCCTTGGGGGCAGATCAGCCTATTTCTATTAGGCCGATCTGCCCCTGGGGGGCAGAAACAGTTTAGGCATCTGGGATTGGTGTGTGTATATGTGTGTGTGTTGTTTGGGGGGCAGCCCCTTGGGCAACGGTTGCCCCCATGGAGGCACATTACTGTTGGCCATATCTGCCCCCCCTTAGGGGCAGATCGTCCTATTTTCAGAAGGCCCATCTACCCCAAAGGGGGGGGGGCAGAAAGCCCACCAGAGACCATGGAAGATTTTTTTTTCAAATTAAGAGGGTGGGGGTATGGCCCAAAGTTGTTCTGCCCACCAGTGGGCAGATGGGGCAATTACCCTCGATCCACACCCCGGGGGGGCAGAAAGTCTACTAGATGCCAGGGAATAAAAAAAATACATAGTGTGGTGGTGGCTACCAACCAGTATGGGCATGGTTATGCCCCCACCCCAACTGAAGGGGGTAACAGTCTTTCAGTTCTCCCCCCGCACACTAAAACATCTTATCCCATGGCAAGCAAGAGGACATTTGATTATTTAGGGTTTTGGTTTTACATTTGGGCCATGAGAGCTTGGCTAACTCTCAAAATCGTCCCACTTGGAATGGTGAGGGCTGCACTTTTAGGACTTTGTGACACAGCCATGTAGAAAAATCCACAAGACCTAGACACATCTGAAAACTAAACATCTAGGTGAGTCCAGGGTGGTGTTCTTCTCATGCACCCTGCATCATTTTCTTTCCCACAATGCCCTGCAGCCCTGCAACTGTGATGAAAATCACAAATTTTTTCTACATTTTTGTGATGGAACCTTCCGGAATCTGCAGGAATCCACATAATTCCTACCACCCAGCATTGTCTCATCTATACTGATAAAAATTCTGCCCCACTTGTCAGCCTAAAAATGTTATTCTTCAAACTGCCCTTTTGGACCCGCTTTGATTGCCCCTCAATTTCAACATGTTTTTGGCTCTTCCCTATCACAGGCACTTGCAACACCTACACAAGTGAGGTATCATGTTTACTGGGAGACTGAGGGGAACGTTGGGTGGTAGGAAATTTGTCCCGGTGTGGTGATCCCACGCAGAAATGTGGGGAAAATCAGATTTTTTAGCTAAATTTGAGGTTTGCTGAGGATTCTGGGAAAGAAAACACTAAGGGATCCACACAAGTCACACCTCCCTGGACTCCCTCTGGTGTCTAGTTTTCAGAAATGTCTGGGTTTGGTAGGTTCCCTAGATGGCTGCTGAGCCCAGGACCAAAAACGCAGGTGCCCTCCCCTCGCAAAACAGGTAGTTTGGTATATGATAAATTTTATGTGTCCAGATAGTGTTTTGGGGCATTTCCTGTCACGGGCACCAGGCCTACCCACACAAGTGAGGTATCATTTTTATCGGGAGACTTGGGGTAATGCTGGGTGGAAGGAAATGTGTGGCTCCTCTCAGATTCCAGAACTTTCTGTCACTGAAATGTGAGGAAAAAGTGTTTTTTTGGCCAAATTTTGAGGTTTGCAAAGGATTCTGGGTAACAGAACCTGGTCAGAGCCCCACAAGTCACCCCATACTGGATTCCCCTAGGTGTCTAGTTTTCAAAAATGCACAGGTGTGGTAGATTTCCCTAGGTACCTGATGAGCTAGAGTCCAAAATCCACAACTTGCCACTTTGCACAAAACAGCTGTTTTCTTTGGGAAAATGTGATGCGTTCAAGTTGTGTTTTGGGGCATTTCCTGTCGCAGGAGCTAGGCCTACCCACACAAGTGATGTACAATTTTGATTGGGAGACTTGGGGGAACGTTGGGTGGAAAGAAATGTGTGGCTTCTCTCAGATTCCAGAACTTTCTGTCACCAAAATGTGAGGAAAAAGTGTTTTTTTGGCCACATTTTGAGGTTTGCAAAGGATTCTGGGTAACAGAACCTGGTGAGAGCCCCACAAGTTACCCCACCTTGGATTCCCCTAGGTGTCTAGTTTTAAAAAATGCACAGGTTTGGTAGGTTTCCCTAGTTGCCGGCTGAGCTGGTGCCAAAATCTACAGCTAGGCACTTTGCAAAAAACACATCAGATTTCAATCTAAAAATGTGATGTGTCCATGTTGCGTTTCCTGTCGGGAGCATTAGGCCTACCCATGCAACTGAGGTACCATTTTTATTGGGAGACTTGGGGGAACACAGATTAGCAAAACAAGTGTTATTGCCACTTGTCTTTCTCTACATTTTTACCTTCCAAATTTAAGACAGTGTGTAAAGAAGACATCTATTTGAGAAATGCCCTGTAATTCACATGCTAGTATAGACTCCCCAGAATTCAAAGATGTGCCAATACCACTGTTTCTCAACACCTTATCTTGTGCCCATTTGGAAATACAAAGGTTTTCTTGATATCTATTTTTCCCTCTTTATATTTCAGCAACTGAATTGCTGTATAGCTGGTATAGAATGAAAACTCATTGCAAGGTGCAGCTCATTTATTGGCTCTGGGTATCTGGGGTTCTTGATGAACCTACAACCCCAATATATCCTCACAGGAGTCCAGCAGACGTAATGGTATATTGCTTTAAAAAATCTGACATTGCAGGAAAGAGTTACAGAGTAAAATGTGGAGAAAAATGTTTTTAATTTTTACCTCAGTTTCAATGTTTTTTTTTATTTCAGCTGGTATTTTCTGTAGGAAAACCTTGAAGGATCTACACAAATTACCCCTTGCTGAATTAAGAATTGTGTCTACGTTTCAGGATCCAGCATTGGTTTTACACCCATTTCTGTCACTAACTGGAAGGAGGCTGAAACCACAAACAATAGTAAAAATGAGATATGTCCCAGTAAAATGCCAAAATCGTGTTGAAAAATTGGGTTTTCTGATTCAAGTCTCCCTATTCCTGAAAGCTGGGAAGAGGGTGATTTTAGCACTGCAAACCCTTTGTTGATGCCATTTTCAGTGAAAAAAACACAAGCCTTCTTCTGCAGCCCTTTTTCCAATTTTTCTGAAAAAAACGAAATTTTGGCTGTATTTTGGCTAATTTCTTGGTCTCCTTCAGGGTAACCCACAAACTCTGGGGGGCATATTTATACTCCGTTTGTGCCGCAATTGCGTCGTTTTTTTTGACGCAATTTCGACGCAAAACTAACTCCATATTTATACTTTGGCGTTAGACGCGTCTAGCGCCAAAGTCCATGGAGTTAGCGTCATTTTTTAGCGTGGACACCTACTTTGCGTTAATTATATGCAAGGTAGGCGTTCCCGTCTAAAAAATCGACTCCGAGGCATGTGCGTGGGATTTATACTCCCGGGCAAAAATCATGACCGGGAGTGGGCGGGTCCAAAAAAATGACGTACGGCCGCTTTTGCGCCGTTTTTTAGCGCCTGCAAAAGGCAGGCGTTAAGGGACCTGTGGGCTCTGAAGGAGCCCACAGGTGCCCCCCCATGCCCCCAGGGACACCCCCTGTCACCCATGCCCACCCCAGGAGGACACCCAAGGCTGGAGGGACCCATCCCAGGGACATTAAGGTAAGTTCAGGTAAGTGTTTTTTTTTTTTTTTTTTTGTGGCATAGGGGGGCCTGATTTGTGCCCCCCTACATGCCACTATGCCCAATGACCATGCCCAGGGGACAGAAGTCCCCTGGGCATGGCCATTGGGCAAGGGGGCATGACTCCTGTCTTTGCTAAGACAGGAGTCATTTCTATGGGGGTTGGGAGTGAAAAAAAAAGGCGCAAATCGGGTTGAGGCGAAAAAATTGCCTCAACCTGACTTGCCCCATTTCTTGACGCCCAAGCTCCATATCCCCCTACGCCGGCGCTGCCTGGTGTACGTCGTTTTTTTTAACGCACACCAGACGGCGCCGGCGGCTAACGCCGGCTAACGTCATTCAATAAATACGGCGCCCGCATGGCGCTTCAGAATGGCGTTAGCCGGCGCTAATTTTTTTTACGCAAAACTGCGTTGGCGCAGTTTTGCGTCAAAAAGTATAAATATGGGCCTGGGGGTACCTCTAGAATCCCTAGGATGTTGGAAAAGAAAGATGCAAATTTGGCGTGGGTAGCTTATGTGGGCAAAGTTATGAGGTCCTAAGCGCGAACTGCCCCAAATAGCCAAAAAAGGGCCTGGCACCTGAAGGGGAAAAGGTCTGGCAGTGAAGGGGTTAAAGCACTAGAGGGCAGATTTAAGAGCTCCTCACGCCACCTGTAGACACATTAGGTTCATTTTCTTTACACTAATGTTTTGTTAGATGGCCAAAATCCCCACGCCATATTTACAAACTGGAGCAATGCATGCATTGCTCCACTTTGTAACCCTTTGCGCTACATTACGTCTCCGCCAGGCATAATGTATGCAAAGAGGACGTTCCCGCATTGGGGTGGCCGAAATAATGGCACAAGAGATTTCCTTACTTCATTTATTTCGGTACGTTTAACGCCTGCTAAAAGCAGGCGTTAAAAGAGGGCACACCATTGAATACAATGTGCCCATATGTACACTGCAGGAGTAGTGCCAATATTTTGGTGCTACTCCTGCAGAGTACATCAATAGCATCAATAAAAATTACACTATTGCCCCCTACCCTGTGCCATGGTGCGCTGTATCTTAGATACGGCGCACACATGGTTGAGGTAAGGTAGGCGCTAAGGGGCTCAAGGAAAGTGGTGCTGCACAGGGTGCAGTGCCACTTTCCTTAAATCTGCCCATATGTATCCAAAAATGTATTTACTCACAGAACAATATCTAATTCTGATGCTTTTGATGAATGCCTACTGCATTTATTTCGCTGTTTGCTCCTCAGCTACTTTCATTGCAGCATGCCTTACTATGTAACCAATGCCTTTTTGATCTTCCTTTTGTAAATAATTATATGGTAGGCTCAAAAGTTCAAGCTGTTACTTTTGGCAAATCGGTGTAAAAACAATCTTCTCTGTGGCAAAAATGTGGACGTTTCGGGATTAAGTACTCAGATATAGCGCAATCATATTCCAACCACATACGCTTTTTTGTTTCCCGTGGTACTCCCCAACCAAGCACTTTTCATTTCCTAACACAAACTACTACCCATATATAAACTACTCAATTCACTTTGGTTTCGAGGACATTAATTTTCTACGTAAACACCAATTTAAATATGAAGCATGCTAATATATCTGTGGAAAGAAACGCTGGGTAGGTCAAATGTATAGACCATATAGGCCACAATAGTTTTATATTTGAAGTCGATCGTACGCTGCAAAACTAATGCATACATTTTCCAAATGAATAAACTTTAAGATGAATATTCGGTTACATTTTCCACAACGTGTAAAATGATTCTGTTTGTAGCAAACACAAACTCATGAGAAAGATAAAGTAATTAGTCAAAATTGGTTTATATTATTATATAAAATTCATAGACCCTAAATACGAATGCGGGAATGCCACCAGATATATACAGTCAGTTTGTAGGCTAGACATGTGTACTGCTTCAGCCTGACCTGCTGCGAGTTGTATGGTTTCAGGAGAGAAGGTTCACCTCACACTTAGCTACTTAATCACTTGTCCTTGTTCTACACATCCTGCATGCAGGAGTGTGGAACTAGACGTCCCGTGACAGGGGCTTGCAAGACAATGTCACAAAATGAGCTGGGCTTCCTTCACTTGGAGGACACACTAGGGGGATATTTATAAGGCCTTTGTGCCACATTTGCAGTATTTATTTCAACGCAAATGTGGCGTTAAGTTAAAGGTTCTTAAGTTCTTTTTCGTGAGAACTGCCTGTTAGAATGTCTTGTATCAGGAGTTGTTACTTTGTATAGTTCGAGGCGTGAGACAACAATGTTCCCAGGAATCAACAATGGATGCACTGACTGGAGTACGGATTGCTACAAGAAGGTTACCTGACGATGGGAACAGGAGAAGAGGAACCAATCATCAACATGTGAAAGACAGTTTAGTTATATCTTGGATTTGGGTCTTTATTTCTATTGGACTAATTGTAAACGTATGATTTTCTGACTAAAGACTAGGTGGGAAGCTCTGTAGGACATTCTAACTTAGCCAAAGTGCACAGGGGAAAAAGGTTCATTCCATTCTGATTTCTCCCTGTAGTGGTTCTGTTTGAGGAGCTGAAAAGTTCCTGATGACTTTATTTCTATCTTTGACTGTATTGCTTAATTTTTCTAATGCTGATCCCTTAGATATTGTTTCCTAAATGGTTCAGATAGCCCCATCTATGAACCATTCCCTTTCACTGCCTGTTAATTAAGCTGACCAAACAGATGTCCAACTGACGAAGAGAATTGCAGCTTGCTGTCCCATATGATGAGAGGTATAACAAAATGCTTTTGTTCTTTTTGTTGGTTGTTCTTTATTTCTAGGTCCCAATCGCTATTTTGATAGAGCCATAGCTAGATGTTTTTCCAAATTAATTTAACTAAAATTGTTTTGCATGAAGCTCAAACATGCTATTCTAATCAGAAGGTAAATTAGAGAGTCCTGGAAATGTTAACTGTTGCAAATAACATGGAGTTGATGTTGTTCGTTTGCTGAATCCAGGTGAATGCTATTTTTATTGAGTAGTAATTCTTGCTCTTAATTTATACTGTGATTCTTGAATGCTTAACTGTCAATGCATTAGCTAAATTAAGATTCTTTAGAAGATTTGGTCAACTGGTGTTGTTTATGTATGTTTACCATTTGGTTTTGCGACTAATTTACGTGACATTAGCAATGTTAATATACGGAAATAAACTTTCTAACTTTTACATGAAGATGTGGCTATTCATGGCGAAATAGGACATGGTGCATTAAGATTATTGATTCCAAAAGTATTTGATGATCTTTTATTGATTAAGGTGTTGGATTTCCAGTGAATTTAGGACTTATGGTGGAATCACTCTAAGTGTAGTCAAAAGGTCTATCGAACCTCTAATGTGTCCCCTTATAAACTTAGAAATAAAAGACCAAATAAGGACAGACCCGCTAACCCATGCAGTGCTTAATTCAAGCTGGTGGTTACCATGTCACCGTCAAGTACACACATACTCCAGCTGATCAAACAGGATCAATCAGAACATCAGAGCTATGAAGCGGCCATCAGCCATAAGCCACCGCCTTAGAAAACAATAAACCAAAAAAACAAAAAATAAGCATGGCTTTATGCAGTAGGAGTTGCTGCGGGAGCGTCTCCTAACAAGGGATCTGTGATGGAAAGCTGAAACACAAATCACTTCCGTTTACATCGGTAGCCCGTGGCTGCACAGAATGACAAACACTTCGCTGATGCGTCTAAACCACAGTTTACAAAGCGGCATCCTGAGTAAACACGAAGAGGAAGAGGCATATACTTTAAGTTAATGCTACATTTTATTCAACTCTGGATTTGTGAACAAAAAAGATCGAAGTGTGTAAAGCATCGAGGCTTGTCTAAAAGCGTTGTTCAAACTCGGAATATAAAGAATACTGTTTTTTAAACAGGGACTAACTTCCACTCAAGTAGACATCAATACACAAAAGGAATGTAATTATAAGCGATATTAAATGTAGATCAATTCTACTTCATAAAATTGAAAACCTTCAGGGAGGAGGCAGTATTCCTTGCGATAGAGCAACGTTATTAACACACGCACATTTGACAAGAGGCAGTGCTTTAAATGGGCCGGTACTCTCCGGTACTGAGTACCGGCACTTTTTTATTTTGAGAGAGAGAGTACCGGCATATCTCAAGGAAAACGTAATACTTTTAACTGGAGAGTACCGGCACTTCTCAGAAACAGAGTAGGTACAGAGTACCTGCACTTCTATTTTTCCATTTAAAGCACTGACAAGAGGTCCCATTTCACGTGTGAAACCTTTAACCAGCCGTAACTTTTTATGTATAGTTTTTCATGCTCATTTGCTTGAGCTCATAAAGTTAAGGCGAAGGTGCCAGAAAATAACTTCCTGTGGGCTTAAACGTTAGCCCTGGCTGATGGTTTCACACTTGAGCCCACACAGCAGCCACGCATTTGAAACACACGATCCACGTATCCAGTGTGTTTTTTCACAAACTGCTCCTTACGGAAAATAGTGATATAGTTTGTGAAATAAACTCACTGCATTTGGATCTTGACACAACTTAATCTTCAGTTAAAGGGAAAGATAGAGCAGTAACTATACAATCAGTTGTGGAGTCTAAAACCAACTAATAGAGGGGCTCCCCAAGAATTAATCGGGCAGTAGTCAGAAGTAGTAGGCCTCAGGATTAGTGTCAGGAATTGCAAGACATTTAACATCTTGGAAGAGGCTGCATTGGCTTCCTCACCACTGTCAGAATCCAATTAGGACGACTGCTTTGATGGATAAAATCCTCCACAAAAAAGCCCCAAAGCACTGGAACAAATTAGCGTGACCCTGGTGGTTGTTATGGAACCAGGCGATCACCAGTTGTATGCCTTTCTTTTCACCTGACCTCCCCCCAACTCTCCTACCCTGCTACTCCCAAGTAGAATTATATAGCATTACTAGCAATTGGAAGCATACTTCTGGTTTCCATTTGACGGTCGATTAGCCACAGTAAAGGGCAGATTTAAGAAAAGTGGTGATGCACCCAGTGCAGCGCCACTGTTCTTGCGCCTCTTAGTGCTCTCCTGCCACCACCATGTGTGTGTTGTATTTAAAATACGGCGCACCATGGCACATGGTAGGGGGCAATAGCATCAGAATTTGTGATGCTATTGATGTACTTACTGTTCAGGGTTAGCTCCAAGATTTGGACGCTAACCCTGAACAATACATAGGGACCCATTATAAATAATGGTGTGGCCCCTTTTAACGCCTGCTTTAAGCAGACGTTAAAAATGCCACAAAAAACGGCACTTCATTTAGCTTTCTTTGCACCATTTGTTTGGCTCCCCTAGCGGGGGAACGCCCCCATGCATACATTATGCCTGGAGCCGGCATAATGTGGAGCAAGGGGTTACAAAGTAGAGCAATGCATGCATTGCGTCACTTTGTGAATCTGGCATGGAGATTTTGGCCTCATTGGGCCACATTAGCGTAAATAAATTACGCTAATATGGAGCAAGGAGGTGTTAGGCTCTCTTGAATCTGGGCTAAGTGTCGTCAGTACAACATGGAAGGGTCAGTCGTGATGGTGGAGGATTTACACCTAGGTTGTTTTGCATAGCTGCCCTTTGTGGTTTTAATAACAGCTTGTGAGTTGTTGGTGCCAACAGGGATTTGAGGGGTCACAGGAGTCAGGGTCACCCACTGGCAGGGGCTTACACATCTTTACACCAGTGGAGTACAATTAACCATGGGCTCTTATATGAATTAGGACAGTTTGACACATTCAAGAATCAATATATGCTCCTAAAAATGATAAAATTCTACCAAAAAGTCCAAGGGCCATATTTAAGAAAATTGGCACTGCACACGGTGCAGCACCACTTTTCTTGCGCCCCTTAGTGCCCCCCTACCTCTACCATGTGGGCGCCATATTTAAAATATGGCGCACCATGGGGCAGGGTAGGGGGCAATAGCGTAACTTTTTATGGCGCTATTAATGTACTCTGCAGGAGTAGCGCCAAAATATTGGTGCTACTCCTGCAGAGAACATTGGGGCCCATTGTAATCTGAGCAGGTGTTAAAAGTGCTTTAAAAAATGACACAAGGAAATCTGGTAGATTTCCTTGTGCCATTTTTTCAACCCCTCTAATGGGCGAACGCCTCCTTTGCATACATTCTGCCCTGTGCAGGCATATTGTTGTGCAAATGGTTGCAAAGTGGCACAATGCATGCATTGCGCCACTTTGTAACTATGGTGCAGCACTTTTGGTCTTCTAACGCCACATTAGCATAAAAAAATGACTCTAATATGGAGTTAGAATGGCACTGGGGGCTCTTAAAAATGCCCCTAAGTCGCCAAATGATATCAGTCGAATGTGATTAGATTTACTCAATTTTCATGCAACGCAGAGCCAGCCCCTCTGCTGGTGCACAAACAGCCTTACACCATGACGCATAGGAGAGTGTGTGTTGTCGAACACAGGATTTATGCTGCAAACATACCCTTCCAGTATTAATTCCTATACCTAGACAAGCTCAGAAAGATCCCACAAACTGGATGTGTGCTGTGCACTGCGTATCGTTTTTTTAAATTTTATTTTAAAGAAAAATCTAATTTCCCCTTCTTACAGACTGCTTCAAGGAGATATTCGTTTTTTAAACAAAGCCTATTTGGCTATTCTTAGTACATAGCAAATGCACTGCAGACCAGAGTAATACTAAAGGTAAGGGTATATAATAGCAGTTGTGCAGCAGAGTGGAAAATATGTTGGTAGTAGTCACAGGGCAATGTGCAGGTAGCCTTCAAGGTAGTCGAACAGGCAGCCGGAGTGCTGTGATGTGGAAGTCCCACAGGAACGAGAAATATAGACTGCGAGGAGTCACTCTGCAGATATGCAAGATACTACTGGGTCACACAACAGATCGGAGTGTATATTTCTAGAAGTAGCACAGTAAGCAAAACCATATGATGCTAGCAGTTGCCCGGCATGCAGCAAATACTACTAACTGCCATGTATCAAACAGAAGTACAGATTGCTGGGAGTTACAGCAGAAAGAACTGTAGACTGCCATGAGTTGCATTGCACACTTGAGGATAGACTGCTAGCAGCTACACAGACGACATCATTTACCACTAGCAGCCACGCAGAAAAGAAGAGCAAAGAATTCTAGCAGTCACATCAGAAGTGAGTGTACATTGCAAACATCTTTGCAGACTAGCACACAGACTGCTACAGTCATGTAGACTGCTAGCAGTTGCACAAAAATAATGAGAACCGATTGCCTGAAGTCACACTAAAACCATTAGTACAAATCGCTAGCAGACACGCAGAAGAGCAAACAGTTTGCTAGCAGTTGCACAGCCTTCTCGAGTTTAAACTGCTAGCCGATACACAAGTAGGAATGTAAACTGTTATCAGTTGCGAGGCAGGTAGATGATTACACTTTTAGCTGCGACGCAGCAGAGTGGAATGTAGACTGAAAATACCTGAATAGCAGATAAGTACGAACAGACACGCTGCTAGCAGTAAGACAAAAGCGATGAGTCAGTTGAGTACAGTCATACAGCCAAGGTGAGAAGAGTTTGCTGGCAGATACACAACATAAGCCAGAACACACAGCTGGAGTCAGACAGCCGAAAACAGTAGAGACTGCTAGAAGTTGCGCCACTCGTTTGCTTCAGCAGTATGAATAAGGAGCATGTGGCAAAGTCCCAGCCTTCAAAAGACGTCCCTGCGTCCTTAAGCCCACGTGAACCTCTGTTTGGAGGTTTCACGGAATGGAGTAGTCTTAAGGATGTGTGCAGCGCGTACTGTCAAATCTGATAGCCCTAACTATTATAGATCACCACCTGCAATTTAGGGTGGGTAGGTTGGTAGATCCCCTCTCAAAGGGAACGCAGAAGGATCACTATTCCTACTGAGATGGGAGCTTCTGTGAAAAAACTGAGGCCTCCTGTCATGAAGTCGGACCCAAAAGTCAAACCTTGAACTGCAGGGTCCTTCGACAAACGGAAATACCTTTTGAGAAAGGGGCTCACTTAAGTAAATGGTGTTGTAAGTCGCCCACTTCCATTTACTTGTTTACAAAATGTTTTACTTCCAAGTAGCATGCCGCCAAAGCGATGATTAAGTGCAGCTCTGGCATAGTGCTGCCCCAAGGCAACGGGCGCAACATCTGCTGACTGTACAGGTCATTCACTTGCACCTCCTTGTGGAGTCACGGGTCAGCAGCCACTTTGCCTGCCCCGGGCAAACCAAGGCAAGTCTGAAACATTTTTACCCATAATTCCTCATATACTAGCATGCAGAATGTATTAAAAATACATCTCTTCTGCTCCTATGCGGTTCGGTACCGTGTTAAAAACAGGATCTGTTGGCGATTCTTTCAAATTATGAGCCAGATTTACAAGACCATAGCGCCACCAGAGAGTCACTTTTTGCGTCACTCAGGTGGCACTAACCACTTCTCCATATTTACAAAGAGGTTTAACGCCACTTTTTGTGGCTTTACGTCTCCATGTAAATATGGGCCCCTCCGACGCTGTTTTCTGCGTCACAGGGGCATGCATTGGGTGTTCCGGTGGGTGTTTCACCACAGCATGCACCCATTGCTTTTGACGCTGCCCCAGATTAACAAGAATTTGTATATCTGAGGCAGGGCAAAAATATAACGCCCCCCATGATTGGCATTAGCATGGCGCAACAAGGAGGACTTTTATTCCTCCTTGATTTTTGCTTTTTCCATGTGTGCTTCATTCTGGAGCACATATAGAAGATGCAAAATGCCATGGATGACTATTTATGTGCAGGAAGGAAGACCTTCCTGCACATAAACAAAAACACTCCCTCAACGCAGAGAACCTTGCACTATTGTGCAAGCATGTCTGCGTTGGTGCAGGCTGCTTAATTTGGCTATAGGGAAGACCTTTCAGGTCTAAACGCCTCAGCCAGAATAAACCTTGTGGAATCACCCTTTTGGTGTGCTGGCTTTTTCCTTTTCTGCATATCTAACAGTGAGGAGTCTAGCACATATATATATATATATATATATATATATATATATTTTTTTTTTTTTGCAGTAATGCAGCATGCAGCATGCAGCATCATACTCCAGGAATCGCCTTTCTCCAGGCAGGGAGCGTAGATTTCAGAGGCAACGAGAGGGCTGCTCGGTTTGTTTTTTGCAGTGTAATAACGACAGACTAACAGGGCTACTAGACTAAGGAGCAGCGACTGTGTGGTGTGACTCAGACAGCAGGCTAGCCTGACCAGCACAGTTCTACCCAGTCATGTTTACATAGCTAGGGAGACGGCACCATGATGAGCCTGAGTGAGTCATCCTGCTCTGCAAGTGACAAGACCATGATCAGTTAGAACCACGTCAACAGAAAATGAAGCAGTTACACACCTAGTGCAACTGTAGCATAGTTTATGGAAAGCCAAGAAGAGGTGGCATGATTCACAGATACATCAGGCACGTACTAAAGAGAGACACATTGACACAACTTGAGACTATTTTAAGTATCCATTGAGATGCCAGTCTTTCACTAATGAAGGTAATGGACCATGTGTGTGTGTGTGCCTGCGTGTGTGAGAGCGCGCACGCGCGCACTCACAGGGTTTGGAAATTGAGTTGTTGGCCCAAACAGTCCCATTTTAGTGCCATCACCTTTCTCAGTGTTTGTAGAGCTCAATGCTGTCAGTTACAGATCTTTAAAAGCGGCTTGGCTCTCACTTATTGGATAAGACATCAAAAGAAGGACCGTTAGATCTACATGAATAGCTCACACTATCCGCTGCCATCATTGGGCGTAGTCTTCAACATTAATTACAGTGCCAATTATGTTATAATCACTTCAGTAAGTGTCTCTCCACATTGGTTTGGGCAATTGTTTATCACACTGTTTGATGCCTCAAATACCAGTCACTCTTAACCGCACATGTCACATCATTTCAAACTATAAATCATAAATCCATATCCCTCGTTTAGCTGCACATTACGCTTCATTCGCAACCTACCCGCAGCCGCTCGTCTTAATGATACCAGTGCCTGTCCAATTAGTAATGTCCCAAACTAGTTGGCAAGTGTGACTCCAAGCTCTGGTTGCAGCGGTTCTGACAGACTGTAGTAAACACGCAGATACAAAGTGCCACTTGCTGCTGTCGAACTCTTTAACAACGGGTGCCTCCGTCATACGAGTGGCAGTGCATTCTTAAATTCTAAAACAATATTCCATAAACGAAAAGCAGAGCACTCAGTGGGTTTGGAATTTGATTCATTGGCCCAAACAGACGTGGGTTAGCATCATTGCCTTTCTCACTGTTTGTATAGCTCAATTATGTCAGTTACAGATCTTTAAATATGGATTGGCTCTCACCTATTGGATGAAACATCAAAACAAGGACTGTTAGATCTACATGAATAGATCACAGTATCTGCCGCCATCACTGCATGCCTTTGGCCATGTGTGGCGCAGTTGGCCACAGGGCCTGGCCTGCAGCCAGACCCTGCGGCCAACACCCCTAACCACCCAACTCCAGGATGCGCAGGGCTCTTTGGCCGTGCACAGCAGGAGTTGGCTGCGTCCTGTCTCTCTGGGTGTGAAAATAGGTGTCAGAGGGTGTATCTGGGGAGGGGGCGGCTGTGAGAGTGTCTGGGTGTGAGAGTGGGTGTATCAGTGTCTTAGTGGGTGCCTCAGTGTCTGTGTGGGTCTGTGAGTGGGTGCATGAAGGTTTCAGTGGATCTGTGAGTCAGTGTGTGAGAGTGAGTGGGAATGTGATTAGGTGTGTGAGTGTCTGGGTGTGAGAGTGGGTGCATCAGTATCTGTGTGGGTCCGTGAGTGGGTTTATGAGGGTTTCAGTGGGTTTGTGAGTGGGTGTATGAGAGTGTGAGTGGATCTGTGAGTAAGTGTGTGAATGTCTGAGTGGGGCTGCGAGTAGGTGCACAAGGGTCTAAATAGGTGTGTGAGTGTGAGAAAGGGACTGAAAAAGAGAAATTGAGAGAGAGAGAGAGTGAAAGAGAGTGAGAGGGAAAGAGATAACACGTTTTTAGGCTTTGGTGAATGATATACTTAGAATGAAATACTTGTGGACAAATTGAAAAGAATAATATATCTTTGTCATTAAAAAGAGTGAGATCACCTTTCATTATGATCCCTCAACTTTTCAAGCCGAAAATAAATCAAAGTGGGGAAATGACCACAGGCACACCTGAATTAGAAACCTCATCTTTCAATGTAGGGGTCTGAGACCCTAACCATTATGCCACAGGTGACTGCTTAGTGTAGCTATTGCATGAAAAGACCATTGCAATGACTATCTCGCTCTCTCCTCTATTCCTTCATGGGATGGAAGAGAGCGAGAGAATGACAGGATCATAGGGGAGCCTCAAGATCCTGTGGTTTTAGCCAGCTCCCTGTGTCCTGCAGAAGCTGGAATTGCTCTCACAAGCAGGGAGCTGCTTTAAATAGCAGCTCCCTGCTTGCTGGAGCAATGTTTACATCTGTTTCCCTGCATGCATTTTTGCATGCAGGGAAACAGATGAGAACTCTGCTTTCTGCCAGCGAGAGAGGTTTGACAGCTCTCGGTGTCAAAAAGCGGATTTTATTTGCTTTTGCTTGGTGGGGGCTGTCAGCTTCCACCAAGCAAAAGCAAACAGCTATGTCCTTCCATTATATTTGGTAAAAACACCCCAGGGAGGGGCCTGTCCCCAGGGCTGCCGGAGGGCCTGGTGGCCACTCCGTTATATTTAGTGAAAGCCCCAGGGAGGTGGTGGTCCCCATGGTGTGGCGTGGGGCTGGGCAGTCCCTGCATGAAAATTGCAATGCCCCCAGCACCTGGCCCACCCAGGGGTTACAGTTAAACAAGCGCAGGAGCCCAAAAGTTTCCAGATAAAAACGGTGCTCACTTCAGCTGCTGTCTTGAAAGATTCAGGATGATTCGTCAACCAGGGGCCGAGAAAAAGAGGGTCACAAAATGTTTTTTCCCCATACAATTTCCCATAGGGATTTTGGACATGACTACAGCCTAAACCGCTGGACTGTATTACACCAAATATGGCAGAAAGCTTTCTCTTGGTCCAGAAAGAGCCCTTTTTGTGATTTGGTGTAAATCCTTTAAGTAGTTTCAGAGTAATCTTTGTGGATCCAACAGCTGATGTCTGATTGGCTGACAACACTTCAACCAGGATGTGTGGGAAGCCATTTTGGGACTCAGACTTAGCTGAGTCCCAATAAAAACGTTAAAACAAAAGAAAAGGGGGCAGGGTAGGAATACCTGGACCCCCTATGCCTGGCGGTGGGCTCCACGAGAGACTCTGCTTCGGTCAAAAAACATTTTTTTTTTAAGTTTGGCATGAAACCACAGAGGATCTGCGGATCCTGACAAAAAGTTTAAAAAAGCAAGTGTGGTCTCACGCGCTTGTATAAACTTGCCCCCCTGTATGGGCCAGGTTTTTGGGCAAGAAAATACTGCTTATGTTGGGGTAGGGGGAGCGCATGCGCCACCCTCCTAACTTCTGATCCTGGCCTCGGGGACTGCCACCTCCAAAGGGTAGGCTAAATAAAATAGGGAATAAGGGGGCCAGGCCAAGGGGTTCGCCTCCCAAGGCCATTTATGGCCGTAGGAACGTCACCTCCCAGGGGCTTGGTCTAAATATAACAGGGAGGCTGCGCAAACCCCTCACTTGCGTCCATTAGGGGCCCGAGGTCCGCCACCTCCTGAGGGCCAATGTGATCTTTTGATAGTGGTGTTTCCACCCATGCTATTTACGGCCCCTGGGACTACCACCTCCGGGCGCTTGGCCATAAATA
Organism: Pleurodeles waltl; assembly: GCF_031143425.1. Lineage (NCBI taxonomy): Eukaryota > Metazoa > Chordata > Amphibia > Caudata > Salamandridae > Pleurodeles > Pleurodeles waltl. Next base: position 157,928,537 of record NC_090443.1, read on the forward strand.
CAATAGGTAGGGGCAGCATGGCCCCCCTACTGGCCAATATTCAGCTCTGGGGGCCACCACCTCCTTGGCGTAGGCCTTGCAAATAGAAAGGAGGTGTCAGAGCACGTTGCAATTTAGGTCATCATCCACAGATCGAAGACCAATTGTTGTGGGAGCAACATACACTAATTCTCCCCTGCATCCACTGCCACACCACTGGTACCACAACACCGGGACAACAAGCAAACACAATGGGAGCAGGGATGAACACAAGCTAAAGGGGTTTGGGAGAAGACAATAAACTAAAATACAAGGTAAAAGAAAAGGCTAAAATAAATTACCAAAATCATAAACGTGTAGACCAGAGGTTTTCACCTGGACCTAGAGGATGAGTATTCAGAGATACAGTAATCATACAGATGGCAGGAAAATGAATTCCTAAGCAGGACTGACAAAGACTAGCTATTGGGTGCATAATGTCTGCTCAAGGTTAGGAACAGGCGGAACAGAAACCTGCACCTTATTATACCTGCACATTAAAAGTTGAGCACCACACTAAGACTTCACTATAATGGATACATGCGAGAATATCACAAGGTTATACTCTGAACACACATTACCAATCACAACACATGTTGTGTAATAACCTGTGTATCTAGTAAATGCATGATCTCTAGTAGTACACTGAAATAGTGCAGGCAAATATTTGTGATTTCTCATTACACATTAGCACACAAGTTGCACGATCATCAAGTGATTCTTAGAGTTTTGCAAAATATAGGATACACACTTTAGAACATCCAAATTAACTGAAGAGCTTCAATAGAACCCTAGTGGTGGTGTGTAAAAATGTTTGGCAACAATGTTGAGCATCAGAGTTCTCTCCGGTGGTGAGAGACACAATGGTGGTCAATACAAGCCAGGCGGACGGTGTTAAAGCGGCGGTAAGACCGCGAACAGGCCGGCGGTAAAAAAATGGGAATTATGACCGTGGCGGAAACTGCCAACAAAGACAGCCACTTTAACACTCCGACCGTCACAGCGGTACAGACAAACAGCTTGGAGGTCACCGCCAACAAACAGGCGGAAGACAAAGTACCGCCCACAGTATCACAACCTACCAATCCGCCACCTTTTCCGGGGCGGATTCACCGTGGATAAAAACACGGTGGAAACAGCCATTTCAAAAGGAAAACGCTCACCTCGACACATTCCACGAGGAACGACGACACCATGGAACCGGAACTCCAAATACTCCCTTCGATATACTTCCTGCTCCTGTACGACCATCATCAACGCCGGCGCCAAAGACAACAGTGAGCACTGCACCTACGACATAGGGGAGGGGGAGGCAAAAGTCAGGGACACACACACGCAACACCCCCACCCCCACCCGACCCTCACCCACTACAACACACACACCAATGCATATCCAAACATTACAGTAACAACCCCCAACCCCCCGGAAGAATGCAAAGACAAAAGGAAATGATTTCAACCATTGTAATATATCAAAATACAGTAACCACATATATACAGATATATATACACATTCAACAAAATATACATCATGATTTGTAGTGCAGGTAATGCACCATTCATTGTCCATGGACCACTGGTCCCAAAAAGCATGGGCGAGGCCCACATCGGATACCTGATCAAAACGGAGAGAACACTGCCGGGGCATCAGATAGAAACACAACAGGCACCTCAGGGGGAAGGAAAGGGAGGGCACCTCAGCAGGATGAGTCCACCACGCCAGATCCACGAGGGGGCTCCATGCCCATTGATGTATCCTGGGGAGTGCAAAGCCACAGTCTCTCAAGTCTCTACAGAGGGTGGGTTGCCCACTGTACCATCCTGGGGAGTGCAAAGCCACAGTCTCTCAAGTCTCTACAGAGGGTGGGTTGCCCACTGTACCATCCTGTGGAGTGCAAAGCCACAGTCTCTCAAGTCTCTACAGAGGGTGGGTTGCCCACTGTACCATCCTGGGGAGTGCAAAGCCACAGTCTCTCAAGTCTATACAGAGGGTAGGTTGCCCACTGTACCATCCTGGGGAGTGCAAAGCCACAGTCTCTCAAGTGGATAATAGTCTCCACTGGTTCAGGAGGGGGACTGGTGCTTCATCCTGTTAAGGACAGACGGAGTGGATGTTGTTCTCCACTGGTTCTGGAGGGGTACTGGTGCCCAGAGTGCTTCATCCTGTTAAGGACAGATGGACTGGATGCATGACTCCACTGGTTCTGGAGGGGGACTGGTGCCCAGAGTGCATCACTCTCCCCGTGACGGTCCCAGTTCCGTCACTGCCCCTGCCGCACATGGGCTAGCGGTGCTTGAGTTGGCGGTCCTTGCCCTGTTCACCGGTCTTTGCCCTGTTCAGCGGTGCTTGCCATGGCGGTCTTTGCCCTGTTCAGCGGTGCTTGAGTTTGCAGTTTCTGACCTGTTCAGCGGTGCTTGCCATGGCGGTCTTGGCCTGTTCAGCGGTGCTTGCCCTGTTCAGCAGTGCTTGACTTTGCAGTTTCTGACCTGTTCAGTGGTGCTTGCCATGGCAGTCTTTGCCCTGTTCAGAGGTGCTTGACTTTGCAGTTTCTGACCTGTTCAGTGGTGCTTGCCATGGCGGTCCTTCATTGCCCAGCTGGGCTGGGGCTGGCGGTCCTTCATTGGGCAGCTGGGCTGTGGCTGCCGGGGCCCTCCTGGGTAGCTGGGCTGGGGCTGCCTTCTGGGCACTGACTCTGGCGGTGGCCTCCTGGCCACTGACAATGGGGCTTCCCTCCTGGGCAATGACTCTGGCGGCGGCCTCCTGGCCACTGACGATGGGGCTACCCTCCCGGGCACTGACTCTGGCGGTGGCCTCCTGGCCACTGACGATGGGGCTGCCCTCCTGGGCACTGACTCTGGCGGTGGCCTCCTGGCCAGTGACGATGGGGCTGCCCTCCTGGGCACTGACTCTGGCAGTGGTCTTCTGGCCAGTGACGATGGGGCTGGCGGTGGCCTCCTGGGCAGCGGGGATGATGGCGGTCTTCTCCGCCGTGCTGCTCTTCCCAGACTTTGGTGATTTCTTCTGCCCCTTCCCCACCTTGAGAGGAGTAACAGCTGAGTGGACATTCCCCCCGGGACCCTTGTGAGCGGCTTTGCTGGCTGGAGCCTTCCCCAACTCCCGCCGGGCACTGTCCAACTTCTGGTGCTTCACAGGGGGGGGGGACTGGCTGTGCTGTGGCTCCGTGTCACACTGGCTGCCCTGGTGCCCGGTGCACTCCACATACCTCTAACAGGCACCACTGGTACTGGGGATTTTTGGCTGAGGTGCTAGTACGGGACTTATGAATTGGAGGGGGGGTGGGGAAGAGGTCAAGCTTGCTCAGGAAAAGTTTCTTAGGAACACTGGGACGGGTAGCTGGAGGGGATCTGGGAGTGGAGGAAGAGGAGGTGGTTATAGGAGGTGTAACTTTTGTGGCTTTGGGTGCAGGTGCATGCGCTGAAGGCTGTTGTGAGGTGGATGTATGTTGGGTGGGTGTGTGCCTGCGTTTGTGTACTTTGGGAGGGGGCGTCACAGACACACTGGGAGAGGACACAGGGGACGTGTAAATGGTAATGGGGGTGGTGAGTGCAGGTGAGCATGGTGTGGTGGTGGGTGTGCTGGTGCGGGACCTAGTGGCTGTAGTGGTAGTGCATGCAGGTGAGAGTGTAGACGACACTGGGAGGGAGGAGGGAGACGACGACGAGGGGGACACAATGGAGGCAGTAGATATTGCTGTGTCTGTATGTGTGTGATGCTTGCGTGAGTGCCTGTGGGATGTGTGGTGCTTATGTTTGCCTGAGCTTCCCTTGTGTGTTGAGGTGTGTGCAGGCTGGTCTGATGGTGTGCTTGGGATAGGCTGGGGTACAGGGGATTGGGTCTGGGTGGAGGAAGTTGGAGGGGGAGGCTAGAGACAGGGACAATGGCTGCCATTAGTGCTGAGGCCAGAGTTTGTAGGGTTCGATGAAGGGCAGCCTGACCAGAATGAATGCCCTCCAGGAATGCATTTGTGTGTTGACCTGATGTCAGCTATCCGCCATCCCACAGGGATCCCCCCTCAAGTGCAGGTGCTATCAGTGCTCCATTTCCTTGCAAGTGGGTCATTTCAAACAACAGTGGCCATGGCATCAGGGATGTCCCAGCCTATGTTTTCCAACGTGTTGTCCAGAGTGTTGTCTTCCCTGCTGAAACACATGCGGAGCTACATCGTTTTTCCTCAGGTGGAGGATTAGGCTACAGTTAAAGGTGACTTCTATGCCCTTGGACATATCCCTAACATCATAGGTGCCATTGATGGGACCCATGTAGCTCTGTTCCCCCCCACAGGAGTGAACAGGTGTACAGGAACCAGAAGAGTTATCATTCGATGAATGTACAGATGGTATGTTTGGCAGACCAGTACATCTCCCAGGTAAATGCTATGCTCCCTGGCTCAGTGCATGACGCCTACATCCTGCGGAATAGCAGCATCCCTTATGTGATGGGTCAACTCCAGAGGCACCGTGTGTGGCTATTAGGGGACTCTGGTTACCCCAACCTGTCATGGCTACTGACCCCAGTGAGGAATCCCAGGACCAGGGCAGAGGAACGCTACAATGAGGCCCATGGGCGGACTAGGAGGGTGATCGAACGCACCTTCGGCCTCCTGAAGGCCAGGTTCAGGTGCCTCCATATGACAGGTGGTTCCCTATTCTACTCACCAAGGAAGGTGTGCCAGATCATCATCGCCTACTGTATGCTTCACAATCTGGCTTTGCGACGCCAGGTGCCTTTTCTGCAGGAGGATGGTACAGATGACGGTGTTGTGGCAGCTGTGGAGCCTGTGGACAGTGATGAGGAGGAAGCAGAGGAAGAAGACATTGACAACAGGGACTCAGTTATCCAGCAATATTTCCAGTGACACACAGATGAGAACACATTCCTGCCTACTACAAGTACTTTCACACTTCTACCTCTCTCCTGTCTGTCGATTTCAACCAGTATATGGTAACTGGTAACTGAGTTGTACATTTCCCTTACGGTTTCGCAGGTGTGGTTACCAACGTGTGTCATCTGCTGACATTCCTCATGGACTTGAGATGTGTGACATAGGTATGTTGACATTACACTTGAGAACGGATTTTGTCACTGTCATTGCTAATACACATTTTCAAACTCACAGACTGACTCCAGATTGTTTTGTGGTTCAAGGGTGTTTATTGAAGTGCTAAATATTGGAGGGGGGTGGCAAAATGGTGAGGGGTGATGGTGGAGGAATGTCCATGGCAGAGTCCAGTCTATTAGTCTCACAGGTGCACTGCCCATATGGGCATAGGAAGTGGAGCTGGGGCAGTTCCAATATGGACAGGGTTACAAAGTGGGACAGTGGGATGACAATCAGGGTGGTCTCATTTCTTGGCGGGGGTCTTGGCATCGTGCTCTGTCCTGTTCCTGGATCTCAGGGACCGCTTGCGGGGTGGTTCCCCGTCTGCAGGGGGTGGAGTGCTGGTGTGGTGGTCCTGTGGCGGTGCCTCCTGTCCAGTAGCGCTGGCGGAGGTGGTGGGCAGTTCTTCATCCATGCTAGTGTCAGGGGCCCCTTGGAGTGCCACGGTGTCCCTCCTGGTGTTCAGTATCTCCTTCAGCACCCCTACGATGGTGCCCAGGGCGGTGCTGATGGTTCTGAGTTCCTCCCTGAAGCCCAAATACTGTTCCTCCTGCAGGCACTGGGTCTCCTGAAACTTGCCCAGGACCGTTGCCATCGTCTCATGGGAGTGGTGGTAGGCTCCTATGATGGAGGAGAGGGCCTCGTGGAGATCGGGTTCCCTTGGCCTGTCCGCCCCCTGTCTCACAGCAGCCCTCCCAGTTCCCCTGTGTTCCTGTTTCTCCGTCCCCTGGACCTTGTGCCCACTACCACTGCCCACAGGTCCCTGTTGTTGTTGGGGTGGTGGGTTTTCCTGGGTTCCCTGTAGTGGTGGACACACAGCTGATTGACGTGTCCTGGGTACGGAGGTATGGGCCCACTGGGTGAGTGCTGTGCTGGTGTTACCAGAGGGTGGAAGGTCTGTGGTGGCCTGTGACTGGGTGTGGGGAACCGACTGTCACGAGGCCCACGATGGTCCGGGCTGGTCATCTGGATCCAGTTGGATAGAGCTGCTGTCATCACTGTGGGCCTCTTCTGTGGGTGGGGTAGAGATGTCTGGACCCTCCTGTCTGGTGACGTTGGGTAGTGGTCCTGCAGGGGTGTAAAAGCATGATTATTGCATCTGTGTGTGTCATGGTGTGCAATGGGTGGGTGAGCGTGTACCCCAGTGCTAGCATTCCTGGGTGGGGGCTTGTGTGATGATGTTTGGGGGGGTGTTATGGGTATGTGCAGTGGGCATGCTTTAGTGAGGGGTGTCCATGCTTTGTTGTGTCATGCAGGGCTTGGTGTTGGGATGGGTGGTTTGTGTTAGTAGTACATATGTGAGGAGTTGGAGTGATAGGGGAGGGGGTGAGGGTGGGGGTCTGTGATAGCATGCAGGTAGGGTGAGGGATATGATAGTTAAGATTTGACTTACCAGAGTCTATTCCTCCACCAACTCCTCCGAGGCCCTCAGGATGCATAATGGTCAAGACCTTCTCCTCCCATGTTGTTAGTTGTGGGGGAAGAGGTGGGGGTCCGCCGCCAGTCCGCTGTACCGCGATGTTGTGCCTGGAGACCACGGAACGCACCTTCCCCCGTAGGTCGTTCCACCTCTTCCCGATGTCGTCCCGATTTCTTGGGTGCTGTCCCACTGCGTTGACCCTGTCGACTATTCTTCGCCATAGCTCCATCTTCCTAGCTATGGAGGTGTGCTGCACCTGTGATCTAAATAGCTGTGGCTCTACCCGTACGATTTCCTCCACCATGACCCTGAAGCTCCTCCTCCGAGAACCTGGGGTGTCTTTGCCGTGCCATGGGGTGGTGTAGGTGATGTGTGGGGTGGTGAATGTGGTGATGAGTGTGGTGATGTGTAGTGGTGTGTGGTGTTTTGTGCGTGGATGTTGTGTGGGTGATGGTGTTGTGTCCCTCTGTGTGGTGGGGTTGTCTATGCTGTGCAGTCTCTCTGGCCTTCGTCAAAATTTTTGGTCGTAAGGGTTTGTGAGTGATGTGGGTGTGTGTTTTATATAGTATTGATTGTGTGGGAGTGGTGTTTGTATGTGTATCCGGTGTGTGTATTTCGAATTCTCCAATGTGGCGGTGTTTTGGAGATATGTGTGTATTTTGAGCAAGGCGGTGTGTACTGCCAATGGAATACCACGGTTGAAAGACCGCCGCTTGGATTCGTGGGTCGTGATAGCATGGGCGTGTTTCTGTTGGCGTGACGGTGGAGGTTTTGTTTTCGCCAGTTTATCACTGACCTTTGGTGTGGCGGACTTGTGTGGGTGTCTGAATTTTGGCGGATTCCGAGATGTGGGTCATAATAGCTGTGGCGGATTTCCGCGGCCGCGGGAGTGTATTGGCGGTCTTCTGCACGGCGGTAAACAGCTTTTACCGCCAATGTTGTAATGACCCCAATGTTTCCTTTGCTCCAATGTTCGCAGCCAGTGACCCAAGTAATGCGATCAGCCCCTACAAATGAGCACTGAAGCGAGCTATATTCAAGCAGATGTGCTCTAAATTGAGTACTTATCGTCTCTTCCTGAAGATGATGTCCATCCGAAATCCAGAGTCTGGCAAGGGGTGAATCCTCCATGCAAAGAATCGAATGTTCTGAAACCAAGCTTTTTATAATCCTGAGGCTCCAAAATGACCAACAAGACTAAAAGTCTTGCAAGAGTTCAGCCGTCTGCCTCATGTTGATTTGGGCAGCTCACCAGCATTGTGGCTCCCTCCAAAGACTTGGGGGCTGATCTGAGGTACAAGTCAAGCAAAGTACAAACCCAGTAATCACCCCATGTGCGCAGGTATGAATTTAGACAGGTGCCCCCAATCAGAGCCTCAAAAGGTAAACTAAGGTCAACTAGCCCAGAACCCATCTACCCAAGACCATGGCCATGCCCCAACTGTAGGAGGTGTGCACATAAGGTGTGACTGCATGTGTGGAATGTCACAGGAGGTGCCATGAGAACCGTAGGCTTGTAGGCAAGTCTACCAGTGAGATTTCATATCGGCAAGCAGGGCGACCACTTGTGGATCCCTGACAGGAGTGGGGATGTATGGCCCCACTCCTGGAGCCATTAATGGTCCTGGGGACTGCCACCCCCCAGGTCCAGCTCCCTATGGCCCCAAGGTACACAGCCCCGGGGCATAGTTGGTTGCTGTCCCTTGGCAGCAGCTTTGACAACTCCCAACAAGTAAGAGAAAACAGTAAGTCCGCTCCCAGTAGGTGCTAAGAGGAAAACTGCTCCCACTTGCTGGAAGTTTGCTTTTCACCTGTTTTTCTGCCGGTGTGAAGCATGCAGGAAAACAGGCTCCTGCTGGAGATGGAGTGCTGGCCCAGGAAGGGGTGGCCATATGGCCCCCTCTCAATATTTGGCCAGGCCCTGGTTGATGGGAATCCCCGGGCCATAATCATCCCTGGAGGGGGGCGCGTGGTCCCCCTCCACTTCAAGTAATTGGTCAGGCATCAGGGGATGGGGTCCCTGGTGCCAAAATTGGCCCAGTGGAGTGGAGCCATGCGGCCTCACTCCCCTTCAGCTAGTCGTCTGGGCCCAGGGGGATGGGTGCCTGGGTCCAAAATCGGCCTGCAAAGGGGGGCCAGGCAGCCCTGCTCCCATTTTACTAATTGCCCGGTGCCCAGGGGATCCGGTCCCCGGGGCTGTAATAGGCCCAGGGAGGGGGGCTTTGTGACTTAGGGCACGAGATATAGGGGGTCATTCTGACCCGGGAAAGGCCCTGCAACACAGAGGCCGGTTCCGAAGGGAGCCAGCGGTGTTGCAGGGGTGTGACGGGTGCAGTTGCACCCGTCGCGATTTTCACTGTCTGCTATGCAGACAGTGAAAATCATGCTGGGGCCCTGTTAGGGGCCCCACGACACCCGTTCCCGCCATCCTGTTCCTGGCGGTCAAAACCGCCAGAAACAGGCTGGCGGGAAGGGGGTCGGAATCCCCATGGCGGCGCTGCTTGCAGCGCCGCCATGGAGATTCAGCCCAGCCAGGGGAAATCCGGCGGGAAACCGCCGGATCCCCTTTTCTGACTGCGGCTTTACCGCCGCGGTCAGAATGGGCACTGAAGCACCGCCAGCCTGTTGGCGGTGCTTCCGTTGCCCGCGGCCCTCGGAATGAGGGCCATAGTTTCTTGGGATAACTAAAACTGTTGATTTGATTTTCTATGGTTTTGTGAGTGTAAAATCTGTACTTAATTGTAACATCACTGTAACTTTTGTTTTTTCAGTGACTTTCTAAGGTTGTTTTAATTTTATTTCTTCTAACTATAAGGTCGTTGTAACCTTTGTTTTTTCAGTGAATTTACACAGATAGATAGATAGATAGATAGATAGATAGATAGATAGATAGATAGATAGATAGATAGATAGATAGATAGATAGATAGATAGATAGATAGGCAGTAGCCACTCTGTAGTTACAGATAGGATTCTGATGAACTTTTTCAGACCTATTCTTTGTTCTGTATTGGCTGATGATGAAAAGTTTTGATTTACACATTTTTTTTAAAGTATACAATGTACTGAAGTACTTCCTCAAAATGATCTATAAAGTATCACAGTACTTATTGAAATAATAAAAAAATGATATGTGACAAAATAAAATTAAACATAATATAAGGTGGCTCTCTACTTTACGCCACTCCACACCTCTCCACTCAACACCACGCCACTTTACTATACAACATGCCACTCCACTCCACGCCACTCCACTCTATGCCCCACCATGACACTCTATGACACACCACTCTACTCTACAACACGCTACTCCATGCTACGACAAATACCTCATATACTATTGCCCCATACCTTATCCCATGGTGTGGAGTCTAAAATACGACGCACACATGGTTGTGGTAGGTGGATGCTAAGGTTGGAAAGAAAAGTGGCCTGCGCTGGCTTCTGCACCACTTTACTTTAATCTGCCCCATAGTCAGGAAAAATAAACATCTCCTAAATAACTCACTGCCACATGAATGCGTTGGCGGAATATAGGCATTGTCTCTAACAATTTACATTGTCACACACATATCACACAATCGTTTTGGCTTGACATATGCCTGTCACAATGCAGGAAATATATGTGAAGACGTCTGTACAGATGTATGGGCTAGGTAGGAACAGGCTAGCAAGTATCTACAATGGCAGGTTTGTGTCTGCTAGGTAACCTAGCTAAGTCTGAATGACAACATCACATGTGAGTACTGAGAACAAACTTCTCAGTGCCACTGACAAGTATTAGCAAGAGAGTGACATACAGGGACCAATACACACAAATGTCTAGGTGTATTACACTCAATCAACTCGGAATGTGCATGTAAGTCAAGCAATTTACTAACAAGTCACAGACCCTTGCAAATTGTGTAGGTGTGAAGAATGACATAGAAAGCTTGATTGTGTCATTCCCTCTACTGATAGCTGACATGAGTAATCACAGTTCCAAAATACACTCATTGGGAATGTTACATAAGTTGTGGAAAGCAAATGTGAGCACGTGGCTATGTATGAAAAATTATGTAAAACCACAGTAGAGCAGTTGTGAGAGAAGTTGGAAGACTTGGAGGGCTGGTCCTGCTGAAATGATCTATGGATAAAAGTGGCACCTCAAAAGGGTCTAGCCATGGACCTGTTTGTGGATGATCACATCCTGAAACAGATGCAAACATGTGGACTACGAAAAATCTTTTAGGTGGGGGGAGCCCACCACAACCCAGGTGCACCATGAAAGCCTGGAGCTCACCCTTGGCCCATCATAGCACGATTCATAAATGTTCAATACCAGGACATGTCACCAAGCAGCTTGCTGTGTCACTCCATTGCATATAGGTAAAGCTTGGGTTACGTTTGTCAACAATTTCTGTCTTTGAGTCCACAGACTTCATCGCAGTGTCCTCTAGATGAAGAAGGCTCTGAGTGAACGAGATCACAAGTATACAATTACTTTTGCAGCATAGCTTTAATTAGACGCAGCATTCAAAATTCACGTTTTAGCAAGCCCAGAAGCTGATCATCATTGGCTGGATTGAATGTCAGTTGGCAGGAGGGTCAAGAAGCTGCAGCCGCCCTAAGAGGCGCTGGGGTGGCGGCATGGCAAAGGAGTATAGTGAAACCCTTGAAGTGGAGGTGCATGTCAAAACACATAACTCCTTGCCTGGGACATCATCCAGATCACCCAAACGGATCTTAGGACCCATGGCGAGATGAGAGAGGCTTGTGGGATTGTAAATGTGGCACTGGACATGCACCCAAAGTGTCTTATGTAGGGCTGGGAGCAGGCTGTGATGGTCCAAAATTGGAAATTAGCAGCATGATTGAGACAGAGAATGTGAGACACCAACTTGGTGATTACATTCCAGTAAGTAGCTGGGTGGGGGCCAGAAGGCGATAGTGACGCACATTAGTTAGCAATATGTTTTTTTGGGCCAACAGGCTCTATGCACAGTCGGGGAGGTGGGCAGTTAGGAATCTGTAACACAGTGTAGCAGGGAGAGGGGAGTGATGATTGCAGAAGGTTCATTGGATAGTTGTTGTAGTTGATGTTCAAGAAAGATACATATGGTCAGTCAACATAGCTGAGGGACAAAGGATAATCACTTTCACAGTATGAACCCCAAACAGCTTAGGGCCAGCGCCCCGTATGTGGTCCTTTAGCCATACAGTGGAACATCCAAAGTTAGTACGTTAACCCTACAGATAGTATCCTGGAATGGAATGGCTTACACGACAAAGTCAAACGGGAAGTGGTGCCCCAGTACATCATACCAGATTCCCCTGAGATGGTTCTCCTACAAGAGACTCACCTCCTAGGTTGGTGTAAATCCCTTCACCATGGGGAAATAATAAGGCTGCTAAGGTGGGTCATGCCACCTCCTCTAGAGGAGTAGTAATGTTTGTGAGGAGAACGCTGCCCCTGGTCATTTGGCAAATATGGCCTGATCCGCTGGGTCCGTATGTGGTGCTCTCTGGGACCTGGGAGAGGGGCATCTTAAACATACCTTCAGTAGATATCACAACATGACTTAATTACTTCATCCTACCAGCCCAGTCTTCCAGATGGGGAAGTGATCTTGTGAGGGGACCTCAATGCAACGCCGAGTGATAGTATATACCTACACCCCCTCAGGCCCCTGGACTCAGTCAGACAACCATTAGCAGACTTCCTCACTGCCCAGGGACTGGAATAGTTATGGTGAACCCTTAACCTAGCACTTTATCCTTTTCCTTGGTAGTGCATGATAGTACTTCCTGAATTGATCACTGTTAAAAGTCAGAGAGGCCACAACTTAACCGGGGTATTTCTGCCTATTCTCCCCTGTGGCTAGTGTAGGGTGGGCCAGAGAGGGCAAACACTACCTGCATCATATTGAGCCCTTGGTACCTTAAAGAGACAAAAAGTTAAGAATGGATGTTAGATGCAAAAGACCATCATTTACAGGGAAACAGCACATCAGTCGAGTCTCCACTCACGATGTGGGTGGCCTATGAGACAGTAGTCAAGGGGGTGGGTCTCACCATGATGGCGCAAGGAACCAACTAAAAAGTGAGTAATTGAGGGCTCTTGAACATGAAACATACTGAAACGTGGCCCAGGAAACTGCAAATATGCACCATGGGGCAACACAGCACAACATCAATATAATGGGGGACACAACAGAACAAATATTGGTTTGGCTGGACAGGTATGAGGCAGCAGATAGATGATTACCTAGGATCCAGAAGGAGTCAGGGGAACTTGCTAGTTGTGGACGAACCATAGCCCTGGCCACTACTGTGGGAAAATGAAATATGCAAAATAGTTTGCCACAAAAAAAACAAAGCAGGCAAGCTCCTGGGTGACATGCCCCACCCACGCTTCACTACAGAGGATAGGGAAGCCTTAGAAGATGCACATTCCCTGGAGGAAATTGTAAGAGGCATCAGGGATATGAATCCTGTCAAAGCATCATGGCCCAATGGGGTGACAATGGAACCATAGAGTTGATCACATCTGAAGCAGATCAATGAGAAGAGCCAGAACGGGTGAGTACTCCTGTTAGACCACTGCCAGACTTCCATAGTGGTCATCCACAATGAAGGGAAGCCCAGGGAGGACAGTATCTGAACCCTGGGTCTACAGACAGGACACAGTTAAAAAAAAATATCAGTGACCTAACCAAGCATCCAAAGAATAACCACACTGATTCATGGCAAATCATGTGAAACAATGAAAACCAATGAGATGTCCTACACAAACAAGCTGCCATTTCCCAGTGTATGATAAGGCAAGCCTGACATCAAGTCCCTCAAAGGCAACTACACATACTTGCCCATGGGATCATAAATGTGCAGGTGTATGTCTGCAGGGAACCGTGCATCACAGTGCAGATACATCATGAGGATGTGAGATCACAAGCCAATGTCCTCTCACAATCGTGAGTAGGCTACATTGATCCTTGACACAATCTGGGGAATGCTAATTGTGCACAGTGAACTGAGCTGAGGTGACCACAGTCAACCGGTGTTCATAAGTGCAACAGTGGCCCTGAATGGCCATTCAAATTGCAAATTGATGACTAGGTTGCCATCACTGCATGAGAGCACCTCTGCCGTACAGATTGGATTCAATTTCATCAATCTGCCAATAACATATATGTTTGAGTAACAGAACTTAGAAAATGTATCCACACTTGTCCCAACTAGGTGGATGAGGATTGTTGATGTCAATTTGTGGATGGACAAATGTGTACAATTAACATCATTGAATGTGTATGTGTTACATTATTAGTTACAACTGATCATGATCAGTACAAATGTTCCCCCATTATGAAACATATGTTACACAAATATGAGTACACAGCTTTTGAATAAAGGCCTACATATGAGATATCTGTATTCGAGATTTGGTATGTGTCCAATCCCTAAACACATCACTGTATCATGCAGCACTTTTCTGACATGATACATATATTATCACACAAAATACATGTTACATATATGGCCACAATCACACATGTCAGCACACCATCTCCAACATTTTGCATGTATGGGAAACCATACGTTACATTTGGTGCACTGCATCATTAACTCTGCTCCTTACAACACACCTGAGTGTGCACATATGTGCACTCACATTGAAACGGCTGACAGGATCTTATGCCGGCCTTAGACAACAGTATCTTTTGTGAAAGATGTGTTAAGGGTATGATATGCCAGAACATGTATTGCACATGGGTCTTCCCATCTTATGCTGGGTATAGTAACATACAGTCGGAAATCTAACATGACAATGTGGTTGACCCACATCATGAGTAGCATCCCATATGTATACTCAGTCCACACGTGTAACCACGTATGTGGCTAAGGCCCATATTTAAACATTTTAGCACCACATTTGCGCTGCTATTTGATTCAAAAGTGGCGTAAACTTACAAAATACAATTGTATTTTGTAAGTTTGTGCCGCTTTTGTGTCAAAAAGCGGCTCAAATGCGGCGCTAAGAAAGTATAAATATGGGCCTAAGAGTCTTCAGAAACAGGCACATTTGCAAACTGTATCAGTCTTCACATGCATCACACACACATACATACATATGGTAACACATTCTTTTGTTACGGGTAAACAATAAAATGCACATGCACACACATGTAGCCATACCGTACAAAATACATAGATGCATACCCCCTGTAACAAAGAATGTGGGTGCACTGTCAGCCTTTCCACTTAAATCCACGCACGACATTATGCATCTGAAATTTTGACGCATGTGGTACATCTCCCTACTGCGCAAATAACTAAAATGACGCCTGGCACCATGCACGTTTGAACTGTCTTTCTGTCTCAGCCTTCCCTCAAAAATCTACGCATGCCCGTTATGCATCAACAAATTTGACGCATACCATTGTCCTACAAGCATCGCTTATAACATAAATGAGGCCTGGCCTCTACGCGTCAATTGCAAGTCGATAGGCTTTGTCAGCCTTCATGGTAAAAGTACACCCATGGCTGTCATGCGTCAAAAAATACAACACATATCAGGAAACGTGATGCATACATCCAGGAAGTGATATGACAGGACTTCCTTGCTGCACACATGGTAAAGTGAATTTACTTTTGCTTTTACTTTACAGTCTATTTTGTCTGTGGTTGAGAGAGGTTGTGTGGAGCTGGCTGAGGAATGGTGGTTGTTGAGAGTTTTGTGCTGTGTCCTGTTGCTGTTTAGTCCTTTTTCTTGTATTTGTGAGTTTTGAGTAGTGTAATTGTCCTATCATTGTATTAGTATTGTCAGGTGTTTGTCTTGAGGTAGTGTCGTTTGTTGGGGTATATGGGGAAAGGTGGGCTTATTTTATATATTTTTGGGTCATTGGTTGCTGTTGAGGGAGACAGCAGGATATCTGGCAAGAGAAGGGCCCAGCGCATGACCCCAGATGAACTAGGGGGGTTCATTTAGTTAGTGTGCCACTACCTCCCCAACATGTTGAGTATGAGTGGCCATGTTATCATGGTCTACCCTACCAGGGCCAGGAAAATGTGCTGGGAGAAGATCCTGTTCCAGCTGTGTGGGATCTTCAAGGTGGACCACACAGACCACCAGCTCAAGCACTGGTGGACAGACCTCATTGCTAGAGAAGGTGAACTCTCGGATTACCTGATGGTACGGGTTGGCGGACTCGTTGGTAAGTAAACCTGTAACATTGCTAAATACTCCTTTGCATGTGCATGACAGCAGGGCATAAGGAAAATAATAGCATTTCATGAGAAAGGTGAGGACAACAAGGGGAAGATGTAAGGAAATTGTCACTGCATCAAGTGCAGCCCCACTTTCCTTGCATCCCTTAGCACCCCTCTACCGACACCATGGGTGCGATGTAATTAAGATACGGCGCACACATGGTGGCAGTAGGGGGGTGCTTAGGGGCGCAAGGAAAGTGGCGCTGCACTGGGTGCAGCGACACTTCCCTATTATCTGCCCCTAGGCTTATCACAATTAAGAGTGTCCTATTCCCCACTAAGTGTGACATATGAATCAGAGACATGTATGTATGGGTGAGTCACATTGCTATATAGGTTTTTAGGTGCTACCTCTGTCTGTGTGATTGACATGTTGTAGATGACAGTGGGTCATTCCGAATACTAAGTTGACTAGGTCACTCAGCTAAACAAGTAAAATGTGTAACAGTTGTCCATGCTTATCTTTGTTCACAAATCATAAAGATATGTTTTCGTGTCATGTCTTGCAGGTGGACTTCCAAATTGCAACATAGGAGAGGTTTACACTTTTGAAGACCCCGATGCAACCAGTAAGTGTCACCTTGTTTGTCACATCTGAGAGAGTTTGATGTGTATTAAGCCATGTACAAATCGCATGTGTGCCAATTTTGACACCATCATCTATCCTTGGGTATCGACATCATGTCTGATGGTATGCTGAGGATGTGGAATTTATAGAATGTTGCACAAGTACTAACGTGTGCTGCCACGGATTAGGGGGTCTCAAGAAACATTTTGTATGGCCACAAACACACTGATGTCAGTCACAATATGTGTCAGAGGTGCTGGCTCTCTGCAATGCATGGATGTAGCAAACAGATGTTTTCACAGCAACCATTCCAGTACTGTGTGCCACACGTTGCACAAATTTAGTCAGGACATGGTACAATATATGTACCTGGGTATAGTTCTCCAAGGGCCTTTTGCAAGGAGACACTTGCTCCCCCGGTGCTTCACTGCTCTTCAATAATGAAGTGAGGCACCGGACGTACAAGGAGCTCTGTTGGGTATACATTGAGATTTGCGCTCTTCTCCAAATGGATGTGGGACGAGTCCACGGAATGTAGCAAATAAAATGTTTGCAGATGAAACTATAGATTTTAGCCATCATGATAGTTGTGAGCAAGCATGATCACATCACATGTGTATGAAATGTGCATGGTGATTGTGTACCTGTTAGTTAGGACGTTTTCAAGTTTGTGCACAGATTGGGGCAGATGCAGGTAAACAGGCATTACACCCAGTGCTGCACCACTTCTCTTGCAGTTCTTAGCTCCCCTATCCACCACCATGTATGTGCTGTATATGATATACGGTGCACCATGGCACTGCATATGTGCTAAATTTTGTTAACGTCTTGATGGACATGATGTACCATTCATGGTTAGTGCATGAGAATCTAATGCTAACCCTGGACTGTACATAGAGGCCCATTGTGACCAATAGTGTGCCCCTTTTAGTTCCAGCTCTGAGCTGGCATTAAAATCAGGAATGAAAAAATGAGGCAGCTGAATCTCTTAGATTGCAGTGCGCCATTTTGTCAGTCACCCTACCGGGGTAACGTAAACCTTGCATACATCATGCCTGGCACAGGCCTAATGTGGGGCAAAGGGTGACAAAGTGGCACAATATAGGTATTGCACCACTTTGTTCAGATTCTACTGACCATCTGGCCTTGTTGTGTCTTATTTGTGTCATATTGCTTATGATGCTAATGAGGTGGAAGGAAGCACTAGACCCTCTCACATCTTGGCCTAGTGTGCAACTTTGGAGAGCCATTATCCCTGTGATGTGTACCAAATACTGTATATGCTTGCTAGGCAGATTTGAATGGACTTGGGTCTTGCCCTTGTTGTTGGCTTACTGCTTGACAACATGTGTCATTACAAAATGCTGTTTACCATGCATGTTTCTTCTACCTCTACCCAATGGAGTTAACGATGACATGTTCTCCTCATTTTTTAGCTGCCACAATGACTCCAGTGCAAAAACAGACGTTCACTAAACGTGTGGGAAGGTTCTGGCACATTTGCAAGGTCCAGGCTGGTTAGAGGAAGATGGCAAGAAGATACCACATGGAAAAGTCATATAGGGCGTGGAAGGCCTTCCCTAATGGTGGACCAGCCAAACATCCTAAAACCACCTCAACCACAGGAGTGTCCTCAGCACCCAGAGTCTGTGGTGCTCCTTCAGGTCCAGCACCCTCAACATCTGCAGCACATCAGACAGCACCAGCACCATGACAGTCACCACCATCTGCCACTGGGACCAGCTGTGAGGCAAAAATGTGAGAAGACATGGCCGGGCTGAAGGCTAGGTTGGCCAGACGGGAGGCAGACAATGCGCACAGTTATAAAATGCTGAAATTCATAAAGAGAAAGTTAAAGAAGCTGCAGTTGTGGCCACTCACCACATCCATGGGTCTTCCCCTCCCCAGTGTGCATAGTTCAAAGTTTTAGTGAGTTTTAGGGGGTTATACATAGGTCAGGTAGGATAGTGTAGGTTAGTTGTAGGATATAGTTAGTGTAGTTTGGGGGCTGGGATTTAGGCATTGTGTTTGTTCTGGTGGGTAGTTGGGTGGGGGTTATGTTTAGGGGTATATGTAAATAAAACATGTAAACAAATAAAAAATATACATATTTGTTTAGAACATAGGATTAGTTAGTATGTGTATAGTTTAGTTCATGTTGTCATACACGTTTATTGTCATATAAGAGGATGGAGGGGACAATGTTTATTGAGTGGCATTGTGTGTATACGTTCTGTTTAGAATAGGATAGATAGCTGTAGGGTTCATTTAAGATAAGTTAGTATAGGTTAGTTTAGTGTAGGATAGTGAGTAGGTTAGATTTTTAATAGCTTGTGTTTTTAGGTACCAATAAAACCAGTTGTATTTCATACAGTTAGGTGTCAATAATGATTGACTGTCCGGGCATTCTCATGTCTGCACTGGGCAAGTTGGGGAAATGCCTTAGGGTCTTCATTCAGTATTGATTTACATGTATGACTATGGGGGTCATTCCGACCTCGGCGGTCTTTTCAATAGACCGCCGAGGGACCACCGTACGGAAGACCGCCAGTGCTGGCGGTCTTCCGCATGGGCCATTCTGACTGGTGGCAGCGCTCCGCCCGTTTCCGGATGAAGAGCCGCCAACAGCCATACTGGCGGCAGGCGGGGAAGTGGAGGTAGCTCCACCTCCACCGCCACGCCAACAGAACACCACCCAGCGGATCACGACCTGTGATTCGCTGTGGCGGTGTTCTGTTGGCGTCGCGGTGTCGGCGGAGCTGCCCGTTCCCTCCCAGAGGATCACCAGGAACAGGTAAGGTGATCGTCCGCTAGGGAAGGGGGGTGGGGGGGTGTTGTGAGTTGTGTGAGTGCATGGGGGTGTGCGTGTGTGTATATTGAGGGGGCGTGTGAATGCGTGCATGAATGCGGGGGTGTGTGTATGTGCATGATGAATGCGTGCATGAATGCGGGGGGGTGTGTGTATGTGCATGATGAATGCGTGCTTGAATGCGGGGGGTGTGTGTATGTGCATGAATGCGTGCCTGTATGTGTGTATGTGTGTGTATATGGTGGGGATCGGGTGGGGGACGGGGGTCCTGCAACCTTTTGGGGGTGGCAGGGGTGGTGTGGGGGGTAGGGGAGGGAGTCAGGGTGGGGGTTGGGGGTGGGGGAGACCCCTATCAGTGCCAGGGAAGGGATTCCCTGGCACTGATAGTGCTTACCGCCATGGATTGAATGGCGGTCCCCAACCGCATGAAATCCATGGCGGTAAGCCGGGGTCAGGTGGGTTGGAATACCGCCGGCGGTATGTGACGACCGCCGGGCTGGAGACCCAGGTCTCCAGCCTGGCGGTCGTTACCGCCGTGGCGGTCGGAACGGTGAAGCGGTGGCTGACCATGGCAGTAACCGCCATGGTCAGAATACATGAAAAAAGACCGCCAGCCTGTTGGCGGTCTTACCGCCGCTTCACCGCCGACCGCCAGGGTCAGAATGACCCCCTATGTGTATCCCCAATGTCCAAGAACCTGTCTAATTGGCATCGCTGTGACATCAGCTACTCAAGACAGTTTTCAGTGCAGTTCGTAACTCTCTGATTGTGTATGGATACAATATATTTGACAGGTAATGATGCTATATAAATTGTCACTGTTAAGATCTGTCCCAATCTTTTTTTAAACGTTTTGCACATTATACTCCACCTAATTTGAGGTATGGATACTGGCAAACTGACAGCTGCCTGTCAGTTTTGAATATGCTCTTCAGTTCCTCACATATTTGTTGTATTGTTAAATTTGTCAGGGAAATTTCCTGACACTTGACATGCCATATGTCAACTTGCATGGAAATATGTTCAATACATGGTTATGAGGATCAGTAAGGTGTTTGCAGTCCACAGTACTATTGGTCACCTTTACCATGTTTAAGTCCTAGTGTGTGCCTTTGTGTCTGACAGAAAGCCACACGTAATTTGGTTCTGTTCTCATTGTCATTGCTTCACACAATGCAGACATTTATATGAGTTGGTTAATCACTGAAAAAAGTGCATGACACGTTTGATTATGGTGATTTATTTACATGTGGAAGTTTATTTTCCAGTGCAGTACAATATCCAGTTCTCTGACCCCCTGAGAGATCCTGAGCCATTTGATGTACAAGGTGTGCATTAGTGAGGAGGTGTCCAATTTGACAATAGGTAGGAATTGAGACAATGCCAGTCCATAGCAGATGAGTCAACAGTGGTTGAGTGAAAAGGGCACATTGGCAGCTGTCACAACACTGGCATGATCTTAAGCACAGAACTAATGAGATACTGTCCATGTGGCACAGACTTGTGTTACCAGGTGGTTTTATGTGTGAATATTGTTCCTTCCACATCTTCATCCTCTGATGTGTGTGGTGCCTCCTGTGCCATGGGAGGTGCTGTTGTTGAAGTTGAGGGGGCCACACACACATCAAGGGATGGAGATGTGGAATCAAAGGTCCTGCCAGCTGCCATTTGTGGGAACACATAACTCATCACTGGAGCAAGGAGGAACTGCTGATTTCTCAACACAGCAGCTACATCACGGTGGTAGGCAGCCATATTTACCCTGAGGGAGGCCACTTCCTGCGGTATGGACTCCAGGGCATTTTGTATTGCCCCCAGCCTGTTATCTAATATGCTGCTTCCACTGTGGGAGGGCAGTTGTTCAAGCCTCCGCCTCATGACAGCAGCTATGTCGGCCAGGGACTGCTGGAGTCCCCACAGCGGGGAGTGGGCGCCTCTGATGGCAGCTGAGTTTTCCTTATTTGGACTGAGGCACCTCTGCACTCCCTCTTGGTTGCCTGCCATAGTCTCCATCCCCACCTTCACCTGCTTGCCAGCTCCCACTCGACTCCTATGACTGTTGTCTGAAAGGTAATGTCTGGGTCCTCAGAGTCCAGGGCTATGGCAAGAATGGTTGGTGCTTAATGTTGGTAGTTGGGTGGTTCATGTAGAGACACTGCAACACTGTGTGTCCTCCCTGTGACTGCAGGTGGTATCTGGAAGGAACCTAGGACATCCTGTCGAGTCTCTTCATTGATGGTCGGAGGCTGGTCATCCATTTCATTTGTAAAATCTGGGACAGGCAGGCCGGCAGGAGGTAAGGCATCATCCTCTGCAATGGAATAGTGAAATGTCAATCTTTGACTGCAGTGGCTGTTGACATGGCTCATCATTTACTTGCTATTGGTGGCTCAGTGACATGTTACATACCCCAGGTTGTATTATTATTATTATTATTGTTTATTCGGACTAGATTTAGACCATTGCAATACAATAAAACAATCATACATAGCAAAGATAAAACTCGTGACCATCATTCAAAAATGCCATACAATTTAAGCTAAAAATACATCTATAAAAACTGTTAAAACCATAGTTTCACACATAAAAACAATCCTAGTAAAAATAAGAAGAGAAATTCAAACACCAACAATATACAATATGATGAACTATAAGAAAATAAATTAATCCACAATTTTGGGCTGCATTCAATATCAATTAAACTGCACTATAAATAAAAAAATAAAAAAACAAATTAGTAAAATCACCAGAACCCTTGATTAATGATGGTTAAGGATAAAACATACAATCCAGAATCCATATCCTAAACCCCCCTAAAGGGCCTGAGATATTTAAAATCCATTCACTGGTTAGGTAAAATTTCCCATCAGAATTGGAATACATGACACCTCACAAGCCTAAAAATCTGCTAGTCTTGTCCAAGTAAATCTAGTTAGAGTCCCCATCCATAAACTAAAAATTACCAAATCAACTCAGAGCCCCGATACTAGCGTGCACCTATCACGAATGGACCAAGCTGCAGACAGATATTTGGTGACTGCGCTTACTACCAGCGTAGATGAGTCATATTTGCATATTCTGAAAGCATTAGCTCAGTCCTGTAAAAGTAAAATCTTGCACAAAGGGATGATCCACCTCCCTCTGGGGCTCTTAAAAAGGGGGTAAAAGAACAACACGTGCTCGGGTGATTCCTTGCATCGATGACACTTTATGCATTTATCAGTCGTGGGATTGCTTGTCGACCAACGGGCCATGAAACTATTAACAGGTAAGATGCCATATCTTAGCTGGAGGAATAAGGTGCGGGCACTTGCAGGTATAGGGAGGTCCATGAAATTCTCAGGCCGGGGTTCATGTTTAACCTGCAGAAACTCTGCAGTTAACTGGCCTACCCCATTACGGTGGAAAAGCTCATTGTTAGTTTTCCCCCAGAACCTCCCTTTAACCAATTGTCTAGCATTGGCAGGGATCAACTCGGGGTACTTCCAATAGTGAGGGCGACCTAACTTTTCCCAGGCAGATTTCATTTCCCTCAACCATAGGATTTTTTCCCAACCCTGCGGGGATGTTATGAGATCTCTTATAGCCGCCCTAAATGGTTCAAGTTCATCTGTTTTCCACATTAAAATCCAGTATAAGAGCGGTCTCAGACCCGCTGTGTCTTTGATACTATTTAGACCTAGATCGAATCTGAGAGGGATCATTGGTGTGCCCTTCCCTAACCTGGATACATGTCTGAGAAAATGATTTTCTTTGGTTTGTAAAATATCCAGTTGTCTGTAGGAGCCCCAGAGTTCTGCTCCGTACAGGGCCGCAGCACGGATTTGGACTTTGTAAATCTCCGAGATTGGGTTCAACGGGGGACTTTCTACAGCTCTAGCCTTGCGTTCTAGTGCCCTGCCTCTTTGGCTTATTATGAGTGCCCCTTTTCGAATGGCTGCCTTCCATCTGCCAGAGTTCGTTAGCCTAATGCCTAGATAATCAAACTCTGAGACTCTTTCCAGAGGGGTTGAATTAATTACTATTTTCGCACATGATCTCTTTCTCGAGGTACTGAATACCATAAATGTTGTTTTCTTGACTTTAACATCCAGCCCATAATCTCTACAGAAAACACAAAATTGATTGACCAAATTTTGAATTCCCATTGGTGATTTAGCTAACAGGATAGTGTCGTCCACATAAAGCAGGCACAGTATTTTCTTCCCAGCCAGCTTGGGCGAATCGTTGGTGCAATTCTCTTAATATTGTATACAATTATTTTTGAATCGGAGGAAGAGGGTGGGGGCTAGAACACATCCCTGTCTGACTCCTATTTTAATGGCTATTGGATCTGTCAACTCACCATCCTTACCACACTTAATTTGTGCATAAGTGTCCTCGTGCAGTCGAACAATCAGTTTCAAAAGACCTTTTGTAACACCCATATTGGATAGTGTCGACCACAGCAAGTTTCTAGGCACCAAATCAAATGCAGCTCTGAGGTCAATAAAAACCGCATACAGGTCCCCCCCCCTAAGTCCACATTCTTCCATTTGACTGCTAGGAACCTCAGGGCTTGATCTATGGTGCTTATGGATTGTCAACCCCATTAGTTCATCCCTCCCTACATTAGGGACATTTCCTTGCATACAGCATATCTGCCACAGGCATGTGTTGGTGTAAGGATGTACAATGTGGATCAATGCATGCATTTTGAGAGTTTGTCATGTGGCACGAGGAGAATAGGCAGCTTGGATCCACATTGGCAACTGTTTGTATGATGGTACTGTTGCATTACAGGCTAGTGATATTGTGCCCTTAGTGCAACATTGATGCCACTTGTGCCTGTTCTTACGCATGAAGGTGTCCCTTTATGCACAGCGCCAGCCATTCCCACTACACTGGCAACCTTGTCACATGGTGAAATTGAAGCTACTTGTACAGCAGCACAAATGAAGATCACAGACATGCCCCATATGTTGTATATGTTCACTTTTGTGTCCATTCACAAATGGTGCATGGAGGTGTGTGAGAGTTGCTGTTGGGCCACCCTGTGCAAGTAGAGGAGGACATGTTGCACACTAAGGCCCTGATTTTTTCTAAAGTGGCGCAGCTCGGTGCACTGGCAAAAATAGCTGCACCGCACTGCTCCACTTTTGAAATGCAGGGATGCGTTGCATTTACAGGAATATAGTGCATCCCTGCGTTTCCCCTTGCACCAGCGCAGGTTTAAGCTCCCTGCACCAATGCAAGCATACTTGCCCCATAGTGCAAGGATGCGTGCGTTGAGGGGATTGATTGTTTATTTGCAGGAAGGTGTAACTTCCTGCAAATAAACAATCTATTATGGAGATTTGGCATTTCTATGTGTGCTGCAGGATGCAGCACACATACGAAGGGCAATGACATGCGGAGGAAGTAAAGCATTTTGCCTTATTGCGCCATCCTAACTTAATTCCTGTGAATTTAGTCACAGCCTCCAGTTAACATGCAGTCTTGGATCTGGGGCAACAACAATATGCAATGGGTGATGGTGTGGCACAGCCACAGCTACACTGATTGCACGCTCCTTTCAGGCAAAGTGCATTGTGTGTGTGTAGGGCCCATATTTACAAGGTGGTGTTAAGACACAGGTAGTGGCTTAACACCACGTTGTGTATATATCAGAATGCATAGCGCCACCAGAGCGTCACTAAAAGTGAGGCTCCGGTGGCGATGGGGCCTTTTGACTCTGGCTCTATGTGTCCCAATGTGACCCTTTTGCAGGCATTCAGTGTGTCCTATGTGCCTCCCCCTTCTGCCATTTGTAAAATTCTAAATAGTACCCCACTGCAACTAACCATGTATTTGTGGTAGTTCTTGGTAGTCTGCGCTGTCCTGCAATTCCAGTGACCAGCTCCTCTTGGATGACCACTGCCACCATCTCCTCCAGCTCATTCAGGTCCTCCTGTGTTGCAGGACTTCCCCCTCCAGGCTGCAGTGCTGTCTTTCAGTTCCTGGCCAGTTTCTCCTCAGTTCTGTGCTTGCAATGATCCCAGCACTCCAGCGCTTCTTACAATCAGTGACAGTCCTCTTCGCCTATGCCACAATGTTGACTTTATCTACTATTGCCTGCCATATAACCTCTCTCCTACCTATTGGCAATTTAGAGGTGACGAAGAGCTGTTGTTGGTGCTCCATCACCTCTCTGACCAAGATGCCATTCTCCTCCTCACTAAAGCGACACTTCTGCTTCCTCTTCTCCTTCACCTGTGACTTTGCTGGTCCTTCTTGGCTGGTATAGGGTTGATTGGGATCTCTCTGGGGTCTCTCCTGGCCTGCATTCTCCATCTTGTCTCCCTGTTTTTTTTTCTTGCTCGTGCATCTTTATTTTTACGCTAATGCTATTAACTATGGCACAAACATGTTTAGTGTCAAAAACCATGAAGCAAAATGTGCTACTGCCACTTTTACAGCATTAGCGTCCTTTTTAATTCTGGCATGTCACAATGGCTAGCGTAATTATTTTTTCAGGATAAGCTTTCCTTAGCGCCATGGTGCATCACTTTTTTTCACATGGCACATAGATGGCGCTAAGGAATGGCGGTAGCCCACACAAATTTTTTTTATGCACAAATGAGTTAGCGCAGTTGTGCGTCATTTTTCTTAAATCAGGGCCTTAATTTACTACAGTTCTCTAACCTAATTAGAAGTATACAATGGCAACTGCCACTCTGTTGTTCTAGTTAGTTCAGACTTCCCATAAAAAAGAGATTTATTTGTTTCACTAAAAAGTTTGGTGTAATTTGATTAATCAGCACAAAACTTTAAATAAACCAGTTTCTTCTCTATGGCTCCTCCATGGAAAGTTTCTTGCTGAACTATCAAGAGAAGCCAAGGAAAAAAGGAGGGGTCCAAAAAGTGTGATTGTTTATGTTAATTCTCGTAGGAAACTTTGCTCTCCTAATAATGTAAACATTGCAGAATGGAATTAGCTAAATTTGGCAAAAAGTTAGAACTTTACTCTGAAAGTGTGCTTTATTTCATTTTGTGTAAATGCTTTCAGCCTTTTTCAAGAAATTAGTGTTAAAAGTGGGATTCAGGCTGTCCATGAAGAGTTAAAACATTAGGCATATTTTTTACTGTTGGTGTGCAGATATCCCCTGGTTAGTCAAGTTACAGGGGATTAACAATCCAGATTGTCTGACCACAACATGAACAATAAGTTGTGTCGCACCCAGTGCCCAGTGACATGGCCCCTGCGCCCTGAAAATGAATTAGAAAAAAAAACATACAAGGGGTAGGGTGAGAACATTCTGAACCCTAGGGGCATGTGGAGGGGAGAGAGGAGTTACATGGACAACATGTTGTAACAGTCATTACAGGACTCAGGGACATGATCCCTACTGACATTTATTGTAGTAAATGCCATGTGTTCAGCAAAACAAAAAGAGCATGTATAGAGCGTGATCACATATTTTAGTTACAATATAAATCATTTGTTGGTGGTGGTGTACTCATTTTAGGAATGTTAGTGCATTCTCATGTGAATTTATCCTGTGAAAAATGCTAACTCTCTTGTGCGATTTGATGAACCATGTTTGAGACACATTTTTTCCTCTCATGATTTTGTCATAGAAGTTCTGGAACGTGCTTATCTATAGATTTACACTATCTTCCTCAGCCACATGAGTATAGTCTGATATTCTAAAGTAAAACATACAGTGGTTAATTTGTAAGTAAAAACGTGCCGGTGCCCAAAGCCCTCCTCTTAAACTGCTCAAATTAAATGTGCAAACACAGAATAGTGAGGCAGCGTAATCCTGAAGCCATCTCGGGCCTCTTCAATCCATTTAAAACCACTCTCTGCCCCTTCAGCTCCCTCTTGCAGCTTTCTGCTTTCTGCCATTGTGACGCTTTTTCGTTTTTCTCTTCCTTCGTCTTTCCCATATGTGCCTTTTGCTCGCAGTAAATGCTTGAGCCAGAAAAATAAATGCCGGACCTCAAAAATAAGTGCTGGTGCTCCGCACTGGAAACAACAAGCACAAATTAAGCACTGAAAACATATTTCCAAGAGCAGCAGCAGTGCTAACTGATTCCCTAGTGCTCTACTGCAGCCTCACACAATGTTCTAATGCGTGCTGATATTCTGTATTGATGACAAAAGAGTTACACACCTGAGCACCATCTTGATGGAATCAAAGTTGTATAATTTAAATCATTTCCTACAGAGGTTACCATAATAAATTCATAAATTATGGGGGTCATTCTGACCTTGGCGGTCCATGACCGCCATGGCGGAGTGCGGCGGAAGCACCGCCAACAGGCTGGCGGTGCTTCCTGGGCGATTCTGACCGCGGCGGTAAAGCCGCGGTCGGAAAAGGGGAGCCGGCGGTTTCCCGCCGGTTTCCCGCTGGCCCAGGGAGCCCGCCATGGCGGCGCTGCTTGCAGCACCGCCATGGGGATTCCGAGCGCCTTCCCGCCAGCCTGTTTCTGGCGGTGTCCACCGCCAGAACCAGGATGGCGGGAACAGGTGCCGTGGGGCCCCTGGGGGCCCCTGCACTGCCCATGCCACTGGCATGGGCAGTGCAGGGGCCCCCTAACAGGGCCCCACAAAGATTTTCACTGTCTGCTGTGCAGACGGTGAAAATCGCGACGGGTGCCACTGCACCCGTCGCACCCCTTCAACTCCGCCGGCTCCATTCCGAGCCGGCTTCATTGTTGAAGGGGCTGTCCCGCTGGGCCGGCCGGCGGTCTTCTGGCGGTCGCCCGCCAGCCCAGCGGGAAAGCCGGAATGGCCGCCGCGGTCTTTTGACCGCGGAGCGGTCTTTCGGCAGGAACCGCTTGGCGGGCGGCGACCGCCGACCGCCGCGGTCAGAATAACCGCCTATGTGTTTCTATTTGTCATAGAAATGATGGCTAGTGCTTTAGAAAGCTAAAATGAGGGCACATATTCTAAGAGCTCTCAAAATATCTATCTCATCCATGTCAGTAAAATTCTGACTTGCAGACTAAAATATGTGCTTTCAACACCAGTAGCAGTCAGTTAACTCCCTAGAGGTCAATTGCAGCTTCAATGCACAGCAGAGCTCTAATGGGTAACTAGAGTGCTAACATTCTCTATTTATGAAAAAATTCAGGTATAGCATACCTGAACACCATTTTGATATAATCAAAGCTATAAAACTGAAAGGCATTTCCTACACAGGATACTGCAGTAAATGAAGTAGTTTCTTTTATGGATAATGGATCAAGGGGATAAAAATAGAAGGATATCTGCATTAGTAGAGCATCCTCTTTCCACATCTGTTTACTCAGCCTACCCAATATTTTAAAACAGTAACACTTTGGTGGACAACATACATATAATTATATATAGTGGTGTAATAGTTAGATTAGGTGGTGAGACCTCAATTTATTGTGAAAAAGACATAAACTCTCTGAAAAAGCAATGGCTGAAAAAAATTACAGTGAGGTGTCAGAGTGAGACACAAGCTAATGTTAAAAAACCCAAATCACTGAAATTTACCAGTTATATTTTAGAGAAATAACTATAACTTGTGCCCCATCATGTACTGCTTGTGACCTCACATATAACAGTACTCATTACATGCTAAGGCAGGAGCGCTGGCAGAATATAATAGAACAACATAAATTCAATGAAAAAAAATTAAGGCTAAAGAGTCATAGTCAGTTATGGTAATAAGATCCTTGCTTATGTTATAAAAACTGAAATTCACTATAAAAAAGTTCAAAGTGACATTATACTTAAGTATGGTAAAAAGATCTTAGCTTCTGTTAAAAAAAACTTGAAAGTCACTGAAAAAAAAACACAAACGTCAAAGTAAGATTATAGTGAGGTGTTGAAATAAGATAAAACATACCATTAAAAAACCCACAAAACACTGAAATTCACAATTTATAGTTCTCTGGGCCAACTTTAACTTGTGACTTCCCCCGCATGCTCTGCTTACAACCTCACATTTTAAATCACTTGTGACATGATAAGTGGCATCATTGAGGTTTTAGCAGTGTGTACTCATCGTGGGAGAAGGGATGCTGATTTGGACTCTCTGTTTTTCAAGTGGATATTTGGCTCATGAGAGCAGGTATACTATCCTTGGTAATGTGGTTTAGCATTGTGTACAATGTTCATGGGAGTGGGTATGTTGATCTGGAATGTCAAAAATAGCAATGGGTAGATAGCTCATAGGAGAGGGTATACTGTTTTTGGTTATCAGTTTTAGCAGCATATATACTGTTCGCAGGAACTGGTACACTGATCTGATCTGTCAGTTTTAGCAGTGGGAATTTAGCGTATGGGTGCAGGATATCAGTGCTAGCAGTGAGGATTTAGTCCATGGGAGTGGGTATACTGTTCTTGGATATCCGTTTAAGCAGTGTTTTAGCAGTGGGTAAACTGCTATTGGTAGTGGGTACGCTGATCTGTACTGTCAATGTTAGCAGCGGTTGTTTAGCTCATGGTCAGGCGTATTCTGATTTGGTCTGTGTGTGTGAGCAGTGGGTACCTATCTCAAAGGATCAGATATACTAATTTTGAATATCAGGTTTAGCAGCTATTTGCTGTTCCTGAGACCGGGTATGCTAATCTGGGCTGTCAGCATTAGCAGTGGGTATTTCGCTATTAAAGCAGGCATACTATTCCTGTATGTGATTTTTGCAGTGTGTATACTACCAGTGGGAGTGGTCATTCTGATCGGGGATTTCAGTATGAGCAGTGTGTATTCTTTTCGTCGCGCTGGTATGCAGAGCTGGGCTGTAACTGTTAGTAGGGGTATTCAGCTCATGGCAGAGCATTAAGTGATGCGGGCCTTCAGTAGCAGGTACACTGTCTATGGGAGTGAACACAATGGGCTTTTAGTACTAGCAGTGGGGTATACTGTTAGTTGAAGCGAGGATTCTTGCGTGTCTGTCACCGAATTTTGTTAGATGACTTTTTCAGCGAAGTGTGCAAGTAGGAGCATAACGGAAATATGAACTCTGCCCACTTTGGCTTCAAGAGCAAAGATGGTGGACATAGCAGAGCACGGTGCGCCACTACACGAATCGCAAGACTCTCCAGGGCAGTGCATCCTCGACAGAAGGGTTATTCTTATCAGTATGGTTTGGGCAGCATCTGTGAATGCACAACACCAGATCATGCGCTCATCCTAAGGGACTCTGTAGAGGCCGAACTGTAAGCTCGAATGTCTTCAGCATTGGTTGAGGCAGGAGCATTGAATGACATCAATGAAGTCGGGGTGGTAGTTATGTGAGGGGGTACTTAAAAGGCGAAATGCACCCCCATTTTACAGCCCCTCTCCATTAGGCCCGCTGTCAGACCGCCACAATTTTTACAACGTTGTACATTTTCGTAAGTGGTGGAAGTGGGGATTGGGTAGCAGAGGGTGCAGTCAAATTATTGAGGTCACTGCTTTAACAGAGTTAATGCCGGTTTTATGTCAATTCGCCCCCCGCACGTACCGCCGCGATTACACCGCAATTATAACGAATGTCTCATGCTATTCCAGTACTGGCAGCCGTGTATACACTCTGCTTATGCACCACTCCCGCGATTTAAGTGGCAGCACCCTACCCAAGATATACAGCTCTAGAACTGTAACTCACTCCTGCTCTGCAACCCCTGGGAGAGATAGATACGCATCACACACAGGCCCCTCCCTCAGTCAATCTTCAGGAGTGCAGCACTCCCTGGAATTCCTTATATACGGGCCTGCCACTCCCCGCATATTAATCCTCAATACCCAAGGCACTCAGCTAGCAGCCCTTCTACCTCTTATGGAAACAACTGTGACAGCTATTTTGGGTGCACTCACATAATCCTCAAAATCAACTGACCTCCCTCCTAAACCCCCTGAATCATCTGAATCTAGAGAGGTCTGATCGAAGACGTCATCCTTTGACAACCTCAAGTAAAACCTAGAAAAATAAGAATTCTGCCCTTTAGAAACACTTGACTTGTAGTCCTGAAAATGTCACAGACTCACACTTCCTCATGACCGGCAAATGTAGTAAAATCTTGAGTGTGAGCATGAAGTCAGACCTATTACTCACACTACAAATCAAGTGAAAAGTCTGCCTTTTTCCACCTCCGGATGTTAAGTAGAATACTCCATTCCTTGTCTGTTCACAAAGAGTCCTTGATCTTTTCGCATCGCACTTATCCAACTATTTTATTTGCAGTTCTCTGAAGGAAAAGGACCAATTGAATATCTACAAGCCACTTTGCTCTTTTTAGCTACTCTGTTCACCGCGCACACACACTAATCTCACTCATAGTGCCTCCATCTCGCTCATAAGCATAATGCCAGTAGCTTTCACACATTTAGACATCCACGTGTAGCACCATGGCATGCCTTGTCCTGAGATGAACCCTATACCAAAGGCTTCCAACTGGGGCAGAATAACCTAACAACACCATGAGACTGGCTAGGTCACCAGGTGAGCTAACCGAAGCGAACCACAACAGCCCTCAATATGCAGATTGGTCATCGAGATCTTAGGTCTGCTGCTTATTTCTTCTTTACGCCACACACACAGACGAACTACTCCACTATGCTTCTATTTCCCAACAAAGAGAAAGAAGTCCCGGGAGCACAGACTCACGGGCTGGCTACAATATCTTTCGCATGACGACTTCGGAAACTCTAAGCAGAACGTGTGAACCTGTCCAATGAATATTTCCTATAAAAAGTGGAAACTCATCACTGAGCACAAGCTGAAAGCACTGGGGCGGGCGAGGGCAGGCATTCTAATGAGTTAGCAGCACGAGCCTGTCTGCTGATGACATCACCAGCACATCTAGTCACGGTGTTGTTTTTTACTCATAGTCTGATGCGGTGATGTCACCAGGCAGCAAAACCATGTGCAGACAGCAGACAGCCTGACCTTTTGGGGTTTCCTCAACCTCCAGGGCCCCTACGGTGCCTGGTGAATTGCCTAAACGGTTTGCTTTGTACTTTGTGCATTTGGCAAAAACAATACAGAAAGCGCAGCGTGCAGTTCCAGACCAATGGAACTTGAAATATTATGTGCATTTCCAAAATGATCTCAATGGATTAAAAGGTGCTGTAAACCGAACGGAAACCGTCTACCATCCAAGCCTCTGACGTGTAATGCAGTGTTTGAAATGCAAATGTAGCAGCGCTGCGGTACTACCTATCCCAAAGTGCCCCTTGCTAATGGAAGTGCCAGTGCCCTCCCAGTCACGTTAGAGAAGAGCAGATGCTCAGTATCTGACTGTCACGCTACGGGAGTAGCTTGGTCAGTATGATTGATGGAGGGATGTTAGCTTCAGATTTCCCGACAATCACGCTGTTGTGATGTTAAAATACATTATATGACAAGCAGGGCGCACCAGAGGGGCTTAAGAGGCAGTGGAAAGGAAGAGGAATGTGTGTTGGTAGGTGTACTAAGAGGGAAAACGCATTATTTTGTGAATAAACCAGCATTTTTTAAGTAGGTCTTTCCAAACAGAGAGAGGGAGAGAGTGTGTGAAAATTCCTGATGGAATCCGACAGACACCTCACCATACCCAACTAAAAGCACCTGCTCCCAACTGTTTATCACAAAATACATTTATTCGAGAAGGGGGGGGGGCTCTAATTGGCTCTAAAACGCTGTCCATTACTGCCAGGGGACGAGGTAGACGAGTCTGTGAGTGGCGCACAAACAAAATAAACAGTAATGTGGAAGCAACGATGAGAGTTCTAGGATCTGAGCCGAAGCACAAAGGGGCATGTTTATACTCTGTTTGCGCCGGAATTGCGTAGTTTTTTTTACGCAATTCCGACGCAAAACTAACTCCATATTTATACTTTGGCGTTAGACGCGTCTAGTGCCAAAGTCCATGGAGTTTGCGTCATTTTTTAGCGTGGACACCTACTTTGCGTTAATGATATGCAAGGTAGGCGTTCCCGTCTAAAAAATTGACTCCGAGGCATGTGCGCCGTATTTACACTCCCGGGCAAAAATCACGCCCGGGAGTGGGCGGGTCAAAAAAAATGACCATTTTGGGCAAGGGGGCATGACTCCTGTCTTTGCTAAGACAGGAGTCATTTCAATGGGGGTTGGGAGTCGAAAAAAATGGCGCAAATCGGGTTGAGGCGATATTTTTGCCTCAGCCTGACTTGCCCCATTTTTTGGCGCCCAAGCTCCATATTCCCCTACGCCGGCGCTGCCTGGTGTACGTCATTTTTTTTTACGCACACCAGGCAGCGCCGCCGGCTAACGCCGGCTAACGTCATTAAATAAATACGGCGCCCGCATGGCGCTTCAGAATGGCGTTAGCCGGCGTTAGATTTTTTGACGCACAACTGCGTTGGCGCAGTTGTGCGTCGAAAAGTATAAATATGGCCCAAAGTGGCTGCAGAGTAAAAACTTCGAACGTGAGTGATAACGTAGAGCGGGCAATTAAGCAAACAATGACGTCCAATGTATAGAGTGAGCCTTCTCGGACCATGCCAGGACAGACAGCTGAAGTGCCAAGAATCATGGAAGTAGAAGAGAGAACGGTAACGGTAAGGGAACAAGTGCCCAGAGCTCCCAAAACACGATGTGATTGATGGTGCGTTATGAGGACGTTAAAAGACAATGGAAATCAGAGGTCTCTGGCGTTAAGTGGAGAAATTAACTTGCCACCCTGAAAATAAGCAAGGATGCACGTTGGAACAAAAGTGCACTTTGAAAGCATGCCATCACAACAGACCCAGAGCCACTGAAGCGTGAGAGCGTATTAACGGAGCAATTGGTTCAAGATATGAAGTCCCTCCCCTCCTCCGCGGTGGATATGTACGAGAGCCGAACACGGCGGAGGAATCCAGGTGGAGACTTTCAGCAGCCAAGGACGTAACAGGGAAAGCCCAGCCACAGCCCAGTCAAAGGCTTAGCTTGGTTTAAGAACTCATGCAGAAGCCATCCCCTAAAATCGTTTGCCAAGTGAATCGTGCAACAAACATCATAGAAAAATTAAAGCGTATCTATTAAAAAAAAATGTATTTCTTTAACATGCAGAAGAATTTAATCTTAGTACATCATTACATTATAAGACTGCACTGAGAGGCATTTCCGTTTTTAAAAGTGGTGAGTTTTAAAAACAAACCCATAAACATTCATCCCTTCCTTCCCATGACAATGCAATTAATGAACTAAAATGCAAATCTGTTGTCAGGTGCACCTTACCTACGGCCTAGACTCCCATTAAACACACAGCAATATTATAGTCTAATAAATCAAACTTAGGATGTTTTCTTATAGCACACATGCTGAACGTGTGTATTTGAAGGTGCTCTCATATGTTATAACGAAAGAAAAAAAGGCTTGGTGAAATAAAAGATCTGCAT
This sequence comes from Pleurodeles waltl, assembly GCF_031143425.1. Taxonomy (NCBI): domain Eukaryota; kingdom Metazoa; phylum Chordata; class Amphibia; order Caudata; family Salamandridae; genus Pleurodeles; species Pleurodeles waltl. Next base: position 157,963,043 of record NC_090443.1, read on the forward strand.
AGGATCACACAATTAGGACAAGCCAGGAAGCTGGAACTAATTCCAGGTTTTCTAGTTTCACTTCGTTATGGCATGGGTGACAGACAGAAGCCACTTGGCTCGTTTTGGGCATAAGGGTCCAACAGGATTTTGAGCTGAGCCATATCCAGGCATCTGGATTGAGTCTTGTAGGAAAGTACCATCTTTCTTGGCATGTTACCCCCATTCTTACATATAAGTCAGAATGTTTTTGCCTGTCTCACTGGGATCCTGCTAGCCAGGTCCCCAGTGCTCATAGTTTGTGGCCTGAATGTGTATCCCTGTGTAGTGCCTAACTGTGTCACTGTGGCTCTGCTAATCAGAACCTCAGAGTTCATGCTCTCTTTGCCTTTCAATTTGTCACTATAGACTAGTGACCCCTTTTACCAATTCCAATTGGCACACTGGAACACCCTTATAATTCCCTAGTATATGGTACCTAGGTGCCCAGGGTATTGGGGTTCCAGGAGATCCATATAGGCTGCAACATTTCTTTTGCCACCCATAGGGAGCTCAGACAAACCCTTAAACAGGACTGCCATTGCAGCCTGTGTGAAATAACGCACATGTTATTCCACAGCCATTTTCACTGCACTTAAGTAACTTACAAGTCACCTATATGTCTAACCTTCACTTGCTGAATGTTAGGCTCAAAGTTACTAAGTGTTAGGGTACCCTTGCACTAGCAAAGGTGACCCCACATAGTTCAGGGGCATTTCCCCAGACTTTGTGAGTGCGGGGACACCATTACACGCGTGCACTACGTACAGGTCAATACCTATATGTAGCTTCACAATGGTAACTCCGAATATGGCCATGTAACATGTCTAAGTTCATGGAATTGTCCCCCCATGCCAAATCTGGTATTGGGGAGCCAATTCCTTGCATCCCGGGGGCTCCACTATGCACCCCCGGTACTGCCAAACCATCTCTCTGGGGTTTTCTCTGCATCTACCGCTGTTGCCACCCCACAGACAGGGTTCTGCCCTCCTGGGGTCTGAGCAGCCCAGTCCTAGGAAGGCAGAACAAAGCATTTTGTCTGAGAGAAGGGTGTTACACCCTCTCCCTTTGGAAATAGGTGTTTTAAGGCTGGGGAGGGGTAGCCTCTTCCAGCCTCTAGAAATGCTTTGAAGGGCACAGATGATGCACTCCTTGCATAAGCCAGTCTATACCGGTTTAGGGAACCCCCAGTCCCTGCTCTGGCATGAAAGTGGACAAAGGAAAGGGGACTGACCACTCCCCTGTCCATCAACACCCCAGGGATGGGGCCCAGAGCTCCTCCAGTGTGTCCCAGACCTCTGCCATCTTGTTTCCAGAGGTGTGAGGGCACTCTGGAGGCCTCTGATTGGCCAGTGCCAGCAGATGACGTCAGAGACCCCTCCTGATAGGTGCTTACCTGACTAAGTGGCCAATCCTCCTCTGAGGGCTATTCCAGTGGGCTTTTCCTCAGATAATGACTTGCAAGAATCCAGCAGGACTCCTCTGCACTTCTCTCTTCGACTTCTGCCAGGGATCGACCGCTGACTGCTATAGGATGCCTGCAAAACTGCAACAAAGTAGCCAGAAGACTACCAGCGACATTGTAACGCCTAATCCTGCCGGCTTTCTTGACTGTTTCCTGGTGGTGCATTGGGGGCTCTCTGCCTTCACCCTAAACTGGAAGCCACAAAGAAATCTCCTGTGGGTCAACGGAATCTTCCCCCTGCTTCAGCAGGCACCAAACTTCAGCTTCACCAGTACTCTGGGTCCCCTCTCATCCTGACGAGTGTGGCCCCTAGAACACAGGAGGAGGCCCCAAGTGACCCAGACTATCCAGTGGCCCAACTGTCCAAATTTGGAGGAGGTAAGTCCTTGCCTCCCCTCTCCAGACAATAATCAAGTGCACCATGTAAACTGCAGCTACGGGGGCTTCTTTGCACATTTCCAAGAAATTCTGCATGCACAGCCGAGCCTAGGTCCCTAGCACTCTGTCCTGTGATGCTTATCTCCCTGAGTTGATCTCCGGTGTCGTGGGACCTTCTTTTGCAGTGTTGAGACGACCGTCATGTTCAGTCTTCTTGAACCCCTGTTCAAGGACTTCTGTGGGTGCTTCCTTCTTGTGCATGGGCTCTCTACATTGCTGAGGGCTCCCTCTGTCTCCTCTCCCAAGTGGTAACATCCTGGTCCTTCCTGGGCCCGGGCAACGCCCTTTTTCTTCAATCACAACTCTTGCAGCTAGCAAGGCTTTTTTGTAGTATTTTGCCTAAAAAACAACTCTGCATCCTCAGCACACCGTGGGACATCTTCTGCATGAAGAAGAACTTCCTACGTCCTTCCGTTGTTGCAAAACCTGCAGCTTCTTCCAACCGGAGGCAGCCATTTTGCACCTTCATCCGGGGCCAGTGGGCTCCTGCCCTCCCTGGACACTTTTGCCACTCTTGGACATTGTTCCCTTCCTTTGCAGGTCCTCAGGTCCAGGAATCCATCTTCAGTGCTTTGCAGTCTGTTGCGGTCCTTGCAAAACCCTTTATCACAACTTTAGTGTGTTTCTGGGGAAATAGTAGTACTTTACTCCTACTTTCCAGGGTCTTGGGGTGGGGTATCTTTTACACCCTTAGTGTTTTCTTACACTCCCAGAGACCCTCTATCACACTACACTAGCCTAAGGGTCCATTCGTGGTTCGCATTCCACTTTCTTAGTATATGGTTTGTGTTGCCCTTAGGCCTATTGTATCCTACTGTATTCTACAGTGTTTGCACTACTTTTTGACTGTTTTACTTACCTGATTTGGTTTGTTGTGTATATTTTGTGTATGATACTTACCTCCTAAGGGAGTATATCCTCTGAGATATTTTTGGCACATTGTTACTAAAATAAAGTACCTTTATTTTTAGTAACACTGAGTATTGTCTTTCTTATGATATAGTACCTATATGATATAAGTGGTATTGCATGAGCTTTGCATGTCTCCTAGTTCAGCCTTGGCTGCTCTCCTATAGCTACCTCTATCAGCCTAAGCTGCTAGAACATTACTGCACTCTACTAATAAGGGATAACGGGACCTGGCACAAGATGTAAGTACCATTGGTACCCACTATAAGCCAGGCCAGCCTCCTACAAGTCTGCAGTAGCCCACCCATCTAATCTTAAAGGAGAAATTATGCAATACACATTTCTACACTCAATGTTATGGAAATAGTATAAAAAAGTGAGAAAGAGCATGGCCAATCCAGTGAATCCATAAAACTCAGGAAGGAAACAGAAAGTAAATCAAGGGATACAGCTCAGCCAAGAAGCTTTTGAATAAGAGATCCTAAATCGGATGGACCCCCAAGTATTGCCAAATTTGGCAGTGAGCGGTTGAGGAAAAATAAGGCCACAACCAGATGCAGTGACGAACCAATGGGAAGGGATACCAAAGAGATCAAAGCGAGAGGAACACATGAACGTGTGAATGTAATCAAACTGGAAGAGGGAAAACATCCCAAAGAGAGAGGCAGTGGAGGAATGGGGGCTGATCCAGAAAAAAAAATAGTCGAGACGTTGGGCCATCTGCCAAACGAACATCTGTTGATATCAAGTTGAACAGGACACTCGGCTTCTGAACGGGGACCACATGTGATAAGATTGGGCAGGGTGTGTCTCTGCCAAGCACTCAACTTAGAACTGCAAATCCACATAACATAAAATACTGTACTTTTATTTGTCCGATGTGCCAGTTTTGGAGACAAACCATGTCTTTTGACTAAAGGCATTATATAAGCAACACTGCGTTTTTTTTATTATACAGATACCCTTTTTTCATATATGCCAATAACTCTGTTGGTACATGGAACAAGAGAGGGGTTCTTTCTCTTTTGGCTTAGTCGAGCTGGCCTCTTGCACAAATGTACTCCAGGAATGGTTTTAAATACATAAGATAATCAGAGATCATGTTATGCAAAATTAGCAGTGTACCACATTTACGTAATTTGTTTTACCACAATTATGCAAAATTTCCTGAAAATTGTAAGGTATGATTTTCATCCTGTAAAATGGAAAGCCGTCAGTTAGCATTATATTTTAGATCAAAATGACTCCTCGCACTATTTTTCGACACGACGGCACAGTTTGTTCTAAAAATAGTATGGAAACCACAATTGCATAGAATGACAGCTGTTCACGTTCTGGAAGCTGCTGAAGGAAACATTTAAGAAAATATGAGAACAAATTGTAGGATAGTTCGTTTCAAAGGAATCCAACCCACTACATTGAATTAATCATCACCAATAAAGAATAATTACATACCTTGGAACTGACATCAGGTAACGAGTATTCAAGAAACATTATTTTGAAGATAGTTTTAGGAACATTAGTATATGTACATAGAGCCAGAAAAATCGCAGAAGCTGATGTCTGCTACACAGTTGTAGTATTCAAAGTTCATACATATATACTGTAAGTGGCAGTAATCAGTGTAATTCCACTTGGCCATTGATAAAGTGTCCAACAAACTCTTCATTTCATTAATGAAGAAGGCAATGTGAAGTTATTTAAAGCCAATGTAAAATGTTCCTTGATGTCCTGTTCTCGAAGGTCAACAGTCCATGAGATCATCCTCAGGACTATGTGACATAGGCCCTCATTCTGACCTTGGCGGGCGGCGGAGGCCGCCCGCCAAAGTCCCGCCGTCAGGTTACCGTTCCGCGGTCGAAAGACCGCGGCGGTAATTCTGACTTTCCCACTGGGCTGGCGGGCGGTCGCCTTCAGGCCGCCCGCCAGCCCAGCGGGAAAGAGGCTTCCACGATGAAGCCGGCTCGGAATCGAGCCGGCGGAGTGGAAGCTGTGCGACGGGTGCAGTTGCACCCGTCGCGTATTTCACTGTCTGCGCAGCAGACAGTGAAATACATGTAGGGGCCCTCTTACGGGGGCCCCTGCAATGCCCATGCCAGTGGCATGGGCACTGCAGGGGCCCCCAGGGGCCCCGCGACCCCCCCTACCGCCATCCGGATCCCGGCGGTCGGACCGCCGGGATCTGGATGGCGGTAGGGGGGGTCGGAATCCCCTCGGCGGCGCAGCAAGCTGCGCCGCCTTGGAGGATTCAATGGGGCGGCGGTACACTGGCGGGAGCCCGCCAGTGGTGCCGGTCCCACCGCGGCTTTACCGCTGCAGTCGGAATCCCCATTGGAGCACCGCCGGCCTGTCGGCGGTGCTCCCGCGGTCCTCCGCCCTGGCGGTCTTTGACCGCCAGGGTCAGAATGACCGCCATAATGTCAAAACAGCCATTTACATCTTTTAGATATATCACAAGTTAGATGTTAAAAAGTGTGAATGTACACAACTGTTATATCATTATAAAGCTTTCATGACGCAAACCCAGCACAAAATGTTGGTAGATCTGCCCCCTAATGTTAGCCACAGTGATGTGTATATCAAAAGGTGATCACAGGCCCCCAGGTCTCCTCATTATGTTTCTCTTATCAGCCCCATTCCATTCCTCGAATGTGCCCAGGCACCTTCCTTGTGACCTCTCACCAAATTAAAGAGCACCCTTTGAAATGTGTAGGGGAAGCCTGGCTCTCCCTTCTCCAGTGTGTGTCCCGCCCAGCTTCCAGGAATGCAGCATTACACTAATCTGTCTGGGGGATTTAACTACCTCTTCTCCATGTTTCACCATTATTATATAAATTAAAAAATGCATTTCAAATGCTTTCTTTAAACCACTTCCCTGCAAATGTATTTATTTAAATATTATATTCATCTGCTTTTTGAGTGCCCGACTATCTCAGGGGCATCTTGGCACTGTGGGGAATAGGATTGCTAAAACATAAAACTAAGAAAAGAGGAAAACAAAGATGTACAAGGAACTAAACTGGAGTGTCATACTCGCTTGCCTAAAAGACAAATAGTTCTGAATTCTATGTTCATAAGCGGGCAGATCATTCCAGGGTTTAGAATTAAGGGACTCAATTACGAGGGCCTAGTGGCACGCTGCACTGCCCCCCAGATTGCATTTTTTTATGCACTTGTGGTGCAGTGTGCCAGCTCATATTTACAAGGCCATGTGAAGCCACCTTTGGTGGCTTTTCATGGCCTTGTAAATATGGGTCCCTTTCACGCATAACACTGTGCGAAAGGGGCATTTCATGGGTGTTGCATGTGGTGTTCCCACATAACATCCATAGAACCTGAAGGAATCTGACGCATTACCAAACTTACAAGTCTGGGAATGCATTGGATTGCTATGCCACCTGAGGGGTAGCGTAAGAGTGACGCAAGGGGGAGAAATATCTTTATTTCTTCCTGTTTTTTCTTCTTTCTATGTGTGCTGCATTCTGTATATATATATTTTTGCATAGTGTGGTGATGTCTATTGAGTTGACGCGCTTTTGCTGGGCGGAAGGAGGCGGCACCGGCTTCCCAAGGGCAGGAGCCCTTTAAACTTTCTTCAGCGCTCCCGCCTCGCGGGACGCGCTTTTGCTGGGCGGAAGGAGGCGGCACTGGCTTCCCAAGGGCAGGAGCCCTATAAACTTTCTTCAGCGCTTCCGCCTCGCGGGATGCGCTTTTGCTGGGCGGAAGGAGGCGGCACCCGCTTCCCAAGGGCAGGAGCCCTATAAACTTTCTTCAGCGCTCCCGCCTCGCGGGACGCGCTTTTGCTGGGCGGAAGGAGGCGGCACCGGCTTCCCAAGGGCAGGAGCCCTATAAACTTTCTTCAGCGCTCCCGCCTCACGGGACGCGCGCGGGCGGCGCCCGGGCAAAGCCCGGGCCAAGGGCGGGCCCGTCCTGCGCCCGTCAGCGACCGGAGGAGGCCGGGCTGGGCCATATTATTTTCATCTTGATACTGAGGCCGGTGACTAATGGACGAATATCCTCCAGTCACCCGGACACAATACCAACATAGGTGAGCAGTATTCTAGGCCCTTCTGTTGTTTCAGCCTCCTTAACAAGGCCCTAGCGGAGCAAATTGAGGGTGGGAACAGGGGAGAAAAAGCACCTATAGAAAAAGACTGATAAATTTTGGGTTGGATCAAAAGCGTTTTATTAAGCCAAGATGGGCAAACGGAAGGGGGGGTGCTTCTGGAGAAGGCCGGCAATAATAAGACTCTAGACGGTTTCCTCCAAAAAGCAGTTGGGGCATTAGAAAAGGAAATTGAATTGGTGGAGCGCCGTCTAACTGCCCCGTCATTGATGGAGGCCCCACCGAAAACGCCAGCACAATTCCTTAACCCACCCGCTTCTCAGCCTGCCCCGGCAATTCCACCCTCAACCACCCAATTGTCTGATGCAGAGACCCTGGAAATTGTTATACAGCCTCCAGAATCTACACAGCCTCTTCCAGATAGGTCTGTATCCACTTCAGAGCACAGCTCAAAGGGCAAAAGAAAACGAGGGGAGGCAAACTTAAAGAATAAACGGGCCCGTGTTTTGAACTCCCCCAATCTTGCCATGCCTACTCGGACCAAGGACTACATACCAGCCCAAGCTCTTAACAGTGATGGTTCAGAAATAGCCCACATAATAGATTACATAAAAGACGAGCTCTCCAAAAAGCTATACCCTATAACAACTCGCCTATTAGCCATCGAGGAGAAACTTGATGGTCTCATCAAGCTCAATCAGATGACCATCTCTTCCTCACTAGAACCACAGTATCTCCGCCAAAATTTTCCATCGAGCCCTCCAGGCAACAGTGCCAGTAGTCTTCCCTCATCATTGAGCACGGTCCATAACCCTCGAACGATCTGTCCTGATTCTTCATATCAACCAGCGAAGGCTCCAACTGTTAGACTGGACAATGTCTTAAAAGCCAATTGTTCTAAGACTACTTCCCTTTTCTCAAGGGGAAATAACGTAATTGCTCCTTCTAATAATATGGGTATAAAACTTCATAAAGATACCCCAGATCAGATCCACCCTCCAGCAGATCGGATGCATAGGGATCAAGGAAGTAATATGAGAACTTTACACCTACCACCGGAAGCTTGCCCTTATGTGCTTGTTATCACGAGTGTTCCCAAACTTAAAACCAACATCTCTGAAACATTTACGGAACTGAAAAACAAGATCATCCATTGGCTACATAGACACGCTAGATTTGCTTTTCACATGGTACCCTCAATATTAATGGTGAGGAGGGTGGGTCCACTTAAGAATCGCGGCACGGGTGATTGTATTGTTATCAACTTTGATGCACCTTCCCTTGTACAGCAGCTTCATTTGAATGTGTGTCAATCTAACCCTCTAGGGGGAGAAATTTCTCTGTGTAGACTACAGGCTTTCTACCCTCACAAAGTTGTACCAGCTACCAAGGGGGCGACAAGGCCACTCAGAGGTGCCACCAATTTGCAGATGCAGCCTGACCCCAAGCTGATATGTAGCTCCAACTCGCTTTCTGAAATCGATTAACTAAAAACTAGCATTGTACATTGCTCACTCCAGCCTCAAGGTTTCAGAAACTGGGAGAAGAAGCACCCTATAGTCGGAAATATTGAAACATATGAAATGGGGTTAGGTAATCCTGAGGTCGACCAGACTCCTACTGCAGATACCAGAGATTCTATGCCAACCCCCGCGCCTGCCCAGCTAGACCCTTCTAAGATGGAAAACAGTATCCCTCTTTCCTTCTGTGATCAGAGTTTGGAAACTTGTATTGGGGGAACAAGCAAGGAGGGCAAGGCGAATGAGACCAATTTAGCTCCGGATTTAATAGGCCCCAATAAGTTTGGGTATTCACCACCATTTCAGGCACTCAAATTGTTCACGCCATGCCCCGATTTAGACGGGGCAAGTCATATTTTGGGTGACAATATAGTGGGAAGGCCAAATGAGGCCGGTATAGCTACGAACGAAAAGGGTATAAAATCTCCTCATGGCACTCCATTTGCAAGAGGGAACCTTATGGTTGAAGTTCTCCATGACAAAATAGATGGTCCAGACACCGTTCTTAGCTGGAACATTGCTGGGCTGGAGAACAAAATGAGTATTCCTGAATGGGGCAAATTCATAGATGAACATAAAATTTGTCTTTTCCAAGAAACATGGGCACTGGAGCCCAAATATAGAATTGGTTATAAAAGTTACTGGGTCCCAGCAAGAAAGGTTAACTCAGGGAGACCCTCAGGTGGGCTGCTTATATGGCTTAGTTGCTCCCTTAAATCCCGGATTGAAACAATTGACTTGGGCTGTCCCGATTTGATGGGCTTATCATTATCAACCCTTAGTGAGAAACCACTTCTAATAATTAACATTTATAACAGGAGCTTGGGTAGCAAATATGAGTCGGACACACTGACTACTCTGGATAGCCTCCTCTCTTGTAAATCATCTTCCCATTTTATTCTTATCGCAGGGGATTTTAATGTCACTTTTGAACCCTACTTGTTGGCTCAGGAACTATATAAAGATGAGGACACCTATTGGGGTATTCCTCAACTGGTGTCAAGCAAAAGACCGAAAACGAATAGACTAACACAACAGGTTGCGGATATTACACTGGCCCATGGCCTTCGGGCCTGCAATGGTCGTTCCCGCTCAATGGTCGTTCCTGATCTCCACCCTACATTTAGGCGTGGAACACAGAAGAGCCAGATAGACTATATTTTGCTTGACATCCGGCTGTGGGGTCATATGGTAGACATGAATATTGTAGAACATGAGGAAAGTGACCACGAGCCATTGATTTTATCTCTCAGGAGTTTATTACCCCTACTTGAAGCCCCTTGCCCTAAGACTTATGAGCAACAGCTCGCACTGACCAATAACAGACGAAACGTCAAATGGGAATCTATGATTACTGATACAGCCTTAATGGCATCTGTGTACAGACATCTGGCCGATCATATGGAATGCATGCCCCAGCTTTTAGAAGATAGTGAAGGGCTCATAGTAGCCCACACACAGCTATTTAATTCTCTCAAACATCTTTTTACTAAAGAGGCTGCTAAAAAAGTCAAAAAGAAGTGCAACGCAAGGTGGTTCAATGTTGCATGCAGGGAAGCACAGCACAAACTATTGAGAGCTTTAAGAGGGGGACAGTCAGACCAAATAAGGAAAGCCAGGAAAGACTACAAAAAGGAACTAAGCAGAGCCCGTAGGAGATGGGATGAACTTAGATGGGTCTCCCTCCTGGAATCTGCTAAAACAAATGACACTTCGAAATTTTGGAAACTGGTGGCTGATGCCAGTGAAGGATCTAACCGCTTGCCTGGTGCTTCAATACTCCCCGTAGAGTGGACAGATCACTTTTCCGATTATATTCTGGGACTCCAGGTGCTACTTCCATGGAACTGAATCATATTATGACCTTTGAGACCCCCCCAATTGAATTTACCATGGCAGAAACCAAGGCTGTGATTGTTTCACTGAAGTGGGGAAAGGCCCCTGGCCTTGACAAAATTCCAGGCGATCTGTACAAGACAAACCCAGGTATATGGGCCCCATACCTGAATCTGATTTCCAATTCAGTAGCTGCAGGAGCACCTGTCCCGAGCTCCTGGATGGGAACGGAGATAGTCCCCATCTTTAAGAAAGGCAGCCCCTCTGACCCTGCCAATTACCGTCCAATCTCCTTACTTGATAATTTCCAAAAACGTTTTGCAAAACAAATCTTGTCCCGTCTAGAAGATTGGATTCTGGAATCTAACGTTATTTCCGACCTGCAAGCAGGGTTTAGGCCAGCTGTCAGCACCATAGATCAAGTTTTAAGATTTCTAACAATCAAATGGAAAACTGTGGAAGTAGGAGGGGGTAACCTTTTTGTAGTTTTTATTGATCTTAGAGCAGCATTTGATCTGGTCCCCAGAAACCAGCTATGGCTGACACTAGCCAATATGGGCATCCCACATGGTCTTCTGAAACTTATCGCCCGATTACACGAGAACACCTACGCACAAATTAGGAGCGGTAAGGATGGTGACTTAACAGATCCAGTGGCTATTGAGAGAGGAGTCAGACAGGGCTGTGTCCTGGCTCCTACCCTTTTTTTTTGATACATAAATAACTGTATTAATTATTTAGTAAATTGCACTAATGACTCCCCAAAGTTGGCCGGGATTAAAGTGCCTGCTTACTCTATGCGGATGATACCATCCTGTTGGCCAAAACATCCATGGGAATCCAAAATTTGGTCAACCAGTTCTGTGCATTTTGCAGAGATTACGGGTTAGATATCAAAGTTAAGAAAACCAAACTCATGAAATACAGTGCCCCGAACAAGAAGCTTAGAGCAAATATAAAGATGGATTCAGTCCGCTTGGAGAGGGTAAAGGAATATGACTACCTGGGCATTAGATTATCTGATAAGGGTAGCTGGGATGCAGCTATCAGGAAGGGCGCACTTACCATCCGCCAAAGATGTGGAGTGCTAGAACGGAAGGCTAGTACTGCAGCAAGCCCCCCTCTGACTCTTATCTCAGAAATTTACAAAGTCCAAATCCGTGCCGCTGCCCTATATGGAGCAGAACTCTGGGGTTCACATAGACATCTGGGCACCCTTCAAACCAAATAAAACAATTTCCTTAGGCACATATCTAGACTAGGGAAGGGCACGCCGATGCTCCCCCTAAGGCTAGACTTGGGTTTAAACAGCATCAAAGACACAGCATACCTAAGGCCACTTCTATACTGGGTTCGACTATGGAAAACAGAAGAACTCGAACCCTTTAGGACAGCAGTCAAAGATTTAATATCACCTTGCCATGGATGGGAAAAAGTTCGCTGGTTAAGGGAGATGAAAGCAGCTTGGGTCAAATTGGGTTTATCCCATTATTGGGAAAATCCTGAGATGATTCCTGCTAACGCTAGACTGCTGATCAAAGATCGATATTGGGGGAAAATCTATGAGGAATTTCTAGGCTCAAATGGGTCAGGTCGGCTGACAGCAGAGTTTCTGCTAGTCAAGCACGAACCTTTGCCTGAAAGTTTCCTGGATCTCCCTACACCAGCCCGTGCCCGCACTTTACTTCTCCAGTTCAGATACGGAACATTGGCGGTCAACAGCTTCACAGCTCGTTGGTCGTCTAATAGTCCTATGTCTGACAAATGTACAATCTGTCATCTATGCAAGGAAACTCCTGAGCATGTCCTATTTTTCTGTCCCCTGTATAAACGCCCTAGAGGAAAGTGGATTATTCCTCTGTGCAAAACACAGGTACTGCAAAACCGAACCAGTGTTTACAGATTATGTAAATATGATACTTCCATGCTGATAGTAAGCTCTGTTTCTAAATATTTGTCAGCAGCATGGACAATCCGTAGTAGGATTATGTCAGATCTCAATCCACTGCCTGAAGAACGGTTTAGTACTTAGCGGATTTGGACTGTTACAATAGTAAGAGATTTTAAATATAATTATTAGAGCTGATCTATTGAGGATTTTAGATTGTGTCCTCGTGTATGCTTTTCAATGGGTTGCCCCAACCAAAGCGATTCACAGTTTTCTAGTATATATTATTTTGTAAAACCCCAAGACCCAACTTATTTGACCAATTCACTCAAGAGAAGAGGTCAACCTAGGGCACCCTTTTTTTACTGTTTGGCTTTTAACTTTTGTAAATATGAACTATTCCATGTAGTTTTATGATCTACTTCTATGCATAAATCTGTTTTAGAACAATTTTATATGTATTATTAGAAAATATTTGGTATACAACTTTCTATTCTAAATTGATTTTTATTATCTTAGCACATAGCACTTTACAAATTGTAAGATTTAGGTACCATTTTAAATGTCTTTAATCACCTATGAAATCTTCTAGGAACCACTACGAACCTTTTTTTTTTAAGTATAACTTGCTCTAGAACAGTTTTCCCTAAGCACACTTTGAGAGGTTCTGACACACCATTTGTTTCTCCTTGTAACCGTTTTGGTAAATGGCACTTTTTTTTATCTGGGAAGTATAAACTGTGGAATTCTTACTTAACCTCTGGCCTGTTAAATAGTGTGCTAACTGTTAATGCTCCCTTTTTATGTGATGGTTTATGATTTCTACCTTTTTGTATGTATGGTTATTTTTAATTTTTTAAATGGCCTAAATTTAGGCCGAATAAACTATTGAATTGAATTGAACTCAGAAATGAAATAGACATAACACCTTTCACTGAAAAACAGTCATTGTTAAAATATAACTTTCTTTCTATGTGTACAAATATCAATTTTTCTATATACCTATATGCAGACATGCACCAACGAGAGCCCTTTGAACATAGCCATACCAGTTTTATCTGTGGCCCATTGTGTGTCCCCATTAGAAATCATTTCTAGAGACATCACTGAATATGTTTGTTAGAGAAATAAGGCTTGAAGTGCTGGTGTGTGAGAATTAATCCTTTTATTACTATTTCTTTTGCTGTAAAGTACATTCACGGAATACAGAAGTGCTAGGATTTAATATAATCAGACTTTTGAATTTTTACTAGAGTAGCCATCCAAGTGTACACTGGACCATGATATCTAAAATTTGTCATTTATGGCTATTTCGCTGCACTCAAAATATATCAAGGTAGAATACATGACAGAGTGGTGTTGACAGTATTGTACAGCCAGTTGTGTTCAACAAGTGGAACAAGACATGTTCCTATATCTTATACCCAAAGGATACAATAATGTGGCTGATGGGCTTTGGGGATGATCATCTTAGAAGCACATCTCCACTCTATATGGGAATATTGAACCGATTCTTGATGTGGCCACTGTTAATGCTGACATTTTAGTATTAAATATTCATGTAATCTGAATGTTAAATCTGCATAGAAATGAATTAATATAGAAAAATAATACGCAACTTTGAAAATGTGCCTACTTGAGTGACCGCCAATAATCACAAAGTGTCTTTATTAACTGCTTATTAATATGAAGTGTCGTTCTCATATTTAGATTAATGTAGTAGTATGTTATATAAATGGTCATGTATTATGTATTTGCTTTATTAATCATAGACGTTAAGTTAGAGAGGTCTTGGGCCTAGTTGCACGGCCTCATGTTAAGTTGCACTGTTTAAATGAGTCACACAAAATAGCTGCATTGAGAGTTAGACTTGTATTTTTCCATTGTGTTGACCAGATGCTAGTAGCTAAATTTCTTTACCATGAGAACTGCTTGCTAGAATATGTTGTACTAGCTATTGATACTTTGTAGAATTTAGTGTTTAAAGGCGATGGTCCCAGGAACTAACAATGGATGCACTTGTAGTGTGGTTAGTTTTACGTATTCATTGCGCTTTAGCTTCAGGCTTTAGGCCTTTGTGCACTTTGCCCTGATTATATTTTATTCATTTGCTGACTGCTTAGAGCCTCTGTGCACTTTGCTCTACATGCTTTTTATTAGGCTTCGTACTGTTATTTTTCAAATAGCCAGTTCTACGGTGTTGTTTTTTTATTCATATCACACTGTTTTGCCTACTTCAGCACTGGAGTTCTCCATAACATATTTACTCTGTGCTTCAGTCAAGGATACAGTCTGGTACATTGCCGATAGACGTGGTAAGAGTTTAGACTTGGCATTCCTGCGTAGGGACATTTTGTGATCACAATGACATGTTAGTTATAAAATCACTTCCTTGTCCCAATACACGCAAGAGGGAGATTCCGACCAGGGAACCACAACTAGACGCTGACTGCCTCGTTGCAGATGCTGAACCAAGATCACGGGTCTTTGCTCAGGTATGAGGGCTGATGTCTCCACAGTGATTCTAATAGGCAAGCTAGAAGCTTAACATGCTGTGCTCTAAATAGAACAAGCAGAGGGAGAGTAGAAACTGTTAGACAATATGATAGCTTTGTTCTTATGTTTTACTCTCCTGGTGACTATTTCAATCCTACTGTGTTGTATCGTTCTGGTTATTGCGGCTCACGCCTTAATATCTAAAATACAGTCGTTTTATTAAAACATTATATAAAACTTATACTGTCTTTGTCATTTGTATATGAGATCATATTGGAAATAAGAGAGTTGGTTTGGATCTGAGTAACCACGACTTCCCTGAGAAGTTCCAAAGATGTCATGCGCTCGGCTGCCTAATCATTCCTTCTACATGGGAGAAATGAGGCACTGCTAGTTAGCCGGAGATAAAACCGGATTTAGGGTGACAGAGTTCTTTACACGTGGGTCAGACTCAGTCCCCCACACCGTTATCGATCCTGCTGCCTAGAAATCCAGTAGTCTCATTTAGAATAATGAGAGCCCACGCGACATGGCGCCGCCAACGTTTGGTCTGGCTCTAATGATTAGGTCCGACTGACTCTCTTGGTCTCATATATATTTTGACTCCTCGGTTCCGTTTACGGAGACGTCCGTGGGGCTGAGGGTTTCCGCCGCCACGGCATAGGTGCTTCCTATTGCTTAGTGGTTGGTTGTTCAAGCTTGAACTTTGAAAGGAAAACCCCGATATTGGTGTGCCTTCTCTGACCTGGAGTTATTTTTTATAAATGGCGAATCCTAATGTAGTGAATATAGCACTTAATATGCGTCACCCGCTCACGGGACATCTGTTGACACATGGACTGACAGTCCAGGGGGGGTCCAGTCACTTTTGTGGTGGACGCCCATGCAGCCTATAGAACTGAACTTTTTTATTCTTGGGTCGGATTTCCAGCAGTGGATGGGGGAACAAATACTTTTCACGAATACACTGTTGCGAATGTCCCTGGACAATACAGGGCTTACGCTTATTTAGAAATACCTCTATCTTATCAAGAACACCATAATTGGCTTGATGGCGCCCTCCCACACACAGTAGCACAAGTTAGGTTAGGTCCGCTGAGTAATGATGGTCCTACCTGGCCTTTATTGGCTACATATACACCTCATCCTGCGGTTGCTCAATTGGCAGTGGTTGAAGTTCGTCGTTTATATACAGAATTAACGGCTACATATAGACGATTAGTTCAGTTTGTAATGCACACACTAAATACGAATGCAGCGCGTGCTGCTCCAGCGCACCCACAGGCAGTGGTTCCGGGTATTAATCCGGCCACTGTACATTCAGTTATGGGTAAAGTACCGGCTAAACGAGAGGAGACTCCATTTTGGCTGGCGCAAACAATTAACACGCTGGAAGCAGTATTTCCCCATACGAGACCTCAGGATAAACATAGAATTTTGACGATGTGTTTGCCGTATGGGATGGTTCCTCCGGTGGACCTTTGTAATACCTGGGGCACGGTGTTTGCCGCGCTCTACACTACGGCACACGGTACACCGACATTAGCTAATTTACCGGACGTGCTTAAACAGATTCAAGATGAATATGGGGCTGCCCCTGCCTTAGATTTGGGCATGCAGTTGCTGGGCAATTTTGCCACAGTTTCTTCTATTATTTTGAGTAATCTCAAAGGAGAGGAAGTGGCACTAGCAGTGCGTATGCGTCTTCGGGATGTTCCGCTGCTTAATCAGGAGCGGGAGCTTCCTAGAATAATAGCGGAAACATATTCTAGTACAGTATTGGTCGTGATAGCCTAGGGGCTAGACCACAAAAACCCCAGTTACAGGGTAAAAATAATAAAGAAAATGCTAAACAGCAACAACCTGAGGGTTCGAAAAAGCGCTGGGAAAAGAAACAGCAAACACCTAAGAAAGATGGTGGGCAGTCTCCGCAACCGGAGACCCCACAGAATAAGTATAATCTCAGGAATAGGGATACTTTGAAGACGCCTGATAGATATCAATATACTGATACACGCCAATCTCGTTCCTTTCAGGACTCCTCGGAAAAGAGAAGTGAGAGAGGTGGGCGGTCAGAGCGGAGGATGGAGTACGTGAAACCGAGACAGGATTCACAACGCTCAGCGGAGGTTTCTATTAAACAAGAAGAGAAACCGCTGCAACAAAAACAGCAATTTAAAAAGAAGAAAGTGGCAGCAGTCTCAGTTAGACATGCCGCTCAAGAAGAGAGTTCTCTTGATGAACAAGACATGGGCGTTAGCACTGTTAGACAGCGCGGCAGAGGTCACAATAGTTCGCCGGAGTCTTCTAGAGCATCTGGAGGTGAAAGCAACTGATGACTTCATATAAGTCGAGACGGCGGATATGCGAGTCTCTGATCCTGATAGAGTATATACAGTGACTCTGCGATTGGAAGGGGACATTGACCGTATTATAAACGCCATTTTTTGGGACCATGTGGTAAAATCATATGATGTTCTGTTGGCCGAACAGGATTGGCCACCTGACTTTGTTCGCGACTGTCCAGTTGGGGAGGAGGTTATTACACCTTCCTTCTCACCACTTGTTCCGAGAGAACTAGCAGAGTCCTATAGTAAATCATGGGCTCAAGCACAGGCTCCCGCCTTGTATAGAAATAACGTGGGGTGGGACAGACAATCACCTTATCATGTAATTCCGATAAAGGGCGAACCTCAGCCACAACCGCAGTATCCTATCAAATTTGAAGCAAGGGCATCGGTTAGGAAAATTCTTACACAATTGGAGTATCAGGGTGTAATTGAGCCCTGTGTCTCGCCGATGAATAATCCCTTGTTTCCGGTTGCTAAACCGGACCATTCATATAGGATAGTGGTGGATTACCGACATTTGAATAGTCATACACGCACATATGCAATACAGAATTCACACAGCGCAGCGCTTATGAATAATATAGTGCGTAAAAAATACAAGACAACATTAGATATCTCGAATGGATTTTTCTGCCAAAATATAGCGCCCGAGAGTCAGGACTATACCTGTTTCAGTGCGTTTGGCTCTCAGAATTTTTGGGGTCGTTTGCCTCAGGGGTATAAGAATAGCCCAGGACTGTTTCGGCTCGTGTAACTGAAATGCTGCATGAGTTCGACCCTGAAGCGTTATCATATGTTGATGACATATATCTGACAGATGATGAGATTCTGCAACATCTAAGGCGTGTATTGCGCATTGTTGTGGGGTTTGCTGATATTGGCTATAAGTTTAATTTTAAGAAATCAAAGATTGCCTTCCTCAGCGTCATTTTCCTGGGATATGAGTTGTCGAGTGAGGGCAAAAGCCTAGCGCCACATTTTTTGGAGAAATGTGCTTTATTGCAGCCTCCTAATACGGTTCGGAAGCTCTAGTCATTGTTGGGGTTTCTGAATTTTGGCAGAACTTACATTCCTGATTATGCGACGCGTATAAAACCATTATACGAGTTGATTCGCCCGAATTTTTCAAGTAGATTTTGGACGATTGAACATACACACATACTACGAGAGTTACAGAGTGATCTCTTAGCGGTTAAACACTTACACACACGGGACAATAAGACACATTTAGTCATCAGGGTGATACCTGGGGCTGTTGGGTTTACTTATGTCACCTTTAATGAAGGGGAGACAGTCCCGATTGCATACAAGTCTCACTTGTATTCTGCTGCAGGACAACGTTTTGCACAGACTGAGAAAATTCTCACTGCAGTACAGATGGCTGTTATTAAAGAAAGACCGCTGGCCCAGGGTCAACGCATCATTGTCGTTTCCCCAATTCCGGCTTTAGAGGCAGTTACAAAAGCGAGTGTTCCAAATTCAAAAGCTTTGCACCCGCAATGGATACAATGGGTTACTTCTTTGACAGCCACTGATGTAGATTACGTATTTGACCCTAAACTGCAGACTCAAGAATTTCTTCAATATGAAATGGAATACCCTGTTCCTGCTGGTACGTTGCCTATTGACCAATATCAGGTGGTCATGTATACCGATGGCTCTGCGCAACCAGCGGTTGGGACTAAACAACAGTATTCTGCTGCATGTGCGGTGGTGAGCGGCACTATGGAGGGGGAAGTGTTCTGCCCCCGACATACTTATACTAAAACCTTGGGAGATTGCACGGCACAGCTGGCTGAGCTCAAAGCTCTATTGTTGGTGTTGGAGCACGCGGATCCGGCGATTTTAACCTTGCTGGTCTGTGTCTCCTACTACTGTGTACAGTCTTTCAACGAATATCTACACTATTGGAAGATGAATGGGTTCAGAGATTCTAAAGGTAACACCATTAAACATAAAATGTTGTGGGGTAAGGTTGCGGATCTGAAGGAAACGCTTCCTGAAGTCCATGTTGTGCATACACTTGGACACCAGCGCGTTGGAATACACGTTGCTAGGAATACTTTGGCTGATGAAGCTGCGAAATCGTCAGTGGCTGTCGCCACTGTGGCTGCAGTGACTCGTTCGAGTTCCAAACCAGACACAGAGATTTCGGCTGCCATAAAGGCTACGGTTGATGGCACGCCCTTTCCTAAAGGATTTCCTTCAAAATATAGTTACTGCTTGAATGGTGCGCTGAATGCTACTGTTACAATTCCAGGCATTGGTGTACGTGAAATTCCCAATAAAATTGAGAGACCTCGATTAATTTCTGCAGCACATGAGGGGGTGGCATCTGCACATGCTGGTGTGGCTGCCACGATTTCACTTTTACAGGCTCATTATTGGTGGCCTGGTCTCTATAAAGAGACGAAGCAATATGTCCTTTGTTGTGACGTTTGTCAACAAATTAAAGCGTCGTCGACTAGACGCCCGCAGCAGACGCCCCTTCTGATTTCAAATAAACCATTACAGTGTGTGTACTTGGATCATTGTGGTCCGCTGACACCAGATAGTGCATACAAATATATATTGGTTGCTGTAGATTCGTGCTCCAGATTTGTGTGGGTCTGGCCACAACGCTCGGCTGACGCTCGAACTGTTATTAAAGATTTGCGCATCTTTGTCGATACATTTGCAGTTGCGGCTTTTCATTCGGACCAGGGCCCTGCTTATGCCTCTAAGGCATTCAGGGACACCATGGCTTCGTTGGGGGTCCAACTCCAGTTCTCGTCTCCATTTCATCCCGAGGGAAATTCTGTTGTGGAGCGTTTAAATCGTGATTTAAAGCAGTCCTTAACGGCCAGAGTTATAGGTACGGGTCGTGGTTGGCTAGCCCACCTATATGGAGTACAGAGAGCACTTAATAACTTGCCTAGAAGGTCACTGGGGGGTCGTACTTCATATGAGTGCCTGTTTGGAACACGAATGTATGTTCCTGATCTAGATGGTCCTGGTGTGGAGGCGGCCTTTGACATAAATGATCGTGTCACTGTTTTGCAGGATTTACAACAATTCCGTGAAGATAACTCTTCTGCCAGTGCTGCCTCCTCAGGAATTAAGGATGAGCCAGAAACACCTACTGGTTGGATACCCAGGATTGGGGATCTAGTGCGTGAAAAGGTCGCAGTTAGAAAAGAATTTGGTCCTTCTTATCGAGAACCTGTCCCTGTGTTGGGGATGAGCAGCACGAGAACTGTGATTTTACCGCCGCTGCGAGGGGCCAAAGGAAATTGCTTTGTTTCCATTGATAATGTCAAGTTACAACATGTGGCCGATTCTGCACAGCAGACCAAGAGGGACACCCAGTAGTTCCGGAATCCCTCTCACTACTGGGGAAGAAGTCCCGCTGCAGGTGATTTTCACCGACACTGTTTCCTCTCCGAGCTTGGGGAGGGTGGATGATGATCTTGCGATTGTTCCACCAACAGCAATTAATATGGAATCTTTTGATCAACTTGCTGTACGTTCTACTGATGTTTCTGAACATGTGGTTTATAGCGTGCCACGGCGAGAGCTTCCATCTGCTTCTTTGTTCATGGTTGCACCTTTTGCTAGAACTGCTTCTGGCTGCTTCAACGACGCTGATAATGATGTGTCCGGCTCCTCGTCCTCGATGTCTTCTGTCCGAGGTCCACGTAAGCCGCTGAGTTGGCTTAAACGCACATATTTTGTTTTTCCTTGGAACTATTTTTGGCTGTTTTTGGCCGTGATGACTCTTTTATTATGGTTGGGATTTGTGGTTACTTTTTTTTTGATAATACACGGTCATTTTCTTCCTGATCGATCTGACATTGAGCACGTGGAGACTGTGTTGAAACCGCATTTGTCGTCTCATATGGTTCGAAGAGACTTGTCCACTGTAAACATTTCTGCAATACCAATTCCGGATGGGATTGTGTGGGATAAAGTAATGTTTGATATATATGGTCCCACTGAATTGATTCAAATACCGTATGTCCTCAAGTTATCAATGAATGATATTGTTATACCAGGCATTGTTTCTGATGATTGGGATGTGAAGACAGTAGATTCTATGCTAACAGATTTGCAATATTATACTGTCTATGACGATGAAGATGCTTACCAGTTTAGAGATAATCATGGTGACATGTTTTGCTACAACTATTATGGACACCACTTTATTCATAAAGCAAGTAGCCCTTAGCCCATGTTTAATTATGTGCAATGGGAGCATTGCTCGACTCCTCCACAAGGGAGTTTTGAAAACGTATTATGATAAATTTGCATATTTTTCTGGGCATGATCAACGAAATGCTAAGTCTTACTATTTTAAAGTTGCCCCGTATTCTAACTAGCAAATGTTGTTGACCGATACTAAATTACTGTATTCAAATTTGTTTGTATCTAAACTTTTGGTCGAGGGGTATGAATACTGGTTTAAAACTGTTGACTTGAAAAGTGTTTGGGGTTCGAAAAATTGGCAAATGCAAGGCAGGGACACGTTAATTAGAGCATGTATTATCCCTGTGCAGATGATTTTCCTCAATGACACAGTACAACAGACTAGCTGTTTGGGCTTAGCGACAATTAGGGAGTTGACTCTGCCTAGTATACCTGTCCCTTCTAAATTAAAAAATTGGCAGCGCTATGTGAATGCTACTTTTAGTGATTTTACACATTGGGTCCAGAATGGTACGCTTAACACTTCATCGTTACATCCAGGCGGGTGGTTATTATGGCCTGTAGACACTAATGTGTGTCATCAACGTTTTGTCACCTCTTCAGGGGGGTTCAGGACTAGTAGGGCAGACCCTCGTTTCGTTTCACCAGAATATGCTGATATTATAACTACATACAGTGTGGGGAAGCTTTGTCAGCAATGGTTGAAGTCATCCACGCTGGATGCAGTTAAGTCACATCTCATGTTACTGTCTAATGATACTGATTTACAAGATTTTTTTGTCAGGTCCCAAAGTACCACGGAAGAAAAGGTTCTTATACGAAGTTTATAATGAGATTTGGAAGATTTCCCAACAAGAGGCTGCAGCCCGGTTGAGGCAGATTGATCAGGAAAATCTGATGCAGACTTTGGGGGTCATTCTGACTTTGGTGGGCGGCGGAGGCCGCCCGCCAAAGTCCCGCCGGCAGAATACCGCTGCGCGGTCAAAAGACCGCCGCGGTAATTCTGAGTTTCCCGCTGGGCTGGCAGGTGACCGCCAGAAGGCCACCCGCCAGCCCAGCGGGAAACCCCCTTCCATGAGGATGCCGGCTCCGAATGGAGCCGGCGGAGTGGAAGGGGTGCTACGGGTGCAGTTGCACCCGTCGCGATTTTCAGTGTCTGCATGGCAGACACTGAAAATCTTGGTGGGGCCCTCTTAGGGGGCCCCTGCAGTGCCCATGCCATTGGCATGGGCACTGCAGGGGCCCCCAGGGGCCCCACGACACCCGTTACCGCCAGCCAGGTTCTGGCAGTCAAAACCGCCAGAACAAGGCTGGCGGTAAGGGGGTCGGAATCCCCATAGAGCAGCGCCGCCATGGAGGATTCCCTTGGGCAGCGGGAAACCGGCGGTACACCGCCGGTTTCCCGTATCTGACCGCGGCTGTACCGCCGCGGTCAGAATGCCATGGGAGCACCGCCAGCTTGTTGGCGGTGCTCCCGCGGTCGTTGGCCCTGGCGGTCCATGACCGCCAGGGTCAGAATGACCCCCTTTGTCTGTTGTTGATAATGGCATGCATACCCTTTCTGACCGTGTTTACACGATTGACAGTATTGTTTCCTCTGCCATTGACATTATTAAATCGGACATGTCTTCTTTATATCATGGGCAGAGTCAGACGCGGTCCATCATGCAGCTGGGTTGGACTCTTCAGACCTTGAAGGCGGGTCGCGTTCCATGGCAGCACGTTCGTGCCAGAGAGATCTTTATCTCTTTTAATTTGACTCATCAACAACAACTGATGGCAAAAAAGGAAGCGACATATGTTATGTTAAATATTGAGAAATTAGAGAAACTGCCTTTCATGGTAGCTGAGATTCCGTGAGCTGAATGGTTGATTCATGGGGTTATTAATTTGCCTATCTCCACTTTGCAATTTACTTCTTGTTTGAAGCACATTCCGGTGGGTAGATATGAACTATTGGGAGACAGTTACAAACACGAGGTGTGGGAGCTTCCCTTTCAGTACAGATGTGTTAATGGTTTGAAGGAGGTTTTTCTTAGCGGCAGCGAATGCGAAGCTTCTGTCAGCCATTCAATGGTTTGTAAACAGCTGTCCTTGCACGGGGCGTGTAACGCTTCGATTGCTAACTTAGCTTGTTATCTGAAGGGAGTTCCAGTCCCTGTTATTAAGAACACTTTCCAGGTGCTTTCTAACGGCAGTTGCATTGTTCTTAACAGCGAACGCTGCTGTGGCATGCGTGCCGGAATAGTTTACATTGTCGTTGTCAACAAGGACGTTACGTGCTGCGGGAATGTGTTGTTTCCCCCCACTCAATTTAGGGAGGTAGCGGACATCTGGCCTCATATTGCTACTTCCAAGGTTGATTTCGACAAGTTGAGTCGGCTAAAAGCTTTATTGTTTCAAAAGCATGTGGCCCTCACATCTGCTAGCGAGACCTACGCACTTCAGGTGGCAAGGTCGTCGGCGGAGATACAGTCCCTTTTGAATACTAACTTTCCAAATCACTTTGGTGAACTTGTGGGACGTATATTTAATGCATCCAGCACTGCTGGAATTGCACATTTTTTCAAAGCCGTTGGTGTTGGTTTTGCTCATACCTTCTCTTCCATATTCGGTTTGATACCTTCGGCTATACATTCTATTTTCGGAAGCATTTTTGGGGGTTTCCCGATTACTTT
Organism: Pleurodeles waltl; assembly: GCF_031143425.1. Lineage (NCBI taxonomy): Eukaryota > Metazoa > Chordata > Amphibia > Caudata > Salamandridae > Pleurodeles > Pleurodeles waltl. The sequence continues at coordinate 157,986,893 of NC_090443.1, forward strand.
GGCTTTATTGGCTGGAGTCTTGCTGTTGTTGCTATTTTTTCGCAATGGCTGTCCCGTCACGACGAGATCCTGTATTGCTGCTCCCGTCAGCGCAGCTGTGTCGTGAACGCATGATGCAGCGTTTTGGAGCAACACTCCTGGGACATTTGGAGTGTGACTGGTCTCTGTCATTCAGACTGGTTTTGGATTGTGTGCAACCCGTGTTTCGATGCCTTTGGTGCTCGTTTGAACATGCACTGGCTCTCTGTCTCTCACTGCAGCGCCCTCCAATGGTCGATACTGATCTGTTGATGTTCCCGATTAGGGCTCATTCCCAGACTTGTGCACTACGGATACGCTTGCTTCGTGAGGCAGTTTATGAAATACCCTTCCTGGAGGAAGATGGTATTGTCTCTTTCATAGGCCCTGCATGGGGTGCCGCCCTGAATGGTTTTGGGGCTTTGGATCACATCTGCTCCATGGTACTTTGTGGCGTGGATCTTCCGATATTGACATATATCGAAGTGGAGGAACTCCTACGTTCTATTGCTTCTGTCTGACGATTGGATTTTTTACGAAATTGACACTATATTGAATTTGGCTTTATGGTCACATGTTACCTAAATTTATGACTTTGTTGTCTTCTCACCTTGTCAAAATAATTGTTTTAGATTGTTTATATTTGGGGCATCCTTTTATATTATTGGAACCACTTGCTACCGACAAGGGGAGGGTGTAGTGTGATTAGTTTTACGTATTCATTGCGCTTTAGCTTCAGGCTTTAGGCCTTTGTGCACTTTGCCCTGATTATATTTTATTCATTTGCTGACTGCTTAGAGCCTCTGTGAACTTTGCTCTACATGCTTTTTATTAGGCTTCGTACTGTTATTTTTCAAATAGCCAGTTCTACGGTGTTGTTTTTTTATTCATATCACACTGTTTTGCCTACTTCAGCACTGGAGTTCTCCATAACATATTTACTCTGTGCTTCAGTCAAGGATACAGTCTGGTACATTGCCGATAGACGTGGTAAGAGTTTAGACTTGGCATTCCTGCGTAGGGACATTTTGTGATCACGATGACATGTTAGTTATAAAATCACTTCCTTGTCCCAATACACGCAAGAGGGAGATTCCGACCAGGGAACCACAACTAGACGCTGACTGCCTCGTTGCAGATGCTGAACCAAGATCACAGGCCTTTGCTCAGGTATGAGGGCTGATGTCTCCCCAGTGATTCAGAAAGTCAAGCTAGAAGCTTAACATGCTGTGCTCGAAATAGATCAAGCAGAGGGAGAGTAGAAACTAATAGACACGATGATAGCTTTGTTCTTATGTTTTACTCTCCTGGTGACTATTTCAATCCTACTGTGTTGTATGGTTCTGGTTATTGTGGCTCACGCCTTATTATCTAAAATGCAGTCGTTTTATTAAAACATTATATAAAACTTATATTGCCTTTGTCATTTGTATATGAGATCATATTGTAAATGAGAGAGTTGGTTTGGATCTGAGTGACCACGACTTCCCTGAGAAGTTCCAAAGATGTCATGCGCTCGGCTGCCCAATCATCTCTTCCCCGTGGGAGAAATGAGGCACTGCTAGTTAGCCGGAGCAAAAACCGGATTTAGGGTGGCAGAGTTCTTTACACGTGGGTTAGACTCTGTCCCCCACACCGTTATCGATCCTGCTGCCTAGAAATCCAGTAGTCTCATTTAGGATAATGAGAGCCCACGCGACATGGCACCGCCAACGATTGGTCTGGCTCTAATATTTAGGTCCGGCTGACTCTCTCGGTCTCATATATATTTTGACTAATCGGTTCCGTAAGCGGAGACGTCCGTGGGGCTGAGGATTTCCACCGCCACGGGATAGGTACATCCTATTGCTTAGTGGTTGGTTGTTCAAGCTTGAACTTTGAAAGGAAAACCCCGATATTGGTGTGCCTTCTCTGACCTAGTGCTATTTTTTACAAATGGCGAATCCTAATGTAGTGAACATAGCGCTTAATATGCGACAACCGCTCACAGGACATCTGGTGGCACATGGACTGACGGTCCAAGGGGGTCCGGTCACTTTTGTGGTGGACGCCCATGCAGCCTATAGAACAGAACTTTTTTATTCTTGGGTCGTATTTCCAGCAGTTGATGGGGGTTCAAACACTTTTCACGAATACACTGTTGCGAATGTCCCTGGACAATACAGGGCTTATGCATATTTAGAGATACCTTTATCTTATCAAGAACACCATAATTGGCTTGATGGCGCCCTCCCACACACAGTAGCACAAGTTAGGTTAGGTCCACTAAGTAATGATGGTCCTACCTGGCCTTTATTGGCTACATATACACCTCATCCTGCGGCTGCTCAATTGACAGTGGCTGAAGTTCGTCGTTTATATACAGACTTAACGGCTACATATAGACGATTAGTTCAGTTTGTAATGCAGACACTAAATACAAACGCAGCGCGTGCTGCTCCGGCGCACCCACAAGCAGTGGTTCAGGGTATTATTCCAGCCACTATGCACTCAGTTATGGGTAAAGTACTGGCTAAACGTGAGGAGACTCCATTTTGGCTGGCGCAGAAAATTAATACGTTGGAAGCAGTATTTCCCCATACGGGACCTCAGGATAAACATAGAATATTGACGATGTGTTTGCCGTATGGGATGGTTCCTCCGGTGGACCTTTGTAATACCTGGGGCACGGTGTTTGCCGCGCTCTACACTACGGCACACGGTACACCGACATTAGCTTATTTACCGAAAGTGCTTAAACAAATTCAAGATGAATATGGGGCTGCCCCTCCCTTAGATTTGGGCATGCAGTTAATGGGCAATTTTGCCACAGTTTCTTCTATTATTTTGAGTAATCTCAAGGGAGAGGCAGTAGCACTAGCAGGGCGAATGCGTCTTTGGGACGTTCTGCAGATTAATCAGGAGCGGGAACTTCCGAGAATAATAGCAGAGACATATTCCAGTATTGGTCGCGATAGCCTAGGGGCTAGACCGCAAAAACCCCAATTACAGGGTAAAAATAATAAAGATAATGCTAAACAACAGCAACCTGAGGGTACTAAAAAGAGCTGGGAAAAGAAACAGTAAACACCTAAGAAAGATGGAGGACAGTCTCCGCGACCGGAGACCCCGCAGAATAGGTATAATCTCAGGAATAGGGATAATTTGAAGACGCCTGAAAGATATCAATATACTGATACACGCCAATCTCGTTCCTTTCAGGACTCCTCAGAGAAGAGAAGTGAGAGAGGTGGGCGGTCAGAGCGGAGAACCGAGTACTTGAAACCAAGACAGGATTCACAACGCTCAACAGAGGTTTCTATTAAACAAGAAGAGAAACCACTGCAACAAAAACAGCAATTTAAAAAGAAGAAAGTGGCAGCAGTCTCAGTTAGACATGCCGCTCAAGAAGAGAGTTCTCTTGACGAACAAGACATGGGCGTTGGCACTGTTAGACAGCGCGGCAGAGGTCACAATAGTTCGCCGGAGTCTTCTAGAGCATCTGGAGGTGAAAGCAACTAATGACTTCATACAAGTCGAAACGGCGGATATGCGAGTCTCTGATCCTGATAGAGTATATAAAGTGACTCTGCAATTAGAAGGGGACATTGACCGCATTGTACACGCCATCTTTTGGGACCATGTGGTAAAATCATATGATGTTCTGCTGGCCGAACAAGATTGGCCGCCTGACTTTGTTCGCGACTGTCCAGTGGGGGAAGAGGTTATTACACCTTTCTTCTCACCACTTGTTCCGAGAGAACTAGCGGAGTCCTATAGTAAATTATGGGCTCTTGCACAGGCCCCCGCTCTATATAGAAATAATGTGGGGTGGGATAGACAATCACCTTATCATGTAATTCCAATAAAGGGCGAACCTCAGCTGCAGCCGCAGTATCCTATCAAATTTGAAGCAAGGGCATCGGTTAGGAATATTCTTACACAATTGGAGTACCAGGGTGTAATTGAGCCCTGTGTCTCGCCGATGAATAATCCCTTATTTCCGGTTGCTAAACCGGACCATTCATATAGGATAGTGGTGGATTACAGACATTTAAATGGTCATACACGCACATATGCAATACAGAATTCACATAGCGCAGCGCTTATGAATAATATAGTGCGTAAAAAATACAAAACAACGTTAGATATCTCGAATGGATTTTTCTGCCAAAATATAGCGCCCAGAAGTCGGGACTATACCAGTTTCAGTGCGTTTGGCTGTCAGAAAAGTTTTGTCGTTTGCCTCAGGGGTATAAGAATAGCCCAGGACTGTTTTCGGCTCGTGTAACTGAAATTCTGCACGAGTTGGACCCTGAAGTGTTATCATATGTTGATGACATATATTTGACAGACAATGAGATTTTGCAACATATAAGGCGTGTATCACGCATTGTTGTGGGGTTTGCTGAAATTGGCTATAAGTTTAATTTTAAGAAATCGAAGATTGCCTTCCTCAGTGTCATTTTCCTGGGATATGAGTTGTCGAATGAGGGCAAGAGCTTAGCGCCACATTTTTTGGAGAAATGTGCTCAATTGCAGCCTCCTAATACGGTTCGGAAGCTCCAGTCGATGTTGGGGTTTCTGATTTTTGGAAGAACTTACATTCCTGAATATGCTACACGTATAAAACCCTTATACGAGTTGATTCGTCCGAATTTTTCGAGTAGATTTTGGACGATTGAGCATACACATATACTACGAGATTTGCAAACTGATCTCTTAGCAGTTAAACACTTACACACACGGGACAATAAGACACATTTAGTCATCAGGCTGATACCTGGGGCTGTTGGGTTTACATATGTCACCTTTAATGAGGGTGAGACAGTCCCGATTGCATACAAGTCCCACTTGTATTCTGTTGCAGAACAACGATTTGCACAGACTGAGAAAATACTCACTGCAGTACAGATGGCTGTGATTAAAGAAAGACTGCTTGCCCAGGGCCAACGCATCATTGTTGTTTCCCCGATACCGGCCTTAGAGGCTGTTACAAAAGCGAGTGTTCCTAATTCGAAAGCTTTACACCCGCGATGGATACAATGGGCTACGTCTTTGACAGCCACTGATGTAGATTACATATTTGACCCTAAACTGCAGACTCAAGAATTTCTTCAATATGAAATGGAGTACCCAGTTCCTGCTGGCACATTGCCTATTGACCAATATCAGGTGGTCATGTATACCGATGGCTCTGCGCAACCAGCGGTTGGGACTAAACAACAGTATTCTGCTGCATGTGCGGTGGTGAGCGGCACTATGGAGGGAGAAGTGTTCTGCCCCGACATACTTATACTAAAACCTTGGGAGATTGCACGGCACAGCTGGCTGAGCTCAAAGCTCTATTGTTAGCGTTGGAGCACGCGGATCCGGCGATTTTAACCTTGCTGGTCTGTGACTCCTACTACTGTGTTCAGTCTTTCAATGAATATTTACACTATTGGAAGTTGAATGGGTTCAGAGATTCTAAGGGCAACACCATTAAACACAAATTGTTGTGGGGTAAGGTTGCGGATCAGAAAGAAACGCTTCCTAAGGTCCATGTTGTACATACACTTGGACACCAGCGCATTGGAATACACGTTGCTGGGAATACTTTGGCTGATGAAGCCGCGAAATCAGCAGTGGCTGTCGCCACTGTGGCTGCAGTGACTCGATCGAGTTCCAAACCAGACACAGAGATTTCGGTTGCCATAAAAGCTACGGCTGATGGCACGCCATTTCCTACAGGATTTCCTTCTAAATATAGTTACTGCTTGAGTAGTGCGCTACATGCTGTTGTTAATATTCCAGGCATTGATGTACGTGAACTACCCAATAAAATTGAGAGACTCGATTAATATCTGCAGCACATGAGGGGGTGGCATCTGCACATGCTGGTGTGGCTGCCACGATTTCACTTTTACAGGCTCGTTACTGGTGGCCTGGTCTCTATAAAGAGACAAAGCAATATGTTCTTTGTTGTGAAGTTTGTCAACAAATTAAAGCTTCGTCGGCTAGACGCCCGCAGCAGACGCCCCTTCTGATTTCAAATAAGCCTTTACAGTGTGTGTACTTGGATCATTGTGGTCCGTTGACACCAGATAGTGCATACAAATATATTTTGGTTGCTGTAGATTCGTGCTCCAGATTTGTGTGGGTCTGGCCACAACGCTCGGCTGACGCTCGGACTGCTATTAAATATTTGCGCATCTTTGTCGATACATTTGCAGTTGCGGCTTTTTATTCGGACCAGGGCCCTGGTTTTGCCTCTAAGGCAGTCAGGGACACCATGGCTTCGTTGGGGGTCCAACTCCAATTCTCGTCTCCATTTCATCCCGAGGGAAATTCTGTCGTGGAGAGTTTAAATCGTGATTTAAAGCAATCTTTAACTGCAAGAGTCTTAGGTACGGGTCGTAGTTGGCTAACCCACCTGTATGGAGTACAGAGAGCACTGAATAACTTGCCTAGAAGGTCACTGGGGGGTCGTACTTCATATGAGTGCCTGTTCGGAACACGGATGTATGTTCCTGATGTAGATGGTCCTGGTGTTGAGGCGGCAGATACGCCTTTTGACATAAATGATCGTGTCACTGTTTTGCAGGATTTACAACGATTCCGTGAAGATAACTCTTCTGCAAGTGCTGCCTCCTCAGGAATTAAGGATGAGCCAGTAACACCTACTGGTTGGATACCCAGGATTGGGGATCTAGTGCGTGAAAAGGTCGCAGTGAAGAAAGAATTTGGTCCTTCTTATCGAGCACCTGTCCCTGTGTTAGGGGTTAGCGGCACGAGAACTGTGATTTTACCACTGCTGCAAGGGGCCAAAGGAAATCGCTTTGTTTCCATTGATAATGTCAAGTTACAACATGTGGCCGATTCTGCACAGCAGACCAAGAGGGACACCCAGTAGTTCCGGAATCCCTCTCACTACTGGGGAAGAGGTCCCGCTGCAGGTGATTTACACCGACGCTGTTTCCTCTCCGAGCTTGGGGAGGGTGGAAGATGATCTTGCGATTGTTCCACAGACAACAATTAATTTGGAATCTTTTGATCAAGTTGCTGTACGTTCTACTGATGTTTCTGAACATGTGGTTTATAGTGTGCCAAGGCGAGAGCCTCCATCTGCTTCTTTGTTCACAGTTGCACCTTTTGCAAGAACTGCCTCTGGCTGCTTCAACGACACTGATGATGCAGTGTCCGGCTCCTCGTCCTCAATGTCTTCAGTCCGACGTCCACGTAAGCTGCTGTGTTGGCTTAAATGCACATATTTTGTTTTTCCTTGGAACTATTTGTGGCTTTTTATGGCTGTTATGACTCTTTTTTTGTGGTTGGGATTTGTGGTTACTTTTTTCTAGTAATACATGGTCATTTTCTTCCTGAACGATCTGACATTGAGCACGTGGAGACTGTGTTAAAACCACATTTTTTGTCTCGTATGGTTCGAAGAGACTTGTCCAATGTAAACATTTCTGCAATATCGATTCCAGATGGGATTGTGTGGGATAAAGTAATGTTTGATATATATGGTCCCACTGAATTGATTCAAATACCGTATGTCCTCAAGTTATCAATGAATGATATTGTTATACCAGGCATTGTTTCTGATGATTGGGATGTGAAGACAGTAGATTCTATGCTGACAGACTTGCAATATTATACTGTCTATGACGATGAAGATGCTTACCTATTTAGAGATAATCATGGTGACATGTTTTGCTACAACTATTATGGACACCACTTTATTCATAAAGCAAGTAGCCCTAAGTCCATATTTGATTATGTGCAATGGGAACATTGCCCAACTCCTCCACAAGGGAGTTCAAAAACGTATTATGATACATTTGCATACTTTTCTGGGCATAATCAACAAAATGCTAAGTCTTACTATTTTAAAGTTACTCCGTATGCTAATAAGCAAATGTTATTGACCGATACTAAATTACTGTATTCAAATTTGTTTGTGTCTAAACTTTCGGTTGAGGGGTATGAATATTGGTTTAAGACTGTTGATTTGAAAAGTGTCTGGGGAACGAAAAATTGGCAAATGCAAGGCAGGGACACATTATTTAGAGCATGTATTATCCCTGTGCAGATGATTTTCCTCAATGACACGGTTCAACAGACTAGCTGTTTGGGCTTGGCACCGATTAGAGAGTTGAATTTGCCTAGTATACCTGTCCCTTCCAAATTGAACAATTGGCAGCGATATGTTAATGCTACGTTTAGTGAGTTTACACACTGGGTCCAGAATGGTACGCTTAACACTTCATTGATACATCCGGGCGGGTGGTTATTATGGCCTGTAGACACTAATAAGTGTCATCAACGTATTGTCACCTCTTCTGGGGGGTTCAGGACTAGTAGGGCAGACCCTCGTTACATTTCACCAGAACATGCTGATATCATAACTACATACAGCGTGGGAAAGCTTTGTCACCAATGGTTGAAGTCGTCCACGCTGGATGCAGTTAAATCACATCTCACGTTACTGTCTAATGATACTGACTTACAAGATTTTTTGTCAGGACCTAAGGTACCACGGAAGAAACGATTTTTATACAAAGTATATAATGAGATTTGGAAGCTTTCACAGCAGGAGGCAGCGGCCCGGTTGAGGCAAATTGATCAGGAAAACCTGATGCAGGCTTTGTCTGTTGTAGATAATGGCATGCATACCCTTTCTGACCGTGTTTACACAATTGACAGCATTGTTTCCTCTGCTATAGACATTATTAAATCAGATATGTCTTCTTTATATCATGGGCAGAGTCAGGCGCGGTCCATCATGCAGCTGGGTTGGACTCTTCAGACCTTGAAGGCAGGTCGCGTTCCGTGGCAGCACATTCGTGCCAGAGAGATCTTTGTCTCCTTTAATTTAACTCGTCAACAACAGCTGATGGCTAAAAAGGAAGCGACGTATGTCATGTTGAATACTGAAAAATTGGAAAAACTGCCTTTCACGGTTGCTGAGATTCCGTCAGCTGAGTGGTTGATTCATGGGGTAATTAATCTGCCTATCTCCACTCTGAAATTTACTTCTTGTTTGAAGCACATTCCGGTGGGTAGATATGAACGGTTGGGAGACAGTTACATACACGAGGTGTGGGAGCTTCCCTTTCTATACAGATGTATTAATGGTTTGAGGGAGGTTTTTCTTAGCGGTAGTGAATGCGAAACTTCTGTCAGCCATTCCATGGTTTGTAAACAGCTGTCCTTGCACGGAGCGTGTAATGCTTCGATTGCTAACTTAGCTTGTTATCTGAAGGGAGTTCCAGTCCCGGTTATTAAAAACACTTTCCAGGTGCTTTCTAACGGCATTTACATTGTTCTTAACAGCGAACGCTGCTGTGGCATGCGTGCCGGAATAGTTTACGTTGTCACTGTCACCAAGGCCGTTACGTGCTGCGGGAATGTGTTGTTTCCCCCCACTCAAATTAGGGAGGTAGCGGACATCTGGCCTCATATTGCTACTTCCAAGGTTAATTTCGACAAGTTGAGTCGACTGAAGGCTTTATTGTTTCAAAAGCATGTGGCCCTTACATCTGCTAGCGAGACCTACGCACTACAGGTGGCAAGGTCATCAGCGGAAATACAGTCCCTTTTGAATACTAACTTTCCGAGTCACTTTGGTGAACCTGTGGGACGTATATTTAATGCGTCCAGCACTGCTGGAATTGCACATTTTTTCAAAGCCGTTGGTGTTGGTTTTGCTCACACATTCTCTTCCATATTCGGTTTGATACCTTCGGCTATACACTCTATTTTCGGAAGCATTTTTGGGGGTTTCCCGATTACTTTGGCTTCATTGGCTGGAGTCTTGCTATTGTTGCTATTTTTTCTCAATGGCTGTCCCACCACGACGAGATCCTATATTGCTGCTCCCGTCAGCGCAGCTGTGTTGTGAATGCATGATGCAGCATTTTGGAGCAACACTCCTGGGACATTTGGAGTGTGACCGGTCTCTGTCATTCCGACCAGTTTTGGATTGTGTGCAACCCGTGTTTCGGTGCCTTTGGTGCTCGTTTGAACATGCACTGGCGTTCTGTCTCACACTGCAGCGCCCTCCAGTGGTCAAAACTGATCTGTTGATGTTCCCGATTAGGGCTCATTCCCAGACTTGTGCACTACGGTTGCGTTTGCTTCGTGAGGCAGTTTATGAGATTCCCTTCCTGGAGGAAGATGGTATTGTCTCATTCATAGGCCCTGCACGGGGTGCCGCCCTGAATGGTTTTGGGGCTTTGGAACACACCTGCTCCATGGTACTTTGTGGCGTGGATCTTCCGATATTGACATATATCGAAGTGGAGGAACTCCTGTTTTCTATTGCTTCTGTCTGACAATTGGATTTTTTTTCTCTCCTGCAAAATTCACATAATATTGAATTTGGCTTTATCGTCACATGTTTCCTAAATTTATGACTTTGTTGTCTTCTGACCTTGTCGAAATATATATAGTTTTATGTATTGTTTATATCTGGGGCATACTTTTATATTATTGGAACCACTTGCTACCGACAAGGGGAGAGTGTAGTGTGGTTAGTTTTACGTATCCTTTGCGCATTAGCTTCGGGCTTTAGGCCTTTGTGCACTTTGCCCTGCATGTATTTTATTCATTTGCTTGCAGCTTAGAGCCTCTGTGCACTTTGCTCTAGATGCTTTTTATTAGGCTTCGTACTTTTATTTTTCAAATAGCCAGTTCTACGGTCTTGTTTTTTATTCATATCACACTGTTTAGCCTACTTCAGCACTGGAGTTCTCCATAACACATTCCTGTTCACTCTGTGCTTCAGTCAAGGATACAGTCTGGTACATTGCCGATAGACGTGGTAGGAGTTTAGTCTTTGGCATTCCTGCGTAGGGACATTTTGTGATCACGCTGACATGTTAGTTATAAAATCACTTCCTTGTCCCAATACACGCAAGAGGGAGATTCCGACCAGGGAACCACAACTAGACGCTGACTGCCTCGTTGCAGATGCTGAACCAAGATCACAGGCCTTTGCTCAGGTATGAGGGCTGATGTCTCCCCAGTGATTCAGAAAGGCAAGCTAGAAGCTTAACATGCTGTGCTCGAAATAGATCAAGCAGAGGGAGAGTAGAAACTAATAGACACAATGATAGCTTTGTTCTTATGTTTTACTCTCCTAGTGACTATTTCAATCCTACTGTGTTGTATGGTTCTGGTTATTGTGGCTCACGCCTTATTATCTAAAATGCAGTCGTTTTATTAAAACATTATATAAAACTTATATTGCCTTTGTCATTTGTATATGAGATCATATTGTAAATGAGAGAGTTGGTTTGGATCTGAGTGACCACGACTTCCCTGAGAAGTTCCAAAGATGTCATGCGCTCGGCTGCCCAATCATCTCTTCCCCGTGGAAGAAATGAGGCACTGCTAGTTAGCCGGAGCAAAAACCGGATTTAGGGTGGCAGAGTTCTTTACACGTGGGTTAGACTCAGTCCCCCACACCGTTATCGATCCTGCTGCCTAGAAATCCAGTAGTCTCATTTAGGATAATGAGAGCCCACGCGACAATATAAAGAAGACATATCAGATCGTATAATGTCTATGGCAGAAGAAACAATGTTGTCAATGGTATATATTCGGTCGGACAGGGTGTTAATTCCATTATCCACAACAGCTATGCCTTTTTCAAATTTTCCTGATCTATCTGCCTTAACGGGGCTGCAGCCTCTTGTTGGGTGTCTTCGGTCTTGACAAAAAATCTTGCAAGTCAGTGTTATTAGACAGGAGAGTGAGATGTGTCTTGACTGCATCTAGCGAGGATGATTTTAACCATTGTTGACACAATTTTCCCACGCTATATGTAGTAATAATTTCAGCATGTTCAGGTGATATATAGCGAGGGTCTGCCTGACTCGTCCTGAAACCCCCCAAGGAGGTGACAAAATGTTGATGACACCCATTGGTGTCTATAGGCCACAATAACCACCCGCCCGGACGTGACAATGAAGTGTTAAATGTACCATTCTGGACCCAGTCTGTAAGTTCACTAAAAGTGGCATTGATATATTTCTGCCAATCCTTCATTTTTGTAGGGACAGGTATACTAGGCATGTTCAATTCTCTAATTGTTGCTGAGCCCAGACAGCTAGTCTGTTGTACTGTATCATTTAAAAAAATCATTTGGACGGGAATGAGACATGCTCCAAACAATGTTTCTCTACCCTGTGTCTGCCAATGTTTCGTTCCCCAAACACTTTTCAAATCAACATTATTTGACCAATATTCATAACCTTCAATCGACAGTCGGGAAACAAAAGAATCTGAGTATATGAATTTCGTATTAGTCAACAACATTTGCTTATCTTTAGACGGAGTTAACTTAAAATAATATGACTTAGCATTCATTTGATGATGCTCAGAAAAATACGCAAATTTGTCAGAATATGTTTTAGAACTCCCTTGCGGGGGAGTTGGGCAATGCTCCCATTGCGTATAGTCAAATATCATTTTCGGACTACTTGCTTTATGTATAAAGTGGTGCCCATAATAATTATAGCAAAACATGTCACCATAATTGTCTTTAAACTGATAAACATCTTCATTCTCATAGACAGTACAGTATTGTAATTCAGTCATCATGGAATCAACTGTCTTCACATCCCAATCATCAGATACAATGCCTGGTATTACAATATCATTCATTGATAACTTTAGAACATACGGTATTTGAATTATCTCAGTGGGACCGTATATATAAAACATTACTTTATCCCACACAATCCCATCCGGAATTGGTACTGCAGAAATGTTCACAAAGGGCAAGTCTCTTCGAACCTTATGTGATAAAAAAAGGTGGATTCAACACCTCCTCCACCTGTTCAACCGCTGATCTCTCAGGAAGAAAATGACCATGTATCAACAGAAAAAAGGTAACGACAAACCCTATCCAGAGAATAAATGCTATCATAGTCAAAAAGAGCCACAGATAGTTCCAAGGAAAAACAAAATACGCATCTTTAAGCCAATAAATCAGCTTACGTGGACCTGAGTCAGGTATTGTAGAGGCAAATTAGTCCGAAAGACCATCGTTGTTGTTGGCAAAGTACCCAGAGGCAGTTCTTGTAAAAGGTGCCTCCGTATTCAATGTAGGAGTTGGTGTTTCTCGCGGTGGTACACTGTAGATAACACCACCCGCAACATCAGCAGTCATGGTGACTCGATCAAATGTTTCCAAATTATTTGTCGTCAGTGGAACTAACGCAAGATCATCTTCAACCCTCCCCAAGCTCGGAGAGGCAACAGTGTTGGTATAAATAACTTGGAGCGGAACATCTTACCCAGTAGTGAGAGGGATTCGGGAACTACTAGACGTTCCTCTTGGTCTGCTGTGCAGAATCTGCCACATGTTGTAACTTGACATTGTCAATGGAAACAAAGCGATTTTCTTTGGCACCTGGCAATGGTGGTAAAATAACAGTTCTTGTTCCGTGTATTCCCAACACAGGGACTGATGCTCGATAAGAAGGGCCAAATTATTTTTTCACTGCGACCTTTCACGCACAAGATTCACAACTCTGGGAATCCAACCAGTAGGCGTTACTGGCACATCCTTAATTCCTGTGGAGGCAGCACTTTTAGAAGAGTTATCTTCACGGAACTGTTGTAATTCCTGCAAAACAGTGACACAAGCATTTATGTCAAAAAGTGTTTCCGCCGCCTCCACACCAGGACCATCTAGATCCGGAACAAACATTTGTGTTCCGAACAGGCACTCATATGAAGTACGACCCCCCAGGGACCTTCTAGGCAAGTTATTCAGTGCTCTCTGTACTCCATACAGGTGGGATAGCCAACTACGTCCCGTACCTAAGACTCTTGCCGTTAAAGATTGCTTTAAATCACGATTTAATCGCACCATGGCAGAATTTCCCTTGGGATGAAATGGAGACGAGAACTGGAGCTGGACCCCCCATGAAACCATGGTGTCCCTGAATGCCCTTGAGGCAAAAGCAGGGCCCTGGTCCGAATGGAACGCCGCAACTGCATATGTACCGACAAAGACACACAAATCTTTAATAACAGTTCGAGCGTCAGCCGAGTGCTGTGGCCATACCCACACAAATCTGGAGTAAGAATCAACAGCGACTAGTATATATTTGTATGCATTGTCTGGTGTGAGTGGACCGCAATGATCCAAGTACACACATTGTAATGGTCTGCTTGATATTAAGAGGGGCGTCTGCGGCGGGCGCTTAGCCGTTGAAACTTTAATTTGTTGACAGATGTCGCAATAAAGAACATACTGCTCAGTCTCCTTATAGAGACCAGGCCACCAATAATGGGCCTGTAATAGCGAAATTGTGGCAGCCACGCCAGCATGTGCAGATGCTACCCCCTCATGCGCTGCATTAATCAATTGAGGTCTTACAACTTTATTGGGGATCTCGCGTACACCTGGAATTTTAACCTCAGCACTCAGCATACTTCCCATAAAGTATTGATATTTATTAGGAAATCCTTTAGGATAAGGCGTGCCATCAACCGTAGCTTTTATGGCAGCCAGAATCTCTGTGTCTGGTTTGGAACTCGAACAAGTAACTGCGGCCACAGTGGCAACTGCCACTGCTGACTTTGCGGCTTCATCAGCCAAAGTATTCCCAGCAACGTGTATTCCAACGCGCTGGTGTCCAAGAGTATGTACAACATGGACTCTGGGTAGCGTCTCCTTCAGGTCTGCTACCTTCCCCCACAGTAGTCTGTGTTTTATGGTATTGCCCTTTGAATCTCTGAACCCATTCAATCGCCAGTAATGTAGGTATTCATTAAAAGACTGGACACAATAAAATGAATCACAAACAATCAGTGTAAACTGTGTCGGATCCGTATGTTATAGTGCCATCAATAGAGCTTTCAGCTCTGCCAATTGTGCTGTACAGTCCCCTAATGTTTGTGTATAAGTATGTTGGGGGCAGAATTTCTCCCCCTCCATATGGCCGCTCACTACTGCACATGCAGCAGAATATTGGTGTTTTGTCCCCACCGCCGGTTGCGCAGAGCCATCGCAGTAAATGACTACTTGATAGTGATCAATAGGCAACATGTCAGCGGGAACTGGATATTCAATTTCATATTGCAAAAATTCCTGAGTCTCTAACTTAGGGTAAAAAATGTAATCTACATCAGTGGCTGTTAAAGACGTAGCCCATTGTATCCATCGCGGGTGCAGTGCTTTCGCATTAGGAACACTCGCTTTTGTAACAGCCTGTAGGGCCGGAATAGGGGAAACGACTATAATGCGTTTACCCTGGGCAAGAAGTCGTTCTTTGATAACAGCCATCTGTACAGCAGTGAGAATTTTCTCTGTTGGTGCGAATCGTTGTTTAGCAGCCGAATACAAGTGAGACTTGTATCCAATCGGGACTGTCTCACCTTCATTAAAGGGGACATACGTACACCCAATGGCCCCAGCTATTATCCTGATGACCAAATGTGTCTTATTGTCCCTTATATGTAAATGTTTTGCAGCTAGGAGATCTGCTTGCATCTCCCGAAGAGTATGTGTATGCTCAATTGTCCAGAATTTGCTTGAAAAATCAGGACGTATTAATTTGTATAATGGTTTTATGCGTGTAGCATAATCAGGAATGTATGTTCTGCCAAAAATTAGAAAGCCCAACAATGACTGGAGTTTCTTAATCGTATTAGGTGGTGCAATTGTGCACATTTTTCTAAAAATTGTGGCGCTAGGCTCTTACCTTCGTTTGACAGCTCATATCCCAGGAATATGACGCTGAGGAAGGCAATTTTTGATTTTTTGAAGTTAAATATGTAGCCAATTTTGGCAAACCCTACAACAATGCGGGCTACTCGTCTTAAATGTTGTAGTAACTCGTCATCCATGAGATATATATCATCTACATATGACAATGCTTCAGGGTCCAACCCGTGTAAAATTTCAGTCACACGAGCCGCAAACAGTCCTGTGCTATTCTTATACCCCTGAGGCAAACAACAGAACTTTTCCTGGGAGCCTAACGCACTAAAGCTTGTGAGGTCCCTACTTTCGGGTGCTATATTCTGGCAGAAGAAACCATTTGAGATATCTAAAGTCGTTTTGTACTTTTTCCGCACAATGTTGTTCATTAGCGCTGCGCTATGTGAATTTTGTATAGCGTATGTACGTGTATGTCCGTTCAAGGGTCTGTAGTCTAAGACTATCCTATATGAATGGTCCGGTTTAGCTACAGGGAATAAGGTATTATTCATCGGCGAGACACAGGGTTGAATTACTCCCTGGTATTCTAATTGCGTAAGTATTTCTCTCACCGGTTCCCTTGCTTCATGTTTTATTGGATATTGCGGTTGTGGCTGAGGTTCACCTTTAATCGGAATTACATGATATGGAGAATCCCTATCCCACCCTACGTGATTCCTATATAAGGCAGGTGCTTGTGCTAGAGCCCACTTGATGCTATAGGACTCTGCAAGTTCCCCCGGAACAAGTGGAGAGAATGAAGGTTTAATAACCTCCTCCCCAACTGGGCAGGTGCGACCAAAGTCAGGCGGCCAATCCTGTTCAGCTAACAAAATGTCATATACCTTGACTACACGATCCCAAAAAATTGTGTTTATAGTGCGTTCAATGTCTCCTTCTAATTGTGAAGTCACTGTATATACCCTATCGGGTTCAGAGACACGCATATCCGCTGTTTCAACTTGTATGAAGTCATCAGTTGCTTTCACCTCCAGATGCTCTAGAAGATTCCGGTGAACTATTGTGACCTCTGCCGCGCTGTCTAACAGTACTAGTGTCCACGTCTTGTTCTTCAAGAGAACTCTCTTCCTGTGTGGCATGTCTAATTGAGACTGCCGCCACCTTTTTCTTTTTAAACTGTTGTTTTTGTTGTATCGGTTTCTGTCCTTCTTGACAGAAACCTCTGAGGAGCGTTGTGATTCCTGTCTTGGTTTCACCTACTTTGTTTTCCACTCTGACCCCCACCTCCTCATTTCTCTTTTCCGATGAGTCCTGAAAGGAACGAGATTGGCGTGTATCAGTGTATTGATATCTATCAGGCGTTTTCAAGTTATCCCTATTTCTGAGATTATACCTAGTCTGCGGGGTCTCCGCTCTCGGAGATTCTCCCCTTTCTTTTTTAGGTGTCTGTTGTTTTTTCTGCCAGCGCTTTTTATTACCCTCAGGTTGCTGTTTAGTATTATCTTTACTAATTTTCCCTTGAAACTGTGGTTTCTGTGGTCTAGCCCCTAGGCTTTCTCAACCGATACTGGAATATGTTTCCGCTATTATTTTAGGCAGTTCCCGCTCCTGATCTAGTTGTGGGACGTCACGAAGACGCATACGCACCGCTAGTGCAACTGCCTCCCCTTTAAGATTACTTAGTATTATTGAAGAAACCGTGGCAAAATTGCCCATCAGTTGCATTCCCAAATCTAAGGCTGGGGCAGCCCCATATTCATCCTGAATCTGCTTTAGCACTTCCGGTAGGTTCGCCAATGTCGGTGTACCGTGTGCTGTTGTGTAGAGCGCGGCAAACACCGTGCCCCATGTATTACAATGTTCCACTGTGGGAACCATGCCAAATGGTAAACACATAGTTAATATTCTATGTTTCTCCTGAGGTCCCGTATGGGAAAATACCGCCTCCAGCGTATTAATTTTTTGCGCCAGCCAAAATGGAGTCTCCTCCCGTTTTGCTGGAACCTTACCCATGATAGAGCGTACAGTCGCAGGGTTTATACCTGGAGCTACTGCATGTTGTTGTGCTGGAGCAGCACGCGCTGGGTTTGTATTTAGTGTCTGCATCACAAATTGTACTAAGCGTCTATATGTAGCCGTTAAGTCTGTATATAAGCGACAAACTTCAGCCACCGGCATATTTGCAACCGCAGGATGTGGTGTATATGTGGCCAATAAAGGCCAGGTCGGACCATCATTACTCAGTGGACCTAACCTTACTGGTAAAATTGTATGGGGTAGGGTGCCATCAAGCCAATTATTATGTTCTTGATAAGATAGAGGTATCTCTAAATATGCGTACGCCCTGTACTGGCCAGGCGCTTTCGCAATCGTATATGTGTGAAATGTATTTGTATTCCCATCAACTGCTGGACATGTGACCCAAGAGTAAAAAACAGGATCACTGTTAGACCTTAGTCCTTTCAGAGTCACTCCGAATACTGGAAGAGGGTCAAAGATCAGTCCTAGCCTGAAGTTACTGACAATACAATCTCCGAAACTAACTGTACAACCATTACCAAAAACTCAGCCTAACAACATTTCACTGCAAGGTTTGACATCCCAACAATTGACCAAATGGTTAGATAAGCTGAATAGCCCCCAAAGTGCTTCTAGGGGAAAATAATACGTGAACTATACTAGAATTGGGATGGAAGCGGTGACCTCATTGAAGGAACTATGGCTGTGAACCAACTCGAATCCTACACAGAAGCAGAACTCTGATACTTGTGCCCAAAAATTACAAGGAAAGCGAGAGAGGTGCATCAAAGTTTAGCAGAACCAGCAGAGAAATACAGCATATAAATTGAAAAAACAAAACACTTGAAGAGGAGTTGTTATAGATTAGATTTTGATTCAAAAGATTTCAAACACATGAGATCCGCAGGAATGAAAGCACGCCTTAGGGAGTTACTTCAAAGCGTCCAAACATGGGGAGCTTTAGACAAATGGGAAGGCAGATGGGTGAAGAAAAGAGATAAGAAGAAAAGGGTTTCCGCGAATCTTAGTGCACATGTGCAGCAGGTTGAGGATCCAGTGAAAATTCTACCAATGAGGGAAATTCCAGGAGGGAATTTGTCCATGTCCCTTGGAGCAGAAGTGACATTCTGTCATTTACCAATGATTAACCAAGGTTGAGAGAAAAACCAGTAGAATGGTACCAGCAGACAGATAAGTTTGTGAAACTTGCAAAATGCCTGTGGGAAGATTTAACACCCTGTGAGAGATAGTAGTTCCAGCACATTTATGGATTGAATATAAAAGGAGCGTAGATTGGCCAACAAAGGAACCAGAAAAAGACCGAATTACAGGTGCACCGTCTCCCGAGGTGATGAAATATTACTGTCACGTAGGCTCTCATTATCCTAATGAGACTACTGGATTTTTGGGTGGCAGGATCGTTCACAGTGTGGGGGACTAAGTCTAACCCACGGCGAAGGACCCTTGTCACCCCCAATCCGGTTTTGCTCCGGCTAACTAGCAGTGCCTCATTTCTCCCAGAGGGAAGAGATAATTGGGCAGCCGAGCGCATGACATCTCAGTGCTTCCCAGGGAAGTCGTGGTCACCCAGATCCCAACCAGTTCTCTCATACACAGTGTGGTCTCATATACAAATGACAAAGGCAGTTTGCGTTTTAAAGATTGGGTTAATAAAACGACTGCATTTTAGATAACAAGACTTGAGCCGCAATAACCAGAACCATACAACACAGTAGGATTGAAATAGTAACGAGGAGAGTGAAACATAGGAATAACGCTATCATAGTGCTACTAGATTACGTTCTCTCTTCTAAGTTCTATTTTGAGCACAGCATGTTAAGCACTAAGCCTGCCTTTCAGGTTCCCCCGGGAGGACATGAACCCTCATACCTGAGCAAAGGCCTGTGATCTGGATCAGCATCTGCAACAGGGCAGTCAGCGTCTAGTTATGTGTCCCTGGTCGGAATCTCCCTCTTACATGTACCAGGACTAGGAAGTGTTTTTATAATTAATGCGCCGGTGTTCTAAGAAACGTCCCTACGTAAGAATGTGTACTTTCTACGAACCCTAAAGACTAAACTCCTACCACATCTATCGGCAATGTATCAGACTGTATCCTTGACTGAAGCACAGAGCGAGCAAGAATGTATTGTTTGAGAACTCTGGTGCTGAAGTAAGCTAAACAGTGTTATAGAAGAAAATAAAACAAGACCGTGAAACTGGTTATTGAAAAATAACAGTTCGAGGCTGAATAAAATGCATCTAGAACAAAGTGCACAGAGGCCTAATGCTTTAAGGAAACACGCAAAGGCTATATTAAAAATGGCTACACTACATTACTACAAAGTAACTGAGTTTTTGAAAAACAGAATTTTGCCTAAAAATGTTCAATGGCAGCGCATAGACAGAACATCACAGGAAGGCAAGGAGTCTATACATGCATATTATGAGAGATTGTTGCAGGCGTTTAAACATTACAGTCGTACAGAAACAATGGAGCCTAAAGATGTGATTCATTTTGTGTTCAGATCTATGAAAGGATTTAGACTTGAGATTAGCCAGATGTTTAAGAATCATTTGATTTGCTGGCAAGGGAAGCCGACTGATGAGGTATTGCAAAGTACTGCAGTGATGAGATTCAGTTGAAGCAGAGAAAGTTGAAAGAGAAGGCAATGGTGATGAAGATTAAAGCAGCACAAATAGGGATGCAGCTAAATCTTCTGCAGCAGCAGCTGGGAAATGTGGTATTTCAGGATGAGGCAAGAGGTAGAGGTCATGGAGGAATGGGAAACCGAAACCGTAGTCCCGATTTGGGTACAGTAGTGGTTCAGAATGAAGTGCAGGGAATTAAGAGATTGTTACCATATCATGCTTGTGGAGGGATCGGACATTGGAAGCGGGAGTGTCCGATGTTGGTAGAGGAAGGTGTCGTTCAGCAAACAAGTGACATAAGTTCTTTCCAAAACATGAGAGGGCTGAGAATGAGAGGTCATAATCCAAATTTTCAAAGTAATGTGAATCAAATGCAAGGTTTTTAACCCATGCAACAGGTGCAAATGCCACGTATGCAGATGGCCCAGTCGCAGCCAATGCAACAGCAAATTCAAATGGTACCTAGACAGCAAATACAAATATCTCAAGCCCCAGTGGAGCAACAGCAGGTGATGCTTCCTCAACAGGTCACGGTCAAAGGTTTAACCAGCGTAATAACACAGTACACCAATTCCTGTTACATAGTGAGAATGGAATAAATGATGATTGGGTGAATAAGAGTTTGGAAGAAGAAGAATGTGTGCTTGGGGCTTCTCTAGAAGTAGATCAGAAAGGACCATATGTGAAGGGAAAAGTAATGGGTCATAAGGTTTCATTCTTGGTTGACACTGGAGCTACCCGCTCTACAGTGAGAACTGCAGAAGTTCCAAACTTGCCCCTTTCAGGGAAAACCGTTCAGATTGTAGGAGTAGCGAATCAGTATTTGACCAACCCAGTTACAGAACCAATTCAGGTTGAAATTGGCAACTTTAAAGGGTTACACAAATTCGTAGTTTGTGACTCATGTCCGTTATCCCTACTGGGAAAGGACGTGTTGTGTAAAACAAGGTGTTTGATTACTTACTCAAATGATGGAATTGAAATTCAGACAAACAGTGATGATGAGGATGACCCAGCTCCAGAGATAGATTGTGAGGCAATAAATGAGGAATACCCTTTGGAATAGTGCATGATTGTGGCCAGTTGTGGTCACAGAGAGGTTTCCTGACCTCTTCTGATTCACCAGTCAGAAATGGTGAGAGAAGTCATGAACTGTTGCAAGCTATTCAAATGCCTGAGAAAAGTGCCATGGTGAAATGCAGTGGATACCTGAAATCACAAGATTTTGTGTCAATGGGAAATGAATATGCGGATCAAGTTGCAAAGTTTTCCGCATTGAGCTGTATATTGTTCAAGGATAAATGGGAATTGTTACCTGAGGAAGGTGAGATGTCCAAGTTAAGCATTACATGTTAAGGATACCTTGGAAGAACTGAAAGCATTGCAGAAAAATGTTTAGAGGGAAAAGAAAAAATCATAGGTCAAAATTAAATGTGTACAGTGTCAGGATGAACTATGGGTTTCAGAAGAGGATCAATTATTATTACTGGACAGTTTGTTGACACAAATGGCTAGATATTATCATGGTCAACCCCATCTGGGGATGCAATGATTTGTGTGTTCAACCAGATTGGTTCAATCTAAAGTTCAGACAGGTTGCTGAAGCAGTTTGCCATCATTGCGTCATTTGTAAACAAATGAACGTGGGAAAAGGGACAGTGGTCAATTAGAGCCACATTGAAAGAGCAAAAGGTCCATTCAGCACAATGCAGATAGAGTTTTTGGAGATGCCTGTGTGTGGAGGACTGAGATATGTGTTGGTGATTGTCTGCATTTTTAGCCATTGGATTGAAGCTTAACCTACTCCAAGAAATGACAGCCTCACACTAGCGAAATTACTGCTTAGGGAACTGATACCACATTTTGGGTTTCCGATCTCTTTAGAATCAGATAGAGGAAAACACTTCAACAATGAAGTAATTAAATTACTATGTTCAGTCCTAGACATTGAGCAGAAGTTGCATTGTAGCTACCGCCCTGAAGCATCAGGACTTGTGGAACAGATGAATGGTACCTTGAAATCAAGAATGGTGAAAATTTGTGGGTCCAGGAATCTGAAATGGCCCGACGCATTACCTTTAGTTCTGATGACAATGAGGAACACAACCGTCAGGAAGACAGGGCTGTCACTGCTTGAGATCCTCATGGGCAATGAGGTTGCCAGTGATTCCTGCAAATGCTTTTGTGAACATAAGAGATTATATGGTGTTGGACTACTGCAAAGGTCCGGCTGATGTGGTTCGCTCTTTCTTTCATCAGGTGGAAGCCACCACACTGCAACCATCTCAAGATCAAGGACACAACCTGAGAGCAGGTGACTGGGTTGTGATCTGAAGGCACGTGAGGAAAACATGTTTGGAACCTCGGTGGAAAGGCCCTTATCAGGTAGTGCTGATCACTACCACAGCTGTAAAGTGCGCTGGAGTTCCAAATTGGATCCACACAAGCCATACGAGGAAAGTGGCATGTCCTTTGGACAACGAAGAGGAATTTTGTTGAGAGTACCAACAACGACCAGACCAAATCCAGAACCGGAAAGGGGAAAAAGAGGAACTGAAACTGTATCTGAGCAAATCGAAAGCGGTTCAGCCACTCCTACGAGAGATGAAGGAGAAGACCCACAGGTGGGTCTGACCTCAATAGAGGCAGCAGGAGAGTCTAGTCAGAGGAGGAATCTCCCAGAAGCAGACTGTCTTGAAAGACAAACAGAGCAAACGACAGACCCCGAAGGGGTTGAGGTGGATCAAAGCCACTGTGGTCTGACTCCTCCTGAACTAGTTGCAGGTCCGTCAAGAAAAAGTCTTGCAGAGCAAGAAAATGTTTCAAGTTCGACACTGAAAAGAGCATTAACGATGGGTCCACTGAAAGGAGATAAGTGGCCAGAGTCACAAACGAAAGGAAGCAATTACAGTGACAACAATTGAGGAGGAAGTAGACAAGACAAGGAGAGAAGAATTGAGTGAAGGAGAATTAAATGGAGATCGAAAGCTGAAAAGAAAGAGAATTGCAAGTCAATGGTACGCTGGTCCTGAATGGGCGTATGCAAAAACAAGTGAATGGCAACGATAATTTTTGTCTTTTTGTTTTGATAGAGACATTCCAGGTAAATATTTTGGCACTTGAAGGAAACCAATGAACTGAACTGTTGAAACTGTGAAGTGAGAGAAGTGCAAAGAAAAAGAGACTATTGAAAGTAACCGGAAAAGACTTTTGACAACCTGATTTGTCAAGATAACCTGATTTTGACAAGCTGCTAAACCAATTTTGGACAACCTTACAGATTTTGACAAAAGGATCCTGGAAATAAGACTGAAAGCTTTAAATAAGTGCTGAAGAAGATTGAAGATTTGTTTTTGATTTTGCTGCATAGTTATAATTTTCTCTTCTACTTTCTGATTCTTTACAGATTATGAGTAACCTTAGCCAGCAGGGTAGGAAGAATAAGTGCTGTAAATATATGAGTATTGGATTGGCAATTGTATGCATGATATTGTGCCTGGTATTGATTATGAGTATGACTGTTCTTGACGAGTAAAAACAGCCATACCTTAACTTTAAAGACAACTGCTACACTCACAGAAATAGAGAAGTTTAGATTAGATGAGAAATATCTGCATGTGGATAATGTTCAAGGAAAATGTTCTTCTAATGTTTTCTATCGTTTATTGAGTGAATATGTTGAGACAATGGATGCTAGAGATTATGTTTGCACGCAGATTCCTTCATCAGTTGAGGAAGGAGTTACTTATCATAATTTGACCCTCACTTATGGGCTAAGTTGTAGTCTGTTACCAACAAGATTCAATAACCAGGAGTACATTCAGTATTTCTATTCCAACTATGATGCCATGTTTTCATTCGTCCCTATAATTAAATTCCTGAGTAGAGTAGCTAAGGAGAACACTTTAGAGTTAGTGAGAGGCTTCTTTGAGCCTACGCTATCTTTTGGCACCGCATATGTGCATAGAAACAACTTGACATGCTTGCTTACACAATAAGCTTCTTAGATCAGACAGATTATAGGAGAAAGGCAGTCAATGAGAAATTAGAAAAGGGCTAAGTCAAAAGAACAGTTAGAAATGATTATGAATTTAGTGAAATAAACACACAAGGAAGGATAGCTTTAGATGCTCAACATGTAGGAAAGATGTGTGTATATATAGGCCTAAATCTAGATCTTATACATTGTTTGTGAAAACGAGTGAATGCAGACATGTGTTTTTGTTTCAGAGTAAATAGACTTGAAAAGTTACCGAAAATTACTGAGTTACATCACGTTAGACAAAAGAGAGAGTCTTCTTCGAGCATAGTTGGAGATATATTTGGAGCAATAATTCCTTCAGTGGGAGTTATTCTGAATTCTATAAAGATTCAGAAGTTGTCTACTATTGTGGATAACATGTTGACAAAATTTTCAGGAGCCATGATTCTAATGGACACAGAAATGGCTGTGGTGAGATCTATGACTCTTCTGCCCTGTCTTGCGTTAGATATTCTCTTAGCAAAGGATGGTGGAGTTTGCAAAATATTGAATTCAAAGCATTGTTCTTTATATATTCCTGATAATAGCAAAGAAATTAGAAGCTTACTTAGTAATATGACTAATAATAGTGCTGATTTGAAAGAGCTGAAATAACCAGATGTTTGGGAAAACGTTGCCAAAGGATTTGCTTCAGTGGGAAATTGGCTCAGCAACCTTGATAAAGGGATAATATTGAAAATAATATGAGGGATATTGATTAATGTGATTTGTATAATTGGAGCATGGGGAATATGTAAATTATATCATGTGATTAAATAAAAAAAGGAAAATGATCAGAGGAGGGAAGAAATTAAAATGAAAAAATTGTTTAGGGAAAGTTCGAAGAGGGAACGTAAATTAAAAAGGAGATAGGGTTGATAAATTGTAGCTTTGTGAAAATTTTTGTGGGAAGATGTAAGTGGGAATCTGCATAGAAAATAAATTAATATAGAAAAATAATACACAACTTTGAAAATGTGCCTACTTGAGTGACCGTCAATAATCACGAAGGCGGTACCGCCGCCCGCCATGCGGTCACCGCCATTTGGCCGCTCCGCGGTCAGAATACCGCGGAGGCCATTCTCGCTTTCCCCGCTGGGCCGGCGGGCGGCCGCCAAAGGAGCACCCGCCGGCCCAGCGGGAAAGGCCCTGCAACACAGAGGCCGGCTCCGAATGGAGCCGGCGGTGTTGCAGGGGTGCGACGGGTGCAGTTGCACCCGTCGCGATTTTCACTGTCTGCTAAGCAGTCAGTGAAAATCATGCTGGGGCCCTGTTAGGGGGCCCCTGCACTGCCAATGCCAGTGGCTTGGGCAGTGCAGGGGCCCCAGGGGCCCCACAACACCCGTTCCCGCCATCCTGTTCCTGGCGGTCAAAACCGCCAGAAACAGGGTGGCGGGAAGGGGGTCGGAATCTCCATGGCAGCGCTGCTTGCAGCGCTGCCATGGAGATTCAGCCCAGACAGGGGAAATCCGGCGGGAAACCACTGGATCCCCTTTTCTGACCGCGGCTTTACCGCCGCGGTCAGAATGGGCAGGGAAGCTGCTTCCGTGGTCATCCACCCTGGCGGTCGATGACCGCCAGGGTTGGAATGACCCCTGAAGTGTCTTTATTAACTTCTTATTATTAATGTGAAATGTCATGCTCATGTTTAGGTTAATGTAGTAGTATGTTATATTAATGGTCATGGATTATGTATTTGCTTTATTAACCAAAGGCCTTAAGTTAGCGAGGTCTTGGGCCTAGTTGCATGGCCTCATGTTAAGTTGCACTGTTTAAACAAGCCACACAAAATGGCTGCATGGAGAGTTAGACCTCCATTTTCTCATTGCGTAATTAAATTTCTTTCCCATGAGAACTGCTTGCTACAATATGTTGTACTAGCTGGTGATACTTTGTAGAATTTAGAGTGTGTAAATGCGATGTTCCCAGGAACTAACACTGGATACACTGACTGGAGTACAAGGAGATACAAAAATGTTACCTGACGAGCCCAACAATGGTAACAGGAGAAGAGGAGCCAATCATCGACATGTGAAAGACAGTTTAGTACTATCTTACATTTAGGGTACTACTTTCATTAGACTAATTGTAAACGTCCAATTCTTTGACCAATTTCAACGTGGGAAGATGTCCTAGGGAATCTAACTTAGTCTGAATGTACTGAGAGGAGAGAACCACACTTCTTTTCCTAACTGCACGGAGAGGAGAAAACTCATTTTTCCTAACTCTGTTGCCGAGAAGCGACATTCTGATTATGTCCGTTCATGAGACATTTCTGTCTTAAACTATATTGCTGAGTCCTGATGTCTTGCTGACGGAACAGATGTCCAATTAACGAAGACTGTCACAGCTGGCTGAACCATGCTGAGGCAAGGTATAAGACTATGGGCCAGATGTAGCAAAGGGTTTTACCCATTCTGTGTCTATGGGAAAATGTGTTTGTACATATGGCCCTATGTTACTGACTGCAATGTCTATTTGTTTTTGTCTTTTTTGTCTAATTCCGATAGAGCCATAGCTAGATGTTCTTCCAAATTTGTGTTGACTAAATTGTTTTGCATGAAGCCCAAACATGCCATTGTAATCAGAAGGTTAGTTAGGAAACTCACTGCGGATGCTTGCTAAATATTACCAACAGTTGATGTCTTCTTTGCTGAATCTAAATGTATGCTATTTCCTTTGCGCAGTTATTCTTGTTATTGATTTGTACTGCAACTCTACAATGTGTTGTGATCCATGCATTGATTAAATAAAGATTCTTTAGAAGATTTGGTCAACCGGTATTGTTTCTGTATGTTTATCATTTGATTTTGAGACTAAGGCCCTCATTATGATACTGGTGGTAAGAACCGCCTAATGCCGCGGCGACGGCCACCAAAAGACCGTCACTGTGGCTACCAGCCGTCTGCCGTATTATGACTACAGCTGGATTTCCGCCTCTAGCTGTGGCCATGCCGGCGGATGGCGGAAAGGTGGCGCTGCTGCTGCCAGCAGCACCACGTCAGTAGACCGTCGCCAGACGTATTATGAGAACAAATATGGCCTGGTGGTGTCCTGCTGGTGGGAGCTGCTGGTGGCAGCAGCACCCTGTCCCGTCTCCTGCTGGAGGACCCCTTAACACAGGTGAGTGGGTGCTCCGACAGGGGAGGGGGTGGAGGGTGTTGTGTGTGTGTGTGGGGTTGTGTGTGTATGTTTGTGTGTGCCTGTATGCAGGTGTGTGTTGTATGTTGAATGCGAGAGTGCAGGTATGGAGGTGTGAGTGCTTGTATGTTGTGTTTTGTGAATGCATGTG
Organism: Pleurodeles waltl; assembly: GCF_031143425.1. Taxonomy (NCBI): domain Eukaryota; kingdom Metazoa; phylum Chordata; class Amphibia; order Caudata; family Salamandridae; genus Pleurodeles; species Pleurodeles waltl. Next base: position 158,014,544 of record NC_090443.1, read on the forward strand.
TGCGTGTATGTTTGAAAGTGTGTGCGGGTATGTGTGATGTATGCATGTGTGGATGTTTGTTGGAAAAGGGTGTGTGTGTGTCAAGGGGGGTTGTGAATGTAGGTGGGTGGGGGGCTTAGGAGAGGCGGGATGGGGGGTAACTGGAGAGGGGGGAGACCCCTAGCAGTGACAGGGAAGGAATTCCCTGTCACTGATAGTGCCTACCATTATGGCTTTCATGGCAGTAAGGAAGCGACGAAAACCATGGCAGTAGGCAGGGTCATATTCCTGCGGGGGGAACTGTGATGGGCTCCGGGCTGGAGATGTTTATCTCCAGCCCGGCGGCTGTTGCCGCCATGCCGGTCGGAGTGGTACATTGGCGGGCTGGCCTCAGCCAACCCGCCAGTGTCATAATATGGTGGTATTATTGATCCCTTTGATTAGATTGTTATTGATTGGTATTGAAATTAAATCTTATGGTGGGAATTACTCTAAGCGCAGTCAAAAGGTCCATCGAACCTCTAACACGTCCCCTTATAAATTAATGAGAAGAAACCAAATAAGGTCAGACGCGCTAACACCAGTTTGTACTCTTTATATGCAATGACTGTAGATTTGGCCCTTAATTTGGCCCACACCTCATAATAAATCCAATCAAAATCAGTAGATTTTGTGAACTAGCTATTTTTTTGTTAAAATGTTAGAAACATCTCACGGATAGTTTAAATGCAGGACTGCCAGTCGCAGCTTGATATTGTGTATCTAAAGCAGATATCAATCACTGCGAAAAAGACACTGGATTTGATCCACCAAGGTAGCGAATGTCCATAAACCTGCATGAATTTGTCCTCAGAATAAGTGTGGGTAGAAAAACCATCACAGCTATTCACACCATGGTGGGAGGCCTGCCAAGGTTTAGGGGGAGCGGGTTGGCAGGGGCAGTTCAGGCCTCTGTTGCCCTGATGGAGATCTTGACCTGCCTGGAGGGGCGTCACTGATTTCAGAAAACTGGCCAGTACGTGTAATGTTTTTTGCCAAGCTCAGCATACATTTTTGTTTTACTGAAACAAATTCCCAATGTTCTTGCATCTTTTACTAAAATAAAAAAGTAATGGCTTTGACGCAGAAGGAGTTTTCTATCAGTGTGCTTGCGACTCATTGTGAGTTATCTCTGCTCACATCTGCATTGCCTAACACAGCAGACCTATGTGTAGTGTCCTCCCCAGCCTGGGTACCCACCAATGTATACTCCACAGACAGAGCTATATATTACACTTCTTAATTCGACTGTGTGTAATCGCAAACTCGACATTCTAAACCTGCATTCACTTCACCACGTTCTAACACTTACAACACAGCTCTATGGATTGCTTCAGGAGCCAAAAGAGTTCTATCATATATACTCATACAACACTACATCTCCCCCTTTGTGGAATTGAAAATTCTAACTTTTTTACAAATATCTACACAGTCATAGCTCTTCAATAAGCCTTCTTGCCACTTTGATTACACGTCCTCATGCCAGCTCCCCCCGTGACAGTCTCCTGTCCAGGCTGACCTCTGCCACCCTTTGCTGCCTGGTTTCTGCTAGTTGTCTGCTTTATTTTTTCCTCTGTTCTGCTCATTTGTGCTCTGTTTTTCACTCTTTTCTGCTCATTTTTCTGCACCTTTTCCCCCTCTTTTCTGCTCATTTTCTGTACCTTTTCTCCTCTTTTCTGCTGGTTTTCTGTACCTTTTTCCCTCTTCTCTGCTCATTTTCTGCACCTTTTCCCTCTTTTTTCAGCTCATATTTGCCCTACTTGCCTTTTCTGCTCCTTCTCCTCTCTTCCCCATTTGCCCCCTCCAGCCGTTTCCTGCCTCCCGCCACCCATCAATCAGCCCTCAACCCAGGACCTATCTGATGGAGGCCGCAGCTCCACAGCGCAGCACAGCCATGCAGCGGGTGCACCACTTCCACTCCAAAGACAAGCCTGTCTGTGCCGATCCACCTGGGATACACCCAGTGCCAGGAACCCTGGCCCTCCAGCCAACCACCGCTACTCCACCGTGGAGCTCAGAGCCATGAATCCTGGACGCCACAATAACAACTTCTGCACCACATACCCTTGTGCTACCAAAGGATCCTTCACCTGCCGAGACTGCTGCTTCTCCTGCAACACTGAGCTGCCCACACAGGACCGCACGCATCACCTACCCGGAAGGCCACAGTCAACCTGGAACCTCTCTGAGGTATCCTGCTCAACACCTGTTCCTTCTGCAAATACAGCCCAGAAATCTGGGACACCCTCTCACCAGATGTTGGCTTCATCATTGAAACCTGGCTAAACTCCTCCTCGAACCCCGACATGTCCGAGGCATTTTCATCATATTCAAGAACACCATTTGGTGCATCACCACCAACGATGACACCTCACCCCTCATGGAACACCTCCATTTCCAGCTACAAACTAGAGCCAAAACTAACCTAAAAGGCACCATTGTATAAAGACCCCCAAGACCCGACCAGCCCTCAGCAATGTTATGTTAGATATGTTATTAGCATTTATAGAGATCACTAAACCCAAGGGTATCAAGGCACTGGCAGAAACCCGCTCAGAGGAACACTTATTCTTTCTAAGCCATTCTGGGTAAAAAGCCAGGTTTTCTGATATTTTTGGAAGATTGTGAAGATTTCCATATCTGCAAAGTCAGGCCGCAGAATATTCCATAATTTGGCTGCTCCCACCGAAAAAGCCCTACCTCCCCATCTGGCAGAATGAAATCTAGGGACAGTTGCCAGTCTGCGAGAGGAAGATCTGAAAGGTCTTGCAGGTCCAAGGAAATAGAACATGGCATTAAGCTGTTCAGTGTTTATAAGATAGAGGGCTTTATGAACCATACACTTTGAAAGCAATTCTCTTTCTGATGAAGAGCCTGCAGACCTTCCCTAACCGAAGTGTCTTGGATCACATGCAGCTTGTTAACACCTCTCTTATCCATATTAAGACAGAGAGAATTACAGTAATGATGAGAACAATAACAACCGTCTGTCATAGTTCATCAGGGATGAAAGGGAAAATCTTCCTCAGTACTCTGATAATATACAAAGAGGTGTTGGATGTGTGACTAGCTTGGGGGTTAAAGTTCAGAGAATCATCTGCTAAGATACCCAGGTTTCTGGCAGAATCCACAGGGGTGGAAAGAGATCCACACTCTTCGGGCCAATACATATCAGACGATATAGAGTTCTGGGAACCAAAAACCAGCACCTCTGTCCTTCCAACACTGAGTTTGAGCGCATTGCTGCTCATCCATTTCTCGATGCTGGATATACACTGCTTAAAGGACTGGATGACAGAGGTCACATCATTGGAGATCCTGACAATTATCTGAGTGTCATCAGCATAAGATTTAACCTGAAAGCCAAAGGACTGGACCGGGCTTGCCAGAGGTGCCACATAGATGTTAAAGAGAGTCGGATTCAACATGGAGTCCTGGGGGAGACCACAGGAAAGCCTGAAGGGGCCAGCCTTGAAGTCCCCACAATTGACCACCTGGACTCTGTCAATGAGGAAGTAAGATAGTAGACTGGGAGCGCGGCCACTAACCCCAATCTCTTCCAACCACTAAATAATTTGAGCAGGCGAAACGGTATCAAATGCAAATGCCATCCCCAACATAATTGCACCACTAGCCATCAACTCCAACCACTACATTCTATTCAGTGACCTAAATTTCCACATCGATGACCTCAACAACATCAACTTCACCACCCTCCTCAAGAACTTGAGCAGCATAGGCTTCACCCAACTAGTAAACGTACCAACACACAAGGCTGGACACACTCTCAACCCCCTATTAACCTTCAGCAAGAGAGTCAGATTCAGCCATATCACAAAACAGTCCTGGTCTGACCACAGCATCATCCAATTAACCATCGCTGTCGCCCAACATACTACCACCAGGAACCACAGAGCCGAGTAATGCAACTGGAGCAGAATAACTGAATCACAGTGGACGAAGGCCCTCAGCTCATCCAAACCCAAGGCCTCATCTGACCTTGACCAGGCCATCCTGGATTACCAGACGCAGTGACTCAGGTGCACCGCTGAAACCAGCCAAAGCCAACAAAACCTCTACAAACTCTGGCGGGTACACTCCGGAGCTCAGAGCCACCAAGCACAGCTGCTACAAACTTAAGAAACAATGGTGATCCACCAGGAATCCCTCTGATAGAACAGCCCACAAAGCAGCCCTCAGCAACAACTACCGACAACCCAAGCAGCCCAAGAGAGCAGCCACCACGACCTGCATGAGCTCAGCATCCAACTGCTCAAAATAACTTTTCAAAATAGTCAAAGAATGCTCAATCCAGAAGCCCCAGACAACACCATCCACCCCTCGCAAGAACTTTGCAACGCCCTCTCAGACTACTTCCATAGGAAGATCGCCACCATCTACAAGTTTGACCCCTACCCACGATCTCCAACCTCAGCTCTCTCAACCCCCCTCCCCTTGCACACTAACAGCAGGATCTCCACTTCAGCACCTCTCACTACTCAATGCATTTCAACCATCATATAATCCATTCACTCAGGGACACCTGCCGACCCATGTTCCCACCATCTGTCCAACCTCAGAACCAACCTCATCAGCACGGAACTCACCAGTTTCTTGAACACCTCCGTCACCTTGGCAGTTTTTAAAGACAAATGGAAGGATGCGGTAATCAAACCCCTCCTGAAAAAACCCTCTGCCAACCCCAATGTACTCAAGAATTACTGACCCATCCCTCTACTCCCCCACTTGGGCAAAGTACTTGGGAAGGCCATCAATCATCAGATCACCAGCTACCTGGAAGAAAACAACCTACTGGACACCTCCCAATCAGATATTCGTACCAACCACAACACTGAGACTGCACTCATTGCCGCCTCATAACATCAGAGCACTCCTTGACCATGGGGAAACCTTCACCCTGATCCTCCTCAACCTATCAGCCGCATTCAACACTGTCTCCCACCACATCCTCATCAATAGATTCCACCATATCGGAATGCAAATTGAAGCCCTCAAATGGATCATCTCCTTCCTGACAGGACGCACTCAGAGTGTCCAACTACCTCCTTTCTCCACCGCACCCAAGAGCATCGTTTGCTTGGTACCTCAAGGTTCATCCCTCAGCCCCACTTTGTTAAATATCTACATGACCCCCCTAGTTGACATCATTAGATCTCCCGGACTCAACATCATCTCCTACACAGACGAGACTTAACTGATCCTCTCACTTACTGAAGACCCCTTCGCCACCAGAACCAACCCCCGCGAGTCCATGACCACCATAGCCGACTGGATGAAAACTAACTGCCTGAAGCTCAACTCTGACAAGACGGAAGTCCTGATCTTTGGGAAAAACACCTCCATTAGGGACCATTACTGGTGGCCAGCTGAACTCGGACCCACTCCCATGCCTACAGACCACGCTCGCAACCTTGGCATCATTCCCGACAGTGAGCTGTCTATGAAGCGGCAGATCAACACAGTCTCCTCCTCCTGCTTCCACACCCTCTGCATGCTCCACAGATTCTTCAGATAGATCTCAGCCCGCACCAGTAAAACCATCATGCAGGCCCTTATTACCAGTTGCCTTAACTATGGCAATGCTCTCTTTGCCGGCATATCCTCCCAGCCTCTAAAGCGACTCCAGACAATGCAGAACACCACCATCAGACTAATTCTGGAGCATCCCCAGTGCACCCACATCATCCCCACCTCAGAACCCTTCACTGGCTCTCCGTCCAGAAGAGATGTCATTTCAAGCTCCTCACGCACGCATACAAAACCCTACACAATCAAGGAAAGGACTACATAAACCACCATCTACACTTCCACAACCCACCAGACACCTGCGTTTCTCCTCTCTGGCCCTCGCACACACACCAAGAATTTAGTGCAGACATAGAGGTGAACAATCTTTTCCCTACATCTCCGTCAAGGTCTGGAACGACCTACCCTCCTCCTCCGAACTGCACCCTCAATGTAGAATTCAGAAACAGATTCAAGACCAGGCTCTTCGACAGAAACATGGCACCCCAGTCCCCACATACCCCCAGGGTAAAAGCGACGCATGCTACAAATGACTAATTGATTGATCCCAATCATGTCTTAAGAAACTTGGAATCAGCACCAGGAGTGTCCATGATTTGCGTTGGTGATGTAGGAGTAATGACAGTCTTGGGTTTTCCAATTGTCCCTTCTGAACCAGTCTTTATGTTGACATTAGCATCTGATGAGTGGTGAGCCACCTATCTAAAATGCAAGGAATCTTGTTTAATGAATTTCCCAGGACATTGGGCAGTCACCATGTGTCCTTTGCTGGTTTCCACAAGGAAAGGCACAGCATCAAGCAGAGCATCAGACTTACATTTTCTTGGCTGACTGATGAGCACTTGATCTCCTCTTGCAAAGACAATAGGGGTTATTCTAACTTTGGAGGAGTGTTAATCCGTCCCAAAAGTGACGGTAAAGTGACGGATATACCACCAGCCGTATTACGAGTTCCATAGGATATAATGGACTTGTAATACGGCTGGTGGTAAATCCGTCACTTTTCCGTCACTTTTGGGACGGATTAACACCTCCTCCAAAGTTAGAATAACCCCCAATGTCTTTTTGCATATTGTCTCTTTCCTGCATAGACCTTCATTTTCTTTTTGTAATCCAAGTCTTTTTACAGGTTTCTTCTTCTGTTCTTGTTATGCTGCCGGTCCACTGAGGTAACTTGGTCATCATTACTCTTCCAAACATCAACGTTGCCAGATTTTCACCTGTGGTCGAATGAGGAGTGGAACAGTAAGCTTGGAAGGCAGAGTTCAAGACAGTCTTGAAGTTGAGCTTTTCTAATGCAGCACACTGAACAGCTCTTTTTGATGTACTCATGGAATGTTCTACAAGACAATTAGCCTTTGGCCAAAGAGCTGTGCTCCTCTGATGCTTTATATTCAGTTGATCGAGAAAGTCTCTGAATTCTCGACGATTGAAAGGTGGGTCATTGTCAGATTCTAAAATTGCAAGCATGCCACATGTCGCAAAGATGCCATCTAATCTTTCAATGACTCTTTCCTGAGTGATGGATGAGAGATCTTCTAATAATGGAAAATATGAGTATTCATTCACAATCACCATCAGGTGATGCCCATTGTCGACTGGACCGAAAAGTCAACAGCAATTCTTTTTCAGGCATGCTTTGGCAACTCTGACATATTTAAGGGATATTGATTGGATTTTGATGACAGGTAGTTGCATAGATGATAGGCCTTTATTTCTCTTTCATCTCTTCCATCAAGATGAGGAAACCAAACTCGATCTTAGAGAGCTCATTTTGTGCTAGCAACGCGACAATGTCCTTTATGGGCCACTTCAATTATCTGTTGTTGCAGACTCTCCGGAACGACAATTCACGAACCCCTCAGGATAAGGCTTTTTTGTGTCAGGGACAGTTCATCTTTGACATTTTTAAACTTCTGGTACTCACTGTCACTGGTAAGAGGTTGAGTATGTTGGTTCCATGATTGATGGGTGGTAATGTTTTTTAAGCTTTAACATCTCTAGCTTGACTCATGGTAGTGACAATTTGTTCTAATGAAATGGCAGCAGGCATGTTTGATTTCACAATGAACTCTACATAGGCTTCAGCTTTCTTAGAAGGGTAACCTTGAAGTTGTGTAGGCACACTGCAGAAGTAGTCGGCAGGATTTTGATTTTATAACTGGACAATGGACAATTGTGTAGTTGTACTCTTAGAATCAGAGACCTCAATGTTGAATGCATGGAGGCACCTTGGCCTTTGATTTGCCAAAGATAGCCATCAATGCTTGATGTCACAAGCGTAAAATGTTTTCCATATAGGAACACATGGAAATGTTCACAAGCCTGCACTACTGCTAAACTTTCTGTTTCAGGTTGTGAATAAGCATGTTCAGTCTGGGACAAACTCTTGCTTGCATATGCCACAATATGTCTTTGAGCATTTGGGTGACCTTTGTGCTGTGCAAGGATTGCACCTAACCTGATTGGGCTAGCATCACCAACAAGTTCTGTATGTAGCTTGTGACCAAAATATGCTGTTTCAGTGGCATTTTCAATAGCTTGTGTTATCCTCTTAAAACCTTACTAGCATTCGTGTGACCAGTAAAACAAAACATTCTTTTTTGACAATTCTCTCAATGGAGCACTCACAGTCAAAAAGTCCTGTATGTAGCTGGAACAGTTACTGGCCACTACAATGAATCAGCATAACATGGAAACATCTTGAGGGGGACTGGCATTTAACAGTGCTTATACTTTAGCTTTATGTGCTGTCATGCCCCCATCAGAAAAGATATGGTCAAAGTACTTAAGCTTTGTCTTTTTGGATTCACATTTCTCAGCATTTAGCACTAAACCTTCATCAACAAGTAAACGGCACACTAAGAGCTTTATTGTGTTCCTTCTATATAGCGCTGAAAACTATGATGTCAATGCTATAGTTGAAAACATTCATGACAAGCTGCGTGATACGTCTAATGACATCTTGAATTTTTTCTGCAACTGGTGACACACTGAAATTGAGTCTTTTGTGTCGAAACAGACCAGTATGTGTAGAAAAGGTTGTAATTTACCTGCAATTCTCTTTGAGTTCCAAGGGGAGAGAAGACTTTTGCACCATACAATTGTGTTATCATATCAGCACTGTGCAGACCCGGATATCATTCTCTTTCAGTTGCCTTGTTCGCTTGATGCATATCTATGCAGATGCATACAGCTCCTGTACTGTCCTTTCTGGGCACTACAACAATGGGAGAAAGCCATGCTGTCGGACCAGTAGAACACTCGATCATATGTGTGATAATGAAGTACTGTTTCGAGCTCCTTTTCAATAGTTTCTTGTTATGAAATGCAGTTTGTCTGTGTCTTTTAGCAGCAGGGCAGACATCCTCTTTAATATGCAATTGTACTTGCATAGTCTCAAGTTTCCCCAACCCATGAAACAACAGAGGGAACTGACTTACTATCATGTGATGAGTATTCATGTTGTAATTCACTGAGATCGGTCTCATTTCAGCAGCTGTGCTGAAACTGAGTAAGTAGCCACTTGACGCCGTACCTTGAAGCACTGGGATGGGTGCCTGCTCTTTTGTTTTCTTGTGTTTCATAGTTGCTCCGAATAAACCTTCACTTTTCAAGGGTGTCAATGCAGCCATGTGTACACTTTAGTTTTCTATGGCGTCAGCTGTGGCAATGGAGATAGTTTACTGTATTTCTCCTCGGGCATACTATTTATTGACGCACTACTGTTGATGTTGAAAGGTATGGCACAGCCATTTATTTTCAGTGTAATCTTTGGACAATGTTTGAATGATTTAGGTTCTTCTTCATGTTGGCTTGTCTTTAGCTGGTATTTTTCTTCACATGTTCCCAGTCCAACATGTGTGCATTTTTCTGAGGTAAACATCGACATTGCACAATCATCTTCTTCAGTTTCACTTGATACTAATACTGACAAACTTTTCGATGATGATTTAGTTGACAATCGACTTCGTTTGGTGACGATTTTTCTCAACTGTTGTTGTCGCTTGGCCTTTTGGGTGTGCATTGAATGTCACTTTTAGAACCTTTGGTTGGCTATTTTGTCTTCTTGTCATGATACTTTTACTTTTTCCTTCACCTTGCAAAAAATTGTGCTCCTTTCCGCAGCCTTTGCATATCTGTCTAACCACAGGACATTTACCTTCGTGTGGAAATGACAATCCGTACCTGAAACACAACTTATTTTTCTTTGGAGACAATACCTTGTGTCCTTCACCTTTGTGTTTCTGCTTGCTTTTCATGTTCATTAGTGACTCACTTGGGGCATCTCAGGCCTCTGTCAGCAGCTTGTCGATCAGAATACTCTTCAGCTCTGGCAACCATGAGAACTTGGTCCAGACTAAGGCGGTCATTATGAACATGGCGGGAAAGACCGCCGTCTGCCGTGTCGGCGGTGAACAGAATCCCCCGGGTGGTGGCGAATGGAAACCCGACATATAAGGATAGAAAAACCCAACCCCTCCAAAATATCCCAGACCACCACTTCCCGCCAGGACCGTGTTGGTGGGGATCCCGGCCCACCCCACCCCGCCACCACCAAGCACACCCACATCCCGCCCTCCAAATAATGATGCACAAATCACCTCGGCGGACAGTGGAGGCCGGATGACCATTGGTGGTTGCGACTGCCACAGGCGGCAAGTGGGCCCAACAGCAACAAGTGCACACATTGACTAGGCCTATCCCCCACACAACTGACACACATCCAGAACACCATAAAACACCCCCATACACACCCCACTATCCCTTGCAACGAAACCAGGACCAGAAGACGGAGAGCACCAGAGCCAGACAGAGAACGCCAGCAGACAGGACACGCATAGTGACCCACATAGGAGCACCCATACCCCGTCCCCAGTCCCGACGCCATCCACCACCCTCACCATGTCCCCCTCCAAAAATCCACGCTTCACTGAAAGGGAGCTAACGACCATGGTTGATCGAGATCCTGAAGGTGGAGCCACAAATATTCAGGTCTGAGGTGCAGCACACACCCATTGCGCGGAAATTGGAGCTGTGGCAGACCATTGTCAACAGAGTGAATGCAGTGGGATACCATCCACGCACCAAGGACGACATCCGCAAGAGATGGAATGACCTGCGGGGGAAGGTCAGCGCCATTGCATCCAGGCACCACATCGCAGTGCAGAAGCCTGGGGGAGGACCGCCACCAACACCACCCGACTACACCGACTGGGAGGAGAAGGTACTCACCATCCTGCACCCAAAGGGACTCACTGGACTCACTGGAGGAATGGACTTGGGTAAGTCATCTACAATTACCCCATATACAACACATCTGCAATGCATGCACCACCCCACCCCACCCACACCCACCTAGACCCACACCGCACCCAGCCATTACCCACCACCCTGCATTACCCACAACTCACTACCAGGCCCACATCACTCCCGCTGTGCAGAGCCACCCACCCCTGCATGTACCCACAATGGAATAATAACCCCCACCAAAATGTAATCCCACCACTGCCACTAAATGCAATGTCCACCTCACAAAGGCACCCTGTAAGGCCAATGAAAGTCACACCAGCACAAAATTGCACAGTTCTGTACACCTCAAACCCTCATGCATATGTAACAGACATGTCTATGTCCCCCAACAGGCACCACCACCCATGCAACCCTAATGGAGGGGACAAGGCATGCCACAGCACTCCAGGGAGACAGAGGCACATCACAAGACCTTGGCGAAGGACCCCTGAACACTGATGAGCAGGCAGACACCTCACACAGCCCTGGATGCTCACCATGCAGCAGCCCCACCCAGGAAACCACTGTCACCCCTAAAACCCAGTCAAGACCAGCAGGCCAGGGGAGGCATATCCACACCAGTGGACCCAGGGCACAGACAGGTGTAACACAGCTACAGAGGCCACAGTCTTCCACTCTCAACATGCAGGAAGGTGAGGGCCCCAGTACAAGTGGCACACCAAGACCTGCGCAGGGGACACAGGGACAGGGGGCCAGGGCAAGTTCAAGTGCCCCAGTGGGTCAGGGGGTAGGGCACCGGATGGGTGCAGCAGCCCAGAACGTCATTGCAGAGGTATTGGGGGCCTACCAACATACCCAAGACAGGTTGGCACAGATTGTGTCCACCCTGGAGCAAAGTCAGAGGATGCAGCTGCAACAACACCAACAAGCCATGGAGCAGTGGAAAGAACACAATGCCACAATCGCCACCATTGCTGGAGCCCTGCTGCAGTTGGTCAACAAACAGTCAGACACCCACACCGGACAAGAGGCCCCCCACAACAGCCCTGGACAACCAGCAACAGATGACCCAAGCAGCAAAAACAGCACAGGAAATACCCTCCCAGGAATCACAAGGGCCAACAATGCCACCCCAAGAAGATCCACAGCAGGTGCCCAAATGTAGTCTCAGGCCAAGATATGGCACTGGAAACCCAGCTAAGAACAAGCCCCACTCCAACAATTGACACTGCTACTACTGCAAAGCAACCATCCCAATCATTCATCAACTACACTTAGCTGAAGGCAAAATGAAGTACTATACTACAAATAGGACCCACCTATGACATCCAACAGGGCTGCCACCAAGTCGGTTTTGAGGACACCCAACCCTTACGACTTCCATCACTGTACATAGCACATTTCACTGTATTCTACCAATAAACAACATTTCTCACCTGCAACACTGTCCCCTGTCTTCAATGTTGAACAAAGTGGAGTATGGATGCAACTGGCAGAGAACAACTTTATTGTCAATTTGTGCTTGGTGGTGGTAATGTGTGTTTCATATTAGGCAAGGAGGGAATGCATATATTGTCTGTCAGTACCATGCTGAAGAGGTCCATGTCTCGCCTATCATGACCAATCCCCCCTATATGACATGGCACACTTACAGTATCAATCATTAACCACAATTACAGGCCTAAGTCCCACACAGTTATTGGAAGTAGAGTTGTATCAGTTGGTTCCTGGAATTGACATCTTCCCCTTCCTCATCCTCACCATCACTCTCCTCACCTCTCTGAGGTAACTGATCAGGACCTATAGCACCCTCCACCTCTAAAAGGGGGATAGAATGTCTCACAGCCACATTGTGCAGCATGCAGCAGGCCACCACTATTCTACACACCTTATCAGGCCCATAGGTCAGGGACCCCCCCAGAGATATGTAGACACCGGAATCTAGCCTTCAGGAGACCTATAGTACGCTCTATCACCCTCCTAGTACGTCTATTGGCCTCATTGTATTTCCTCTCTGCATCCGTCCTGGGATTCGTCACTGGTGTCAGGAGCCAACGCAAGTTTGGATAGCCAGAATCACCTAGAAAAATGGTCAATACAGAGTTGTCATTGTAATGACTGATCCCCGGAAACATGGCATTCACATGGGAAATGTACTGGTCTGCAGTACATACCAATTGGATGTTCATGGAGTGAAAGTTCTTCCTGTTTCTGTACACCTGTCCACTCACTCTTGGGGGGATGATAGCTATGTGGGTGCCATCGATGGCACCTATGACAAGGGGAATGTTTGCAAAGACATAGAAGTCAGACTTGATGGCAGGGAGGTCAGCACTTTGGGGGAATCACACATAGGACTGCAGATGTTGTACAAATGCATTCAGAAACCTTGTCAGTACCTGGCTGAACATTGGCTGTGAGAAACCAGCACCCATGCCGAATGTCACTTGAAATGAACCTGTGGCCAGGAAATGGAGTGCGGAGAGCACCTGCACCTCAGTTGGAATGGCATGATGATTACGATTTCCGGGAGTCAGTGCAGGATCCAGTAATGCACATAGGTCCTGAATAGTTGCACGTGTGAGTCTGTAAGTGATAATGATCTGACTCTCCACCATGGTCCCCCTATCCGCAAGTGGTCTGTGCACCGATGGTAACCTTCCTCACCACAAGGGTCGGTACCTATGAGGGGTAAGAAAAAGGAGTGATGTGCACACATACATTGGCATATTTGCTAAATACATGCAGTGCATTGTTCATAGTAGTGTCTGTACAATAACTGCAACCTGACAGATGTACATGTACATCACTAGGAGGGAACAGAGTAAATCATGTGTGATAATATATGCAATGGATAGAGGCCTAGGTGCTTCATATGGCTAGTAGGCCCAGCATTGTGAGTATTATGAATTTCAAGATGCGTAGGTGATGGCAAAATGTCTGCCACTGAAGTTCTGCCCCTTCGTTTTGGAAGTGACCTAATACCGCTAGCAATTGACGTCACAGCGTATGGCAGTGTTGACCGCTGTTCGCACCTTAATTGGCTAACATGGATGCCAATGGGGAATCCTGGCATATCATGATCGCCGCTGGCGGTGACAGTGCATACCACTGCGAAACGTACGCGCGTTTGTCATCGTTTGTTTAACTCCCTGATCTTGTGCGGATAGGTACTCCACTCTGTGTACTGCTGTCGCCTGCCTCTGACTATGGATGTTCCACGTGGTGCAGGGGAAGGGCCCCAGCCTTCACCCAGGAAGAACTGGAGACACTAGTGGAAGGGGTCCTGCCCCTGTAGGACAGACTCTACGGCCGGCCAGAGGTACAGGTAGGTCCGGGTTTGGGGGGCACTATGTGAGTAATGGATGAAGTGGATTGTTCAGATGTGTGCTCCTGTGAGCCAGGATGGGCCATGGTGCATGGAATGCTGTGTGCCACTGTCCTGCATGACTTGGAGTACTGTCTGTCCTATGTTTGACAATCTGACAGCTGTTCCCATCGTGCATGTGCCTGACCTCTGTGTTCCTTTTCTGTGTCACCCTAATAGGTCAGTGCCCACCAGAAGAGGGCACATTGGCATGCCATCGCCAAGGAGGTACGGACCCTGGGCGTCTACAACCGGCGGAGCACCCACTGTAGAAAGAGGTGGGAGGACCTGCGGCACTGGGTGCGAAAGATCACTGAGGCCCAGCTGGGGAAGTCCTCCCAACGTGGAAGGGGTGCCCGTCGGGCACTGACCCCGTCATGCAAAGGATCCTAGTGGTGGCGTACCCAGACCTGGATGGGCGCTTGAAGGCTGCACAGCAATCACCAGGGGGTGAGCACTCACAGACCATACTTCAGCCTTGAAGGATGAGTGTGTGTGCGATAGGGCTCATGGTAGTTAGAGCAGGGAATTTGACTGGTGTCCATCTACTGTATGTTCACCAAGGGGTGTAGGGGTGTCCCTGTCAGGTTTCACCTACCTCAGCTCCAATACTATTTCAGGGGATGGGTGTAGGTCAGTATACTGCTCAGTAGTCAGGGGCATGGCCATGGGCATAGTGTATGGTGCTGCCTGTTGGGTGTGTCTGCTGGGTAGGTGTATGTCTGGCCATTGTGTATCAGCATTCAGCTATTTACAAGTGTCTCTCCTGTTTTGTCTCCCCATCCCTGTTCTCTTGTGTTTGTTTGGTATAGCATCAACATCAGGCGAGGGAGATGAGGCAGCGGCAAGTGGGGAGGCAGCGGCCCACGGATCCTCCGAGGCAGAGACAATGGACGCACAGGGGACCAGTGGGTGGGAGGGCGAGGGGACTTCCACAGGGGAGGCTACTACCACAGGAGGTAGTGACTCTGAGACCTCCTCCGTTGTGGGTCCTCCGGCGGTGGCGGACCCTAGTGGACACCCCACTACCGTAAGATCTTCCGCCACCACCCATACCATCAGCGCCCTCCCTTTTGCTCCCCACCGAGTTGCCCGTGCTTGCCCACCCAGAAAGGTGGGCGTCTCCTTCGCCCCAGGCACCTCCTCCCCTGCCCCAGTCAGCCCTGCTGCCCTCACAGAGGAGGCTATTGACCTCCTGAGACCCATCTCTGTAGGGCCGACAACCATCGTCAATGCCATCCAGGGTCTGGCATCTGAGGTGCAGCAGACCAATGCCTATCTGGATGGCATTCACAGTGCTGTGTCGGTCCTACAGAGATCTTTTCAGGCTCTGGCCTCCTCTTGGATGGCAGCCAGTTTCCCTGGCCATTCCGTTCCCCCCTCCAACCTCCTCTACCCCTTCCAGCACCCCACTCCCTTCACACGTCCAAAGCACACAATCAAACCCGCTTACAGGCACATCAACACACAAGAAGCACACTTCCAAACACAAGCACCAAACCTCCCACCACAAGCATTCACACAGCCAACAGACACCTGCACACACAACAACGTCCACTTCCCCCAGTGTGCCCAACCTCTTCCGCCTCCCTGTCTGTCACCTCTACATCCACACCCTCATGCACTGCACCTTCACTCACTGTTACTGCTCCTCTTCCTGCACTCACCACAATAGCAGACAGCCATACATGCACCCCATACACCACACCTGCACTCACCACCTCTACTGTAGTTGACACATGCAGCACACTCAGCAGACTTGCAGACACCCACCCAACATACATCCACACTAGCTGTCTGTCTTCTCCCACTGCGTCCACCCCCCACCTCTCAAAACACACAAACGCACCAAGACACCCACCCAACAGACATCCACCACATCACAGCATACTGAGCAGTCACCTGCACCCACTACACGCACACCTACACCCCATACATCAACTCCCTCTGCCTCCACTCCCGCGCCCTCATCCACCCCCACCCCAATTGCTCCCAAGAAACTTTTCCTCTCCCGTGCAGACCTGTTCCAACCCACTGGCCCACCCCAACTTGTCCCGAAACGTGCCCACCTCCTTGCCCTTTCTGCACCTTCCACACCACAGCCCACCCCAGTCCAGCCTTCCCATTCCCATGCCCCTTCCCCGGTAAAGAAGAAGGCCGGCACAGAGCCTGAGCCATCCAGCTCCACCCGAGCCAAACAACCCCCACCCCCTTCAAGGGAGAAGGCCACCCCCCTCCAACCACCTCACGCAAGTCTAAGTCCCACCCCGTCGGAAATCCCCACCCCCCTCCCACACACCCCTTCCGTGAGGTGCCTGGATCCCCATATGGTGCCCCGTTCAGTGGAGTACCCAGCACTTGTGGGAGTCAGGTGTGGCCAGTTGTGGCCAAGGACAATTTGCTTTTTATGGACTGGCCATTGGCCCTGTTGGCACTGTTTTGCCCAGTGAGCTACAAATTAAAGTTTCTGTGTGGCCTATGTTTGGGCTGCACGCAGTTCCACTCTGGTGGGGTGTCTGACTTGTGCTGCTGGGAAGGGTTTGGGGGGGCGTGGCAGAGTGGGTGGAGTGGGTGGATATGTAACTTTGCCCTTTCCTCCCTTGTGTCGTAGGTTGCGGTACTTACCGTTGTTGTCTTAGACGACGGTCTCGGTCGTGTAGGTATATGGTAAGGAGCAAGGCTGGCATGATCAGCAGCTCTCTGTCCATGGCTGCTGCTGCACGTTTTGTGGAACTCCGGTGAGTCTTTCCTTCTATTTGTTTCTTTTCCGCCTGGCTTTGTGTGGCGGCGGTTCCCGTCCCAAAACTGGCAGCGGAATGGTGGTTCATAATTTGATGAGCAGGTTGGGCCTTTCCGACGGCCTGTGGGCGGACTCTGCCGTCGTCAGCGGGACTCCTTTCCTGGCAGTGGGTGGTGCGCAGGATACATGTGTTTCGTTTGATTCATTATTTGGCGGTCTGGCCCGCTCCTCTGTTGGCGGTTTCTACCGCCACAGCCGGCGGAGCAGAATGGACCGCCATGTTCATAATGAGGGCCAAACAGTTTCTCTCTGCATTCATTGACAGAATTAATCTATCAATAACTCTGAGACGTATTGCTCCTTCATCATTGAATTTATTGAATCTATAGTGTTTGATGAGCGTATCAAGTCTCTCAATAAATTTGTCTATGGTTTCACTAACACTTTGTCATTCCTGACTGAAAATTTACTTTTCGTAATCTACATTTGGCATTGGCTTGAGCTTGAGATTCAAAGCTTCTTTGATTTTACAGGATGTTACTTAATCATCTCGCTGCATTTTCTTTATGACTTCTTTTACACTGTCACCAGCAAAATTCTTTAGGTACTTGATAATCTTTTTATCTGTTTCTTCTAGCACATCAATGAAATCATTAAATGTCTCTATCCAAGCAGTCCAACAATTGACAATATTTTGCTTTTGGCAGTATCGGATGGTGGTGGGGGTTTTAGGAAGGTGCCAGAATTATAACTGTTCATGGGGTAGGCTGACACTGCAACTGGAGTTCTCTCCAACTCCACTTGGTGGTCTTGGTGAATTTGTTCCTGCACACCATCTTTGAGACCCTGTGACATGCTGGCCTCTGGGTCATCTTGGATAGTCTGCAGAACTGTGACCTCTTTCCTGGTCTCCGTTGGAGCCCTTCACTTTCTCGAGACTTCAGGAGGTGTGCTGAGTCACCACTCAGAAGTTTTGGTAGTGTGCCACTTCAGGTATTAGACAGCTCAGTAAGCATAACCCCTGCGCTTCTTCTTGGGTCTTTTCGCCTGCCACTGTGGTTGTAGAGCTACTCTGCTTAAAGCTTTGGTAAGTGCAACAATACTACTGTATACTTTATCCTCAATTATTCTGTCAGCCAGTGCTTTTGTGTATTTTACTCATATTTGACTACAGTAGTTCTTAGCACTGCTTTTCTGTGTCTATTTGTGTCCACCTTTACCAGTAGCGCTCTGTGTACTTTATAGCTTTATATTGCATAGTAGCGCAGTACCACTCTGTACGGCCCTGCAGTAGGTTCTTGACCAATGATGCGTAGATTTCTCAGTGAAGCTTTACTTATCTTCAAATGCTTCACACGGGCTTGAGTTGAGCTTTGACTCCACATACACCATATGTCGATTATGCACTTCAACTAAGGCACACGTGGCATGCACAAGTAATTTGCTTGGACCACAGCAAACTTTCTGGGAAAGCACTGTCCATCTTTGGGTTACTTATCCCCCATCTGGTCATTAGATGTAGGGTCCTCCTCAGCCGGAGTTCCCGCCAATGAATACACCACACATGGAGCTATGTATTACATGTCTTTATTTGCCTCCATGTGACCACAAACTCAACATTCTAAACCTGCATTCACTTCACCACGTTCTAACACCTATGTCACATCTCTACAAAGTTTTTCAGGAGGCAAAAGGGTTGCATCATAGGCTCTGAAGTATGAATGAAAAAATCTGCTCTACCAAATCACAAATGGCCTAGTGTTTCCGCATTCAGGGGCATATTTGTTAAAGTTTCATGCAACACAAAGCCCCAAGCAAAGTTGCTATGCTGCGTTATGTTGTGTGAAAGGAGAGGGCAGAAATATTCCATATAAACAAAGATATGAAGCACTTCTGCTCTCTCCTTGCGCTGCTGCACTTCAGGCAGCCTAGCATCAATGCAGGCACCCTTGCACGCGGTGCAAGGGTGCCTGCATTGCAAGGACAATTGCTTTTGTATAGCAAGGCATACCTTCCTGCACAAAAACAATCTCTCAAGGCATTTTCCTCTTTCTATGTGTGTTGCAGATTGCAGCACACATAGAAAGCGGAAATAATGAGGAAAAAAATATATTTTTCTTCCGGTTACACAATCCTCGGGTAGGATGTGTAGCGATTTCACGCAATGCCAGTTTTACAAACCTCTGCAAATCTGGAATTGCTTGAAATCCATGGGTGGGTGCATGGGAACGTCCATGTTCCACCCATGGAACACTTCCCAGAATTAAATTTAAAGCAATGCAGCACAAGCTTGATTGGCTTAGTAAATAGCTACTAGCATTTTGTGTCATTGTTGCACCAAAAAAGAGGTTCATCCATTATGCAAAATGTTAGTAAATATGGCCCTCAGTTTTTTGGGATGCAATAACACCAAACCCGATTTTACAAGGCAGAAAATCCGACCAGCAAAATCACACAGGCCTGGGACTTCTGCCCTTCCGACCTGCTTCTATGGTGTGGGGTGCATCATCGTGCTCTCTTCTGCAACACTTTCCCCTTACTATCCTCCACAACCCAACCCCACCACTCCCGCCTTCCACAGAAGCCTCTACTCCTATTTACCACCTGCTCACAACTGGGAATATTAAACCCCACGAAACAGGGAATTTCATGCGTTTTATATCTGGTAAAACTGGATCTGCACATTATTCCCAATTCCATAGCATTTAACTGATAATTCCACGCTATTGGCAGAGTGTTACCACTCAGTACCATTAATTATGCGTGTAGAGTGTGCATCCAGCCAGTATCATTCAATGTGAAATCAGGGCCGAACTGTATACATCGGAATCATGGTGCGCCATTGGATCCTCTGATCCGTTCTCTGCATGATATGCTCAGAGCCAGCATAGACCGTGGTGAGGACATTTACTTCATGGACGCACTCCACAGGGCTCAGAAGGTTTAACTTACTAAATGTTTCCCTCTCTAAGGAACGCTTTTAATTGGACCATGTGTGAGTAATTTTCGGCTCTGTGATATCAGAAATGACCTGGGGTTCAGATTACTCACAATGTTCGTCACACACACAATGTCCTCTGGTTACTCACTAAACAGACCGACAGGCACACATAGCGGTTCAAGCTTCGGATTACTCACTACATTCACCAGACACAGCCTAGAAGGCTCAAAGCTTCTGATTTCTGGTTACTTACACCAAACACCTTGTCTACTTTTGGCCCTGATACAGCAGTTAATTGACAATACGCTTGCGTGGTCTCTCTGGCCCTGTGCCCGATTTGATGTTCCTTCTTGGTGAAGAAAAAGCTTGTCTTTGTCCTTTGAGTCCTGAGATGCTTCCAATAACAGTAGAAATGCAGAGTATGAAAAGCTAGGGAATGGCAATGAGACACGCTTGAACTTACTATGACCTCAATAGAAAAAAGCTATGAAACATGACGCGCTTTTCCAAGCTAACTACCATTTTGTTCACCCACCTGAAATCACATGCATTCTCATTACGTAGTGTTTACAAGACAGGTACAATGATCTTACCTTTTCTCGAAACATTGATAATGTAGAAAGGAACTATTATTCGCAAATCATTAAGTAATGTTTGAAATCAGAATATTCAAATTGTGCCAGTTCGTATACTGTGCTTTAATTACTTACTTGTAATCTCATTAAAAGTTCATGTTGTGATAATTATTTGTGAGAAGGCCTTATGTATCCACAGACAAAGTCCTGAGCCTAACTTCCTCGTGAAAACAAAATGTGCATCATGCTACTCCCCCCAGTACGAGGACAAACACACTCAACCTACTTTATTCTGCCTGTATTATTCCAAGCTCACCAACCAACCTTTACCTCTACTGAATCATGTAGAATAACTAACGGAGCGTTGAGGGATGTCGTGATCAGAAAAAGGAAGTATGGGTTCAGAGTTGTGGGATTACTGGTGCATCATTTAAGCATTACTTCTTTATACCCTTGCTTGTTCTTCTCGTTACATATAAGGCATACCCAAGCTGTAAACCAAATGATTATAGTGGAAGAACCAGACACAATGATCAATATCAAGCATACCTTTTTATTTCCTACTATTCATTTCATAGCAGATAAAACGTTTAACAGCAAACATACCTTCATGTCGGCCAACCTTACCAATCCTGTAACGGTTGACAAAAGTAGAGTGATTTGTTCAGGTGGCAGCCCTGCATATCTCTCACAAACAAGACCCTTGAAACTATACCCCTGGAAGAGGACACATTCCTAGCTGGTCTATCTTGAATACCAACTGAAGGGTCAACTCCCTGATTCCGGTAAGCCAACACAATCATTGCCTTAAGCCACCCTCTCAAAGACTGGAGGGATGAATGGCATCCCTTATTAGCGGCCCGCAATTGACAAAGCATCAGTCTGTCTGAAAGAAGTTGACACAGCCTTTGCCCTGCATTCAGATGACCTATGAAGACAAAAATGAAAAGGCATAAACAGAACTTGTCATCATATGTTTCAGCGGATATCTCTTGAAGTATCCGTCCAGTTTTCACAATTAAATACATAACCAGAAGGTGGTCTCATTGATAGACTGATTTTCATGAGGTCCCAGTGGGAATGATGCCACGATGGCTATCTGCTCTGTGACTGAAGTATTTTGTCCGTTCTAGTCCTCTCTTTGTTCATCTCACAAGATGACGAGCTATATAGTGTATGATATAGAACCAAAGTCTCTCCAATATATTAAATGAAAAGCTCTACAAGTGATAGACGTACCATTCCTGTCCAGGTACATCGATGTTTAGCAATTTCACAGAATGGGGAAGAGTAAGTAATGATGGGTCACCTTTTGTAGTACAGGGCAGTACAAAGACATGCATTAAAATGGAGGAGGTAATTGTAAAGTAACAGGCCTTTTTGACGAGTATTTACAATTGGCACATTCACTTGCAACCTTCTTTCAAACTTATCACAAATTGAGGGAAAGGACCAATAACATAAAACAATTAGTCCTGCCATTGCTTCAAGCACTTCTGCAGACCCTTACACAAATATCTCTGCCGAATCTCAACAAGAACTGATCAGCTCCGGGACAAGATCAGGAGTCACAGACACGCTATTGTCAATACCAGGGCCCTCAAAGTGCCAGGTGAAACTATCAAGATCTCTGGATGTAGTATCATAATCTCAATAGGATCAATAACTACTTTTTCTAGTCTCATGGGAGTTAGAGGTCATCTCGTAATGAGGGCCCAGGTCTCGGGCACTGAGCCCTCATAATGTTGCTTGCCTTCCATGCCTTGCAAATCCATATACGGTACTCCACATTTAGAATCGACCCTTTGCTCTCTTAAATCATCATTGTCTGTGCCAAAATGACTCTCCTTTGTGCTGCTAAGGACACCATTTTCAGGTCTCACCTTCAAAGTGCTGTGCTTGCCAGACACCAATTGCTTACCATTTGTTGACATAATTGTCACTCTTCTATGCTGCTTCCTAATTAGCCAGCACATGCTGGCTGTCACTTCTGTTTCTTTTTGTAGCACATGGACCATGCAAGATTGATTAACTAGTGGGCGTCTGCTGCTTGCAATGTGATTGAGGTACTATTTATTTCACCGCCACCACCTGGCTTCATCTCCTTTATCCCCACTAGTACAATATACTTTGGTCCATCTCCACTAGCCCCACCAGTCTAAAACACATTTATTTGTAAATAAACCAGTACTCACAGAAATGTTTTACATACTAACAAGCTCCTGCATTGGGCCAAAGGCATCAAATGCATTGGTTCATACATCATTTGATACTTGATTGCAATCTCTGTTCTTATTGATTTACTGCCTGTTCTTTTCCATTTTGTACAGACCTTTAACTCCTGTTTGTGAATAGTTCACAGATTTAGGCACGAGTATTTATTTCTGTTATAATCTATTAAATGTAATTTCCACTCACTCACATTTGCACTCTCAATTTCTCTTATCCTTGGGCTTTCTTTATTTGTCAAAGATTCTGCACTGTGCTCTTACACTACAATCCTCTCTCAGTAAACGCACAACTGAAAATCACGTTATTTCAGGTACAGTTGGGGGTATTTGGGATAAGGAATAATGGGTTGCTTAATAAAAGTATATGACAACTCATGCAAAAACTCTCTGCCTCGCCATTCGACTCTATGCCACTCTACTGCTCTCTACTCTATAGCACTGTTCTCTACGTCACACCACTCTATGTCACTCTACTCTACACCATTCCACTCTAGGCCATTGTACTTCTATGTCCCTCCAAGCCACTTTACACCACTCTACTCTACACCACTGTACTCTATGCCACTTAATTCTATGCCACTATGGCGGTCATTACAACATTGGTGGTAAAAGCTGCTTACCGCCATGCAGAAGACCGCCAGCACACCGCCGCGGCCGCGGAAATCCGCCACAGCTATTATGACCCACGACACAGAATCCGCAAATATTCAGACACCCACACAAGTCCGCCACACCAAAGGTCAGTGACAAACTGGCGAAAACAAAACCTCCACCCTCACGCCAACAGAAATATGCCCACACCCTCACGACCCACGAATCCACGCTGCGGTCTTTCAACCGCAGTATTCCATTGGCGGTACACACCGTCGCACTCAAAATACATACACATCTCCAAAACACAGCCATATTGGACAAATCGAAACACACACACCTGATACACATACACACACCACTCCCACACACCCAATACAATATAAAACACACACCCACATCACCCACAAACCCCTATGACCACAATTACTGAGAGAAGGCAAGAGAGAGACACCACCATCAACAATACTAGCATCCACAGGCACACAACACCATCACCCACACAACTTCTACGCACCTCACACTACACACCACTACATATCAGCACATTTATCACCCCACACACCACCCCACACATCACCTACACCACCCCATGGCACGGCAAAGACACCCCAGGTTCTCGTAGGAGGAGCTCAGGGTCATGGTGGAGGAAATCGTCCGGGTAGAGCCACAGCTATTCGGAGCACAGGTGCAGCACACCTCCAGTGCAAGGAAGATGGAGCTATGGCGAAAAATAGTGGACAGGGTCGACGCAGTGGGACAGCACCCAAGAAATCAGGAAGAGGTGGAACGACCTACGGGGGAAGGTGCGTTCCGTGGTCTCAAGACACCACCTTGCGGTTCAGCGGACTGGCGGCGGACCCCCACCTCCTCCCCTACAACTAACAACATGGGAGGAGCAGGTCTTGGCGATTCTGCATCCTGAGGGCCACGTAGGAGTAGGTGGAGGAATGGATTCTGGTAAGTCAAATCTATTACATCCCCCACCGTACCTGCATGCTAGCACGTACCCCCACCCTCACCCTCACCCCATTACTCTAACTCCTCACAATTGTCTCATCATCACAAACCACACATCCTAACACCAAGCCCTGCATGCAACAACAAAGCATGGACACCCATCACTAAAGCATGTCCACTGCACATACCCATACACCCCCCTAAACCATCATCACACAAGGTCCCACACAGGAATGCAAGCACTGGGATACACGGTCAACCACCCATTGCACACCATGGCCCACACAGATGTAATAAACATCCTTTTATACCCCTGCAGGACCCCTACCCAACGTCACGGGACAGGAGGGTCCACACATGTCCACATCACCAACAGAAGAGGCCCACAGTGATGACAGCACCTCTGTCTAACTGGATCTAGATGACCAGCCCAGCCCATCGGGGACCTCGGGACAGTTGGTTCCCCTCACACAGTCACAGGCCACCACAGAGCTTCCCTCCTCTGGAAACACCAGCACAGCACCCACCCAGCGGGCCCATACCTCCGTCCCCAGGACACGTCAATCAGCAGTGTGTCCACCACTACAGGGAACCCAGGCTAACCCACCACCCCAACAACAACTGGGACCTGGAGGCAGTGGTAGTGGGCACACGGTTCAGGGGACGGAGGCCCAGGAACACAGGGGAACTGGGAGGGCTGCTGTGTGACAGGGGGAGGACAGGCCAAGGGAACCCATTCTCCACAAGGCCCTCTCCAACGTCATGGGAGCCTACCACCACTCCCAGGAGACGATGGCAACGGTACTGAACAAGTTTCAGGAGACCCAGCGCCTGCAGGAGGAACAGTATTTGGGCTTCAGGGAGGAACTCAGAGCCATCAAATCCACCCTGGGCACCATCATAGGGGTGCTGAAGGAAGTACTCAACACCAGGAGGGACACTGTGGCACTACAAGGGGCCCCTGACACTAGCCTGGACGATGAACTGCCCACCACCTCCGCCGGTGCTAGCGGACAGGAGGCACCGCCACAGGACCACCACACCAGCACCCCACCACCTGCAGAGGGAGAACCACCTCGCAAATGGTCCCTGAGATCCAGGACAAAGACAGAGAACGATGCCAAGACCCCCGCCAAGAAATGAGACCACCCTGAATGTCATCCTTCTGTCCCACTTTGTCACCCTGTCCATCCTTAAACTGCCCCAGCTCCACTTCCTATGCCCATTTGGGCAATGCACCTGTGAGACTAATAGACTGGATTTTGCCATGGACATTCCTCCGCCATCACCCCTCACCATTTTGCTACCCCCTCCAATATTGAGCACTAAAATAAACACCCTTAAAGCACAAAACAATCTGGAGTCAGTCTGTGATTTCAAAATAGTGTATTAGAAATTACTGTCGCAAAAAGCTCTTTCATTTGTAATGTCAACATACATATGTCACACAGTAGTCCATGAGGAAACAAAGCAGATGTCACACATTGGGACCCACATCTGTGAAATCGTAAGGGAAAGTGACAACTCTTTGACCATACACTGGGTGAAAACGACAGACAGTAGGGAGGTAGTAGTGTTTAAGTACATGTAGTAGGCAGGTTTGTATTCTTACCTGTGTTTCACTGGAAATATTGCTGGATCACTGAGTCCCTGTTGTCCATGTCTTCTTCTTCTGCTTCCTCGTCTTCACTGTCCACAGGCTCCACAGCTGCAACAACACCGCCATCTGGACCATCCTCCTGCAGAAAAGGCACCTGTTGTCGCAAAGCCAAGTTGTGAAGCATACAGCAGGCAACGATGATCTGTCACACCGTCTTTGGTGAGAAGAATAGGGATCCACCTGTCATATGGAGGCACCAGAACCTGTCCTTCAGGAGGCCGAAGGTCCGTTCGATTACCCTCCTAGTTCGCCCATGGGCCTCATTGTAGGGTTCCTCTGCCCTTGTCCTGGGATTCCTCACTGGGGTCAGTAGCCATGACAGGTTGGGGTAACCAGAGTCACCTGCAAATGGCGAGGGACAGCTGTTAGACACACACTAACCTGTAGGGATATCCCCGGACCCAGACAACCATTCCCACTGTCTTGCTTCCAGGTGCTCACCTAATAGCCACACACGGTGCCTCTGGAGTTGACCCATCACATAAGGGATGCTGCTATTCTGCAGGATGTAGGCGTCATGCACTGAGGCAGGGAACTTGGCATTCACATGGGAGATGTACTGGTCGGCCAAACATACCATCTGTACATTCATCGAGTGATAGCTCTTCCGGTTTCTGTACACCTGTTCACTCCTGTGGGGGGGGACCAAAGCCACATGGGTCCCATCAATGGCACCTATGATGTTGTGGATATGTCCCAGGGCATAGAAATCACCTTTCACTGTAGGCAAATCCTCCACCTGAGGGAAAACGATGTAGCTCCGCATGTGTTTCAGCAGGGCAGACAACACTCTGGACAACACGTTGGAAAACAAAGGCTGGGACATCCCTGATGCTATGGCCACTGTTGTTTGAAATGACCCACTTGCAAGGAAATGGAGCACTGACAGCACCTGCACTTGAGGGGGGATTCCTGTGGGATGGTGGATAGTTGACATCAGGTCTGGCTCCAGCTGGGTACACAGTTTCTGGATTGTGGCACGGTCAAGCCTGTAGGTGATGATCACATGTCTTTCCTCCATTGTCGACAGGTCCACCAACGGTCTGGGGGTCTACCACAGACGGAGCACCCACTGCCGGAAAAGATGGGAGGACATTCGCCACCGGAGCCAGAAGACGACGGATGGCCTCCCAACGAGGGAGGGGTGCCCGTTGCACCATGACCCCCCTGATGTTCAGGATCCTGGCGGTGGCGTACCCAGAGTTGGATGGGTGCTTGAGGGCATCACAGCAGCCACAAAGGGGTGAGTACACTCTCATCCTGATGATTTAGCGCACAGTGGAGGTGTCTGGGTGGGGGAGGTGGGCTGTGGGTTTCCCTAGGCCAGTAGGCAAGGTCCCTCCGTAAGGCAGGCCATGTGGCACCCCACCCCACCTCTGTAGAGTGCCAAGTACACCTAGTCATGCCCCTGTGTCATCCATGTGTGCAGGTGGCGTCCATAGCCTAGTAGGCCATTTCCATGGAATTGAACAGTGGAGCCCAAGAGCGCGGCGTAGTGCAGGGGGCTTCTGTGTCTGTCGTGTCCTCCAACGGTAGCGGTAATGCATGCACTGAACATGTCTTTCTTCTGTCGTCCCCCCCTTTTTGTGGTCTCCCTGTTCTTGTGTGCATTAGCATTATCAGGCAGAGGAGCAGTGGCACCGGAGCACGAGGGAGCTGCATCCCACATGGCCCTGGAGGGCGAAACTACGGACTTGGATTTCACCAGTGGGACGTAGGGCGAGGGGAGCTCCACGGCGGGGACAGGAGCTGACACCAGCAACACTGACTCGTCCCCTGATGGGAGCTCCCTTGTGGTGGCTGCAACATCTGTGCCCCCCGCATCTACAGGTACAGCCGCCACCCCCCCCACCAGCACCGCCCTCCCAGCAGCCCCTCAGCCTTTGACCCGTGCCCGCTCACTCAGGAGGGTGGGCATCACCTTCGCCCCAGGCACCTCAGGCTCTGCCCCAGTCACCCCTGCTGCCCTCAGTGAGGAGGCCATTGACCTCCTCAGGTCCCTCACTGTTGGGCAGTCTACCATTTTGAATGCCATCCAGGGTGTAGAAAGGCAGTTGCAACAAACCAATGCATTCCTGGAGGGCATTCATTCTGGTCAGGCGGCCCTTCAGCGAGCTTTTCAGACTCTGGCCTCAGCACTGATGGCAGCCATTGTCCCTGTCTCTAGCCTCCCCCCTCCAACTTCCTTCACCCAGACCCAATCCCCTGTACCCCAGCCTATCCCAAGCACACCATCAGACCAGCCTGCACACACGTCAACACACAAGGGAAGCTCAGGCAGACATAAGCACCACACATCCCACAGGTACTCATGCAAGCATCAGACACATGCAGACACACCAACATCCACTGCCTCCACTGTGTCCCCCTCGTCTCCGTCCTCCCTCCCAGTCTCGTCTCCACTCACACCTGCATGCACTACATCAACAGCCACTACTGCCATCACCAGCACACACACCACCACACCCTGCTCATGTGCAGTCAGCACCCCCACTACCATTTACACGTCCCCTGTGTCCTCTCCCAGTGTGTCTGTGACACCCCCTCCCAAGATACACAAACGCAGGTACACACCCACCCAACAGCCATCCACCTCACGACAGCCTCCAGCGCATGCACCTTCACCCAAAGTCACCAAACGTACACCTCCTACAACCACAACCTCTTCCTCCACTCCCAAACCCCCTCCAGCTACCTGTCCCAGTGTCTCCCAAAAACTTTTCCTGTCCAACCTTGACATCTTTCCCACACCTCCCCCACCCCGTCCATCTCCTAGGTCCCGAACTAGCACCTCAGCCACAACATCTCCGGGACCAGTAGTGCCTGTAGTCACCAGAATATGGAGTGCACCGGCCACCAGGGCAGCCAGTGTGTCACGGAGCCACAGCACAGACAGTCCCCCACCTGTGAAGCATCAAGGGATGTCCAGTGCCCGGCGGGAGAGAGGGAAGACTCTAGCCACCAAAGCCGCTCCTAGGGCTCCCGGTGGAAGTGTGGAGTCAGCTGCGACACCTTCCAAGTTGGGGAAGGGACACAAGAAACCAGGAAAGTCTGGGAAGAGCAGCACGGCGGAGGAGACCGCCATCATCCCCGCTGCCCAGGAGGCCACAGCCATCATCCCCGCTGGCCAGGAGGCCACTGCCATCATCTCTGCTGCCCAGGAGGCCACCGCCATCATCCCCGCTGGGCCAGAGAGGACCGCCAGCACAAGCCCCGCTGAGCTAGAGAGGACCACCAGAACAAGCCCTGCTGGGACAGAGAGGACCACCAGCACAAGCCCTGCTGGGACAGAGAGGACCACCAGCACAAGTCCCGCTGAGACAGAGAGGACTGCCAGCACAAGCCCCGCTGGGCTAGAGAGGACCGCCAGCACAAGCCCCGCTGGGACAGAGAGGACCGCCAGCACAAGCCCCGCTGGGACAGAGAGGACTGCCAGCACAAGCCCCGCTGGGCTAGAGAGGACTGCCAGCACAAGCCTCGCTGGGTTAGAGAGGACTGCCAGCACAAGCCCCGCTGGGCTAGAGAGGACCGCCAGCACAAGCCCCGCTGGGCTAGAGAGGACCGCCAGCACAAGCCCCCCTGGGACAGAGAGGACCACCAGCACAAGTCCCGCTGGGACAGAGAGGACCACCAGCACAAGCCCCGCTGGGCTAGAGAGGACCGCCAGCACAAGCCCCGCTGGGACAGAGAGGACCGCCAGCACAAGCCCCGCTGGGACAGAGAGGACCGCCAGCTCAAGCCCCGCTGGGCTAGAGAGGACCGCCAGCACAAGCCCCGCTGGGACAGAGAGGACCGCCAGCACAAGTCCCGCTGAGACAGAGAGGACCGCCAGCACAAGCCCCGCTGGGCTAGAGAGGACCGCCAGCACAAGCCCCGCTGGGACAGAGAGGACCGCCAGCACAAGCCCCGCTGGGACAGAGAAGACTGCCAGCACAAGCCCAGCTGGGCTAGAGAGGACTGCCAGCACAAGCCTCGCGGGGCTAGAGAGGACCGCCAGCACAAGCCCCGCTGGGCTAGAGAGGACCGCCAGCACAAGCCCCCCTGGGACAGAGAGGACCACCAGCACAAGTCCTGCTGGGACAGAGAGGACCGCCAGCACAAGCCCCGCTGGGCTAGAGAGGACCGCCAGCACAAGCCCCGCTGGGACAGAGAGGACCGCCAGCACAAGCCCCGCTGGGACAGAGAGGACTGCCAGCTCAAGCCCCGCTGGGCTAGAGAGGACCGCCAGCACAGGCCCCGCTGGGCTAGAGAGGACCGCCAGCACAAGCCCCGCTGGGCTAGAGAGGACCGCCAGCACAAGCCCAGCTGGGACAGAGAGAACCGCCAGCACAAGCCCCGCTGGGCCAGAGAGGACCGCCAGCAGCTGAGTCACTGCAAAGGAGCCCGCCGCTCCAAGCACCGCTGAACAGGGCACAGCCGCCTCAAGCACCGCTGATCAGGGCACCGCCGCTCCAAGCACTGCTGAACAGGGCACCGCCACCTCAAGCACCACTGGACAGGGCACCGCCGCTCCAAGCACCGCTGAACAGGGCACTGCTGCCTCAAGCACCGCTGAACAGGGCACCGCCACCTCAAGCATCGCTGAATAGGGCACCGCCGCTTCAAGCACCGCTGAACAGGGCACCGCCGCCTCAAGCACCGCTGGCCCATGAGCGCCAAGGGCACTGACGCTACTGAGTCAATCACAGGCAGTATGAAGCACTCTGGGCACAAAGCCCCCTCCAGAACCAGCGGAGAGATACATCCAATACCTCAGTTTTGCAGGATGAAGCACTCTGGGCACAAAGCCCCCTCCAGAACCAGTGGAGAGATACATCCACTACCTCTGTCCTTAGCAGGATGAAGCACTCTGGGCACAAAGCCCCCTCCAGAACCAGTGGAGAGATACATCCACTACCTCTGTCCTTAGCTGGATGAAGCACTCTGGGCACCATGCCTCCTCCAGAACCAGTGGAGACTGTTATCCACTTGAGAGACTGTGGCTTTGCACTCCCCAGGACGGAACAGTGGGCAACCCACCCACTGTAGAGACTTGAGAGACTGTGGCTTTGCACTCCCCAGGTTTGAACAGTGGGCAACCCACCCACTGTAGAGATTTGAGAGCCTGTGGCTTTGCACTCCCCAGGATGAAACAGTGGGCAACCCACCCACTGTAGAGACTTGAGAGACTGTGGCTTTGCACTCCCCAGGATGGAACAGTGGGCAACCCACCCACTGTAGAGACTTGAGAGACTGTGGCTTTGCACTCCCCAGGATGGAACAGTGGGCAACCCACCCACTGTAGAGACTTGAGAGACTGTGGCTTTGCACTCCCCAGGATTGTACAGTGGGCAACCCACCCACTGTAGAGACTTGAAAGACTGTGGCTTTGCACTCCCCAGGATTGAACAGTGGGCAACCCACCCACTGTATAGACTTGAGAGACTGTGGCTTTGCACTCCCCAGAATTGAATAGTGGGCATGTGGCCCTCTCGTGGATTTGGCATCGTGCACCCAACCGGCTGAGGTGCCCCCCCCTTTCCCTCCCCCTGAGGTGCCTGTTTTCTTGCTCTCTGATGCCCCTGCAGTGTTCTCTCCGTCATGGTCGGGGATCTTGTGTGGGCCTCGCCCATACCGTGTGGGCCCAGTGTTCCACGGACTTAATTGGAGCACTACCTGTACTACTATGCTTGGTGTATATTTTGTTTATGGTGTATATATATATTTTTGCCTACTTGATTTTAATATATTACAATGGTTCCACTAATTTCCTTGTGTCTTTGCATTCTTCCGGGGGAGTTGGGGGACGTTACTATCATGTATTAATATGTATTACTGTGTGTGTTGTAGTGGGTGAGGGTGGGGGTTGGGTGTTGCATGTGTGTGTCCCTGTTTTTTCCCCCCCTCCCCTGTGTCGTAGGTGCAGTACTCACCGTGGTCTTCGCCGCTGGCGTTCGCGCTCCTGGTAGAGGAGCAGGAAGACTATTGCAGGGAGAATTTGGAGTTCTGGCTCCATGGTGTCCTAGTTCCTCGTGGGGTGTGTAGAGGTGAGCGTTTTCCCTTCGGAATCCTGTTTCCGCCGTGTTCTTATCCGCGGTGAATCTGCCCCGGAAAAGCTGGCGGATTGGCCTGTTGTGATACTGTGGGCGGTACTTTGTCTTCCGCCTGTCTGTTGGCGGTGACCGCCAAGCTGTTTGTTTGTACCGCTCTGGCGGTCAGAGTGTTAAAGTTGCTGTCTTTGTTGGCGGTTTCCGCCACGGTCGTAATTGCAAATTTTTTACCGCCGGCCTGTTGGCGGTCTTACCGCCGCTTTAACACTGACCGCCAGGGTTGTAATGACCACCTATATGTCCTTACATTCTGACACTCCATGCCACTATTTTTCTATGCCCTTCCATGCCACCCCACTCCATGCCAGTTTATGCTACTCCATTCTACTCTGTGCCACTCTACTCTATGGCACATCATGCCACTCTAATCTAAGTCACTCCATGTCACTCGACTCTACTCAACTCCCCTCTACACCACTACACAACTACACTCAATATTCTCCAGTCTATGCCACTATAGTGTGCACCACTCCATGCCACTCTACTCTAGGCCACTCTACGTCATTCTGCTCCATGTGCCTCCACTCTGTGCTACACCACACAGGCCCCAGGCCACTCCATGCCACTCCACGCACTCTATGCCAATCCACTCTGCCATGCAACTCCACGCCACTCCACTGTACTCTAGGCCACTCTACATCACTCCTCCGTGCCACTCGACTCTGAACCACTCCACTCCCCACCAGTCTATGCTGATATATGCCATTTTACTTTGAGCCACTCTATGCCACTCCACTCTATGCCTCTCTACTCTGTGCCACTATATACCACTCTACTCCACCACACACTACTCTGCATTTTCCACCCCACTCTATGCCACCCTATTCTACACTGACTTTTAGCCATGCTGAGCATCAGCTGCGCTGTTGTACAACATGGCTAAAATACATTGGCAATGCCAATAGCTCTTGCATAGGTATTTGCCAATGCTTGTTACATGTGCTGCAGTGTACACCTTCTTCATCTGCTTTGCTCTGGCCACCTGCCTCTCCCCTAGTCTTAAACACCCTATCCTCTTTCTTTTTAGCCACATCTTGTCTCTCTATGGACCTCATTATGAAGAACGAAGTCTCAAATTCAATGTTAACTCTGGTGGAATCTTTGGGTAGAAAGCGCCAGATATGCATTAAATCTGTGAGCCTTGTAATTCTACGAGGGTAGGTAATAGCAGTTATTGGCTCCATCGTATTTAAAAAGTACTGATATTTAGGCCCCACATGTTTCATTTTTGTCACTCACGTGCCCTCTTTAGGTTTCAATTTGAACATCTTCACTTCCACAAAATGACCAATATTAATTCTTTAAAACATTTTTTTTGCACTTGCCTAAACCTAACTTCATATCAGTTTAATATTCTCCTGAGCATCAGCTTTAAATACCCCACTGCCAAATTAGAAAAACGCTCTAAATAATAAACCAAAGCATAATGTACTGTACAGGAAACCATCAGGAAAAAATAGAGATCCAAACTCTTATCAGCTTTATTCGTATATTATGTCACGAGTGGCTTTGCACTTAAAAAACAGATCACAACCTAAGACGACTGTCTAATGTCGTGAGAGCCATTACGGATTTCTTGAGACTTTTTTGGTCCCAGTGTTATGCACCATTTCCTATCTGTACCACACATCAGCCTACGAGCTGCCTTTCCAAAGGTCCACTTTTTCACTTGTGCAGCTGATCGTTAAAGGAACGTACTATCAAAAGCCTTCCTAATTATTTAAAAAAATAGCCACATGAATGTCAAAAAAACTGTCTTTATTCTATGACTCCTGATTTTTTTTTTTACCAAAAAAGTTTACTTAAACCGTTACAACAAAAACACTTGTCTTCAACACACTAACTTATTACATCAGTTTTTAATGAGCAACGCGTTTGAAATGAAAGATCAGTAAGTAAATTATGATGCCAGAAGACTGAAAATATAATAAGTCCCTAAAACACACAAATTGCACAAAGGTTCTAGGTGTCAGCATTCAAAAGTAGAAGATACTTAAAATGGTGCTTGATATAGTGTATTGGATAGTATGTCTATTTATATATTTCTCTATTGTGCTTTTAAGTGTAGCATCTGATGTTTGGCATTAAATAGATTAACGCATGAAGCTAGATGTCTTGTCTTTAACAAAAGTCTAGATTTTCATGACACTCATCAGGAGAACAGTCGTTCTACACAACTGGTTCAAGAGTGTCTGCATTGGACAAGGACTAAAGAGCATTTGGCTCCTGGTAAAGAGACAGTAACGTGAAGGCATTGTTTTAAATGTAAATTACTTGCCTTCTGTAATGCCTTATTTATAAGGACTCTATCTAGCAACAGATTACTTACCTTACAATGATACACAGGCATCAGATTGGCTCTGAATATTTTTCATGAGCGGTACCCCTGCGTGCTGGTGGGTGGCATTGTTCGGCTCCGCATGGTGTCATCCCTGCCGAAAGTGATGTGTGCAGTGCCTATATAGGCGCTACTCCATCACGCTGACATCAGTTTCTCTTCACGACTGTCCACTCCAGGAGCATGGAGCCACAAAGAGCACTGACCACTGGTGTGGAAAACTAGGGCCCGAAAAGGGGAACAGAACCATTGCTAGAATCCTATCACAGAGCTGGTAGAATGGGTAGGTCAGTAAGTAATCTGCAGCTACAATGGGTCTCTACCAGAAAGACTTTATTGAAGGTAAGTTACTTGTTCATCTGATAGAGATTTCTAGCCACAGGTTCCTTACCTTTGAATAGTTACCCAAGCAATACTTCCTCAGAGGCGGGTCTGCCAAAACGTTTCACACTAAAAAGTCCTGCAGGACTGAACAAGCAATGTGCCTAACCTGACGAACTTGACTGTCCAGGCAGTATTGTTTTGTTAATGTGTGAAGTGAGGCCCACGTAGCTGCCTGGCAGATGTCCAGGACCAGAACTTAGCATACTAAGGGCCACATTTATACTTTTTGACGCAAAACTGCGCTAACGCAGTTTAGCGTCAAAAAATTTAGCGCCGTCTAACGCCATTCTGAAGCGCCATGCGGGCGCCGTATTTATTGAATGGCGTTAGCCGGCGCTACCAGACCGGCGCTGCCTGGTGTGCGTGGAAAAAAACCACGTACACCAGACAGCGCCGGCGTAGGGGGAAAATGGCGTATGGGCGTCTTAAAATGGGGCAAGTCAGGTTGCGTCGAAAAAATCGTCTTAACCCGACTTGCGCCATTTTTTAACGACGCCCATCCCCCATCAACATGACTCCTATCATTGTAAAGATAGGAGTCATGCCCCCTTGCCCAATGGCCATGCCCAGGGGACTTCTGTCCCCTGGGCATGGTCATTGGGCATAGTGGCATGTAGGGGGGCACAAATCAGGCCCCCCTATGCCACAAAAAAAAAAAAAAAATACTTACCTGAACTTACCTTATTGTCATGGGATGGGTCCCTCCGTCCTTGGGTGTCCTCCTGGGGTGGGCAAGGGTGGCAGGGGGGGTCCCTGGGGGCAGGGGAGGGCACTCTGGGCTCATTTTGAGCCCACTTGTCCCTTAACGCCATGCCTGACCCAAGCGTTAAAAAGCGGCGCAAATGCGCCGTTTTTGGCCACGCCCACTCCCGGGCGTCATTTTTGCCCGGGAGTATAAATACCACGTAAAGGCCTGGGAGTCATTTTTTAAGACGGGAACGCCTCCCTTGCATATCATTAATGCAAGGAAGGGGTTCACGCTAAAAAATGACGCACACTCCGGGCACTTTGGCGCCCGAAGCGTCTAACGCCATAGTATAAATATGGCGTTAGTTGGCGTTAGTTTAGCGTCGAATTTGCGTCGAAAAAAACGACGCAAATTCGGCGCAACCAGAGTATAAATACGGCCCTAAGCCTTACTACCCCCTTAGCTCTGGTGGAATGAGTACGCAAAACTACAGGGGTTACTTTTTGGCCAATGCAGAGCATATCTTAATGCAGATCATGATCCATTGGGAGTTGGTGCATTTCTGCACGACCTTTCCCTTCTTTGCTCCAAAGTATACTACAAAGTGTTGGTCGTCCACTCAGAACTGTCTCGTGTGGTCAAGGTAGAACAACAACACTCTTTTTGGGTCCAAACAGTGAAGTCGCTTCTCTTTCTTGGAGGGATGTAGCAGAGCGTAAAAAGTAGGCAGAGTAATGGATTGGCCAACATGAAAGGGAGGGACGACTTTCAGTCAAAAAGAGGCAGTAGTGCATAGAACCAGCTTGTCTGGGT
The DNA here is from genome assembly GCF_031143425.1 of Pleurodeles waltl. NCBI lineage: Eukaryota > Metazoa > Chordata > Amphibia > Caudata > Salamandridae > Pleurodeles > Pleurodeles waltl. The sequence continues at coordinate 158,050,739 of NC_090443.1, forward strand.
AGGTGTTCAGGTATGGAGATTTGGGTGACAAAGCCTGAAGCTCACTGATGACCTGGGAAGATTTTATTGCCACCACTAAGGCCATCTTAATGGTAAGGAGTCTGAGGGACAAATATGTAATGGCTCAAAGGGAGCGCACATCAGAAAAGTTAGGACGAGATTACGGTCTCACTGAGGCCTGATGAAGGCAGAAGCTGTCCAAAGCAGCTGGGTGGAGAGCTCCAAAGTGCGCATGTGAGTTTGGGCGGCACAAGTCAGCTGGCAAAACTCAGATGCACACTTTGCAGTGCCTGGCCAGCACTGCGTAGTCCTCTGTTCAAAAGAGGACTCGCCCCTCATTTATCCTGGCTACGGGGCAGGCTGACAGCTGTTGCGCGCTATGTGAAAAATAAAATGTCAATGAAATCATTTCATTTCCATTTTATTCTTCACGTTTAGTGCGGCTTACAGTGGGCTGGGGCGATGCCCCCCACCCTCAAGGAAAAACCATCACTGCTATTTGCACAGTAACTTGGCAACTGCATTTAGTCAGTGGTGGAGCATTTCAACACACAACCACACAAACTAAATGGTGAGACTGAGCTCCCTTTTTGGTTCCATATCTTCTGATTCAATATCACAGTAACAACCTACTGGGTAGAAATGACATTTAAGTAAAGAAAACGAAACAGTATTACATTATCATTCATTTTAACAAGTGATACAGATTAGCACTGTATTGATCCTAAATCCCTTGCAATAATGTACAATCCCCCTGACCTCCAAATATGGCAGTTATACCAAGATCTAAATGGTAAAGGTCATCCCAGATGCCACAACGCACATCAATGTGTCTTAAAAAAAAGAAGAAAAAAAAGATTCACCATTAGAATGGCTGTAATGGAGAAAAAGAAAAAACAATTTCACTCACCTCCTTCCTCACTTCCTCCCACCCAAGCAAGTCTTTTGGATCAGTGATATAATTCCAGGTCCCAACTAATAAATTATTAAAATACAAAATGAGAATTGAAGATGGGATTTCAGTCAATGCTGATATTTCAGTTACCAGGATCCAGGAATCCAAGATCACGCTGCACTAAAACTAATTTTCTGTATCACATAAAAAAGAACTCAAAAATTTACAGATTCCTATGTGAGAGTGGGCAACAATTCAGATGCTGAAGTAGCATCTATGGTCCAAAAGGTTTCCTGCTCCCCCAGCAGCCACTATCTCTTGTTTGCTGTGGTCCTCAGGTTTCACTTTACATATGCCATAGTTTCCTGGTTCTGCGATGACACCCAGTCAATGAAGCCATCTCTGCAATGCTTTTCCACACACTCTTTGCTGCGGTACTAATTGTCTCAGTCCTTGCTTTCCACAGGCGAGTTCCCACATCTGAATGGTACACAGTGAGGCTCAGGGGAGTTAGGTTCAGGAGCTGCAGGTGGTGAACTGCTTATAAGCTGCTCTTCCATCATCTGCTGAGATGGTGATTCTACCTCTTATACCACTTCAGTCACCATCTCCACATGTTCAGGAGAAGCCACTGATTCAGAGCTGGGAACTGGGGAAGCACTTTCGACAGGCTGGGCCAGTGGCAGCACTGGGGCTGGTGCAGGCTCAATCTGTACAGTTTGTGACTGGAGAGGAGGTGGTTGTGGCTGAGGCTGCAAAGGCAACTGAGGAGGAATGATCTTGATGTGGAGTGGTGGGGACTATTGACACTGCATGTTGAGGGTCACTTTCTGCATAGCCTGCAGGGTGGATGCACTGTGGTTCCTGGCTATGTCTGCTGCCACTATGGCACTTGGGGCATCTGCTGAAGCAACAGGGGCTGTTGCATCTGCTGCAGGGGTGGTGGCTGGAGCCATAGCGATAGCTGCATCACTGCCTGGAGGACAGAAAGTGTGAGCATTCATGCTTGAGTGCTGGATACTTGGCCTGAGGTTGGGAACTGGAGCTGCTGGCCCAGCTGCAGACCCTGCAGTCCCCTTGTAGTCATAACGGTAGCAGGACTCTCACTCAAAATTGCCCCTCGATTCCTGGCGATGGATGATGAAAGCTGACCTAAGGCCAACTTAGAGATAATGATCTTGGTGATGGTGGGCTGCTTGGTACAGGCAGGTGTGTGAGTGGTTACTGTTGTCACTATGGTGTGCTGTGGGAGGTTGGTGGTCACAATGATGAGTGGGGAAAGTCTAAGTGCCTCCACCACCTGTGGCAGGGCTGAGGAGACTACAGCTCCACTGTTTCTAGTGTAGCCTGAGAGAGCTGATTTGCTTTGTAAGCTGCAAGAACTTTGAGGTATTCCTTATTGGATGCCTCCACCTTCCTCTTGTACACCTGCTTCTGTTCCTCTCTTAGGTTGTCCCAAACAGATGCTACAATCTTGGAGACTTCTCCGAAAGTGGCAGTTGGAATCTAACCCTTGATGGCAGTTTGTGTTTTGTTGGCCCCATCGCAACAGCTTTTGGAGCAGTTATCCTATTGAACTCCTCCATGTCATCGTAATGCAGTGAGCTTGTTTGGGGCAGTGTTGTCTCCTCAGGTGAAGGCGCAGGAGGGAGAATTGTGCTGCATCCTAGCCCCATGCCCCGCTGGGAACTTAACTCAGACTGGTCAATGGTGGTCAGTTGACTGTGGCCAAGAAGGCTTGAGATCAAGTCTGACACGGACACATCTATTATCACTGGGGTTTTGCCTTGTACAGAGTCACAATTTAATGATCCATATCCATTGAGAGAGTACTGCCAAGGAGACTGCCACCCTGTTCCAAGCCAACTGGCATTTCCAGTGTCTGCTGCACCCCATATCTGGCAGAACAACTGCCATCCTGAGGATAACTGGGGTCCCAAAGGTCATGAAAGTGGCCATCAACATCAGAGACTACCATTGTGGGATCAGAGTCAAGTGAAAATGGGGGGACTTCAAACACTTCATCTCCCACATTTGATGTGTGTAAAGTCTCTGCTCTGGTTATAAAATGATGTCCTGACTCAGCTATGGTCAAGAAGCTGTAATTTTTTCCAGGAATCTTGCAGCTTCCTCCATAGCCATTAAAGATCCTGGAGGTGTACAGTAGCCCTCCTAGATTGGTAAATCCCTTCTCCTCCTCTGCACTTCTGGCTCCCAGAAGCAAGTGGAGTAATCCCTCCCTGTGGCCCCTTTTAGCCCCTCTTTGCAGAAGTGCAGGTCCATGGCTGGCGGGGGCACCTATAACAGGTCAACTTGTTTCTCTGCACACCGTACCACAGACTTGTCCCACTAGCAGGTGTATACAGTCTTGGTAGAGGGATGCCTGGCTGCCAAGATAACATTGCAGATTTTTGGTGGCTGCTCGAAAGCTGTCAACTTTCACCACTCAATCTCCACACATGAAGGCATTGACAGGTTTGGGTGGGGAACGCTCCCCTGCTGCTGTGACAGAAGATCCTCCAAATCCTCCAAATCCATCCAGCAGATGGCCATGCTCAACAGCTCGGGATACAAAACTCTCCAAGCCCAGACTGGAGCCACAGGATGACTTGAGTAGTGTGGGTGGAAAGGCATACAGGAGGCCTAAGCTCCACCTGAGACAAAAAGTGGATCCACCTTGGAAACTCAAGTGTTTAAAACTACTGACAATAAGGACTCTTGACGGTGGTGAACAGATCTAATCAAGGCTCTCCCTACTGCTGAAAGAGACCTTGCCCTACCTCTGGATGGAGACAACATTTGTGATCTGCTAGGCATCTTCGGTTGAGTTTGTCTCCCCGGGCATTCAGAGAGCCTGGCTGGGGTGAACCCCCAGGAAAATACACTAATGTTTCAGCCAATTTCAGAGATGCAGGGCCTCTTGACAACGAGTCAATGATCACAACCTGCCCTTTTTCTTGCAACACCACATGTGGTGTGCTGTTTGTGAACATCTGCTCTAACCTTCCCTGATGGCTTTCAATGCCAGCCGGATGGCCCGGAGCTCCAGCAGATTGATGTGGAGTCCATATCCCGCCGGAGCTCACAGGCCTCTCATCTCCATCTCTCCCATATGGCCGCCCCATCCCAGGAGTGATGCATCTGTCCCCACTGTCAGATCTGGTTGGGGAACTAAGAGGGGTCTATCGCTAACCCAATCGCAGTTCGTTAGCCATCATTGCAGATCTTTTGTAGTAACCTCTGAGAACTGGACTATGTTGAAGAGAGTCCCCTGTGGCTGTACCCACTGCAGCTTCAGGTCCCACTGCAAGAGCCTGAACATGCCAGTGGGCATGTGTCACAATCAGGATGCAGGAGGTCATGAGGTCCAGCAGCCTCCAAGTCAGTCTCAACGAAATCCAAGACTGAGGCAAAAACATTGGTATTACAGCCTAAGGGGCATATTTATAAGCCCCTAGAGCCACGTTGAGCCACACTAGCATCATTTTTGTTTTTTACGCTAATGTGGCCCAACGCGGCGAAAATCCTAGTGCCATATTTACAAAGTGGCGCAATGCATGCATTTTTTGCACCACTTTGTAACCCTTTGAGCTACATTATACCTGCGCCAGGCATAATGTATGCAAAGGTGGCATTCCCCTGTTAGGGGGGGCTGAAAAAATGGTGCAAGGAAATCTAACAGATTTCTTGCGTCACTTTATACGCCACTTTTAACGCCTGGTTAGAGCAGGCATTAAAAGGGGGCTTCCATTATTTATAATGGGCCCCTGTGTACTCTGCAGGAGTAGCGCCAATATATTGGCACTACTCCTGCAGAGTACATCAATAGCATCAATAAAAATGACGCTATTGTCCCTTACCCTGCACCATGGTGCTCCGTCACGTAGATATGGTGCACATATGGTGGCGGTAGGGGTACGCTAAGGTGCGCAAGGAAAGTGGCGCTGCACTGGGTGGAGCACCACTTTCCCTTAAATATGCCCCAGATTATCCTGGACTCGCCGTTCGGGAGGATAGGCCCAAAACTGTACCATGTCCAGAACAGCATTGATGAAAGGGAGCATCTGAGAGGGAGTCAGGTGTGACTTTGGTATGTTGATAGTGAACCCCAGGGAGTACAGAAGGTCCGCTGTAGTCTGGAGGTAGGAGATGACAGCCTGGGTGGCAAGCCCACCTTCAATAGCCAGTTGTCGAGTTAGGTGAAGACTGGCACCCCTGATCTCCAGAGATGAGCTGCAACTTCCGCCATCACCTTGGTGAATGCCCCAGGGGCACTAGTAAGTCCAGTTCTACCATCCAGACTCCTGGGGTAGACAGGACTTGAACAAACATGAGCATTTTGAACTTCTCATTTTTGACTAAGAAATTAGGAGGGTGCAGGTTTAGGATAGGACAAAGGCCTCAATCCTTCTTGGGCACCAGAAAGTAGCATGAATAGCAACCACAACCTAATTCTGCTGTCAACACCCTCTCTATGGCTCCCTTGGGCAAGAGAGCCATCACTTCCTGGTGGAGCAAAGTTAAATGGCCCTGCGTCAGCCTGTTGCAAGTGGGTGGCACGGGTGAAGGAACAGTCACTATGGTGAGGTCGCAGCCCCTTTGTTGGTGTATCCTGCCTCCCACTGGGTGTCAATGAACGTGAGAGGGCCAGCTAAAGGGGTTTGGAGGCTATGGGTGCTGTGGGAGGGGTGAACTGGCCCAACCTCTGGCTGCCCGACCCACAAGTTCTGTGAGTATGCAGAGGCTGGGAAGCCAGCACGCTGAGGTGGCTGGGTGAGTAAAGACGTGGGTGGAAGCCCCCTCCATGGCCATGAAAGGAGGAAAAGGTTGCCTGGGGTTGACAAGGGGCCATGGAAAGGAGCAGGGACCTAGCTGTAGCTCTGGTATCCTTGAAGCACTCCAACGCTGAGTCTGTATTGTCTCCGAAGAGACGGGAGCCATCCTAGGGCATGTCCATAAGTGATGCTTGGACATCCCCGGAAAAGCCAGTTGTTCTCAGGCAGGTGTACCACCAATGAAGAAACCACTCTGCCCAGCAAGTCAGTCATATCCAGCCCTTACCGAATTGTGAACTTACATGCATTTCCCGTCAGATATAGTTTGGGAGAGTGCGGCCCGGTCCTCCTCCAGGACCATCGTAAGCACCTGCGCAACCAAACCCCACAGTACATGGGAGTAATGACCCAAAAGGCACGCAGTGGTCACTAACTTCACTGCCAGGCAGTTGAAGAAACATTTTCTTTACTAGGATTTCCTATCCAGTGGTGTGGTAGGGAATATGCCAGGATTTACATGAGAGGTGGAGACTTGGGCCTATATTTATACTTTTTTTGGGTTGAATTTGCATAATTATTTGACACAAAAGTGGTGCAAACTTGCAAAATACAACAGTATTTTGTAAGTTTGCACAGTTTTTGTGTTAAAAAGTGGCGCAAATGCGGCGCTAAAAAAGTATAAATATAGGCCTTAGACCACCAAGCTCTCTGGGGTAGGGTGTTGTCTAATGAAGTTCGGGTCCCCTGGGGTCAGACGGTGGCAGCGGGCAATCGTCCTGTCCACAGGAGCTCCTGTCAGGGTTTGGACCAAGTACCAAGCAGGACATCCATGAGGCCTTTGTTAAATGAGAGGAGCGGTTCTGAGGGAGTTATGCCAGGCTGAAGCACCTCTGTCAAAACATTAGTCTTGACTGCCACTGAGGGTAGGCTAAGGTCCAGGACCTCAGCCACCTTTATCACCACCATAGTGAATAAGGCTCCCTCCTCTATAGCCACGGTAGGAGGAGAGACACTGCCAGTATCTAGAGAGGTGTCCAGTCCACTGGCTTCTGCAATTCCTCACACCAGCCCTTGTTGAGGTCCAGGGGCTGGTATTCTTCAGGGTCTAGCAACTCCTCCCAAGCATCCCTGGAGGATTTAAAGGCAGCCCCCATGTTAACCTTTGAGAGAGATAGGCCTTGCAACAATGAAGACTGAATTTAGCAGTATTTCACTGTTAGGACATGTAACACACATCAGTACATGTCCCACCTTTAAGATACACTACACCCTTCCCATTGGGCTACCTAAGGCCTACATTAGGGGTGCCCTAAATGTATGAAAAGGGAAGGTTTAGGCTTGGCGAATGGGTACTCTTGCCAAGTCGACTTGGCAGTTGAAAACTGCACACACACACACTGCAGTGGCAGGTCTGAGGTATGTTTACAGGGCTACTAATGGGGGTAGCACAACTTGTGCTGCAGGCCCATTAGTAGCATTTCATTTACAGGCCCTGGGCTCCTCTAGTGCACTTTACTAGAGACTTATTTGTAAATCAAATATGCCAATCATGGATAAGCCAATTACACATACATTTTACATAGGAGCACTTGCACTTCGGCACTGGTTAGCAGTGGTAAAGTGACCAGAGTATCAAAACACAGCAAAAACAGAGTCCAGCACACATCAACAACCTGGGAAGCAGAGGCAAAAAGTTAGGGAAGACCCCGCCAATGATGCCAAGTCTAACACGTGTCCCCCCAGCTGAAAGTGGGGAGAAACTACCTAACCTCATGCGAGTTTTCATCACTAAGACGGAAGAATCTGGACAGACCATCATCATTGGCGTGTTCTATGCCATGGCGGTGTTCCACCGTAAAGTCCATTCCCTGTAGGGAGATGCACCACCTCAACAGCTTTGGGTTCTCACCCCTTGTCTGCATTATCCATCTGAGGGGCCTGTGGTCTGTCTTAACCCAGAAGTGAGCCCCAGACAAGTAGGGTCTTAACTTCTTCAGAACCCAGACCACAGCAAAAGACTCACACTCAATTGCACTCCACATACATTCCCTAGGAAGTAACCTCGTGCTATTTTATGTTCTTTTGCCCTGCCTATACAACTCCCAGAGCAAAATGGATCCGTGCAACTTGCCGAAACCTGGGTTTGAGACAATGTTTTACAGCTATTAGGATCTTAAAGAGTGATACTTCCATAAAAGTTATCCATGCTGTCAGCAAGTTCCTTGCGACAGCCTGGCGTATACGACATCACTCATTGAAATAAAAAACGTTATTCTATGTAAACCTTTTAGGATTTAGAAGGTATGAAGAATGGGTTGTATTTTTACTGTCATGTTTTAACCTCTTCGTTGCGGGCGTCGGCCACTGGCCGACGCCCACACACCCTCCCTGGTGCGGGTCACGACCAGTGGCCGACACCAGGAAGGGTATCAATAAATCCTCGGGTGCGTCGCACCCGAGGATTTATTATTTTTTTTAAACCCCCCCGGGAGACACGGAAGCTTCCGTGTCTCCCCCCGCCCCCCCACCCGCCCCTTTGTGACGTCAGCGCGCCTCGCGGCGCGCTGACGTTGCAAAGGTGTTTTCCCCATCAAAGCAGGAAGCAGCCTTGCGGCCGCTTCCTGCTTTGATAGGGAAAACGCCCTTTCCCACGTTCGGGAAGGCCTCATAAGAAAGGGGAGTGTCTCCCCTTTCTTACGAGGCCTTCCTGAAAGTGTTTCCTGGCCCCCGGTCGCAGCTGTGGTTTCAGGTTTCCTGGCCCCCCGATCGCAGCACAGCTGCGATCGGGGGGCCAGGAAACACTTTGAGAAGGCCTTGTCTCCCCTTTCTTACGAGGCCTTCTCAAAGTGTTTCCTGGCCCCCGATCGCAGCACAGCTGCGATCGGGGGCCAGGAAACACCACTAGACGCCAGGGATTTCACTTTGGGTGGGCGGCCCCCTCGGAAAACGGGCCGCCCCCCCCGGGGGCATAATTAATTTAAAAAAAAAAGGTAGGTGCCCCCTGGGGGGGGGAGGGGGGCGCGATCGCGCCCCCCCCCCAGGGGATTGTTTTTTTTTCAAAAAAATAAAAATAAAAAATAAATAAAATGACAGGGGGTCGCCCGTGGGCAGGGTGACCCCCTGTGGGGGCAATTTTTTTTTTAGATGTTGTAGGGTTTCCCTGGGGGCCATTTTGGCCCCCAAGGAAACCATACAACAACTAAAAAAAATAGATCTATATATAGATCAATATTTATATATCTATGTAGATAGATATATCTATGTACATGGATATATCTATAGATATATCTATGTACATAGATATATATATATATATATAGAGGTAGATCTATATATACCAAAGAGATTTATAAAGTGTGCTACTCACCTGTGAGGGTCTCAAGGCGTTTGGAGGGGGGCGGGGGGAGGGAAAGGGTCTGGGAGGTTCACTGTTCGAAAAGCCAGGTTTTGAGGCCCTTCCTGAAAAGAAGTAGGTTTTGGGTCTTGCGAAGGTGGGTTGTGAGGGCGTTCCAGGTTTTGGGTGCAAGGTAGGAGAAGGATCTGCCCCCGGTGGTGGTGTGTTTGATGCGGGGGACAGAGGCGAGAGAGAGGTCAGCTGAGCGGACGTTTCGTGTGGGGGTGTGGAAGGTGACTCTCGTTGAGGTAGGCAGGGCCTGTGTTGTGGAGTGATTTGTGTGCGAGGATGAGGATCTTGAAGGTGATCCTTTTGTCAATGGGGAGCCAGTGGAGGGATTTGAGGTGTGGAGAGATGTGTTCGTGTCGGCGGAGGTCGAGGATGAGTCGTGCTGCTGAGTTCTAGATGCGTGTAGTTTGCGCTTGAGTTTTAGAGTGGTGCCGGCGTAGAGGGCGTTTCCGTAATCAAGCCTGCTGCTGATGTGTGCGTGAGTGACAGTTTTTCTGGTCTCTGTGGGGATCCATTTGAATGTTTTTCAGTATACGGAGTGTGTTGAAGCATGAGGAGGTGAGAGCGTTGATTTGTTGGGTCATCGAGAGGGAGGAGTCTAGGATGATGCTGAGGTTGCGTGCGTAGTTGGCAGGGGTGGGTGCAGGGCCTAGCGTGGTGGGCCACCATGAGGGGTCCCAGGTGTTTTTGTGTGGGCCAAAGAGGATTATTTCGGTTTTGCTTGAGTTGAGTTTCAGGTGATTGGCTGTCATATATATATCACTTTTGTCAATATGTGTGTGGTTTCCCTGGGGGGAAAAGGGTCCGACTTGTCTAGTGGCAGTTTTAGTGCCATAAAGAAGCGCAGAAGGTTTATATGCCTACTGCAAAGAGCAAATCTGTATTTTATGTAAATAGCTGAGTACATTAGCAAAGTCTATGGAGAGATGAAGGGCACTTTTGCTGGGTGGTAATGAGGGAATCCGAGGAGGAGGGAGTGGGAGCACCAATAATGATTGTTGGACTGGGCGCAGGAGGTGCTAAAGACTGTGACGAATGGTATGTGACAAGGTGTTTTTTGAGTGTCTTGAAAGTACGTGCTGATTGAGGGAAGAAGCGCAGGTAAGGTGGCCTCTACTGTTGCACGTATCTCACACACCATCGATTTTGTGACTGTCTACGTAGGCTAGTGTTTTAGAGCAACAGTTTAGCCAATAGCAGAGATGGCATCTTGATGGATGACTGCTGCCTGCACTCGGGTTATAGAGGACCGCTCTGACATAGGATCAGAGACTGAGACATCAGATACTGAGACAGCATGTGAAGGATAGGACAATGGCGCAGACTCTGGGAGTGATTTTTCAGTCAGAGGAGTCCCATTCGATAACTCCTCTTCCAGTACATTATGAGGGAGGTGATGAGGACAGTCCTGCTGTCCCTTCGCAAGCTGTTTGTGCAACTGGGTAATAGTGGGTTAGGCCAACCCAGAGAGCAGGTGAATGCCGCGGCAAGCAGAGAGAGAGTGCTCTCTTGGGAGCTCCCCAATTTAGTTCAGCCCCAAATTCCACCACCCAAATCATATTGTGGAGACATCAAAATTATCCATGGCAAAACAAACTGGTTTTGTAAGGCAGGCACCTGTGTTTTTGGTCCTGGATTCGGCGGCCATATAGAGAAACACACTAAACCCAAACATTTCTGGAAACTAGACATTCGGGGGAGTCCACAGAGGTGTGACTTGTGTGGCTTCCCCAAAGTTTTCTTACCCAGAATACCCTGCAAAGCTGAAATGTTGAAAAAAAACTCAATTTTTCTCGCATTTCTGTCACACAAACTACAGGAATATGCTGGGATCCACAATATTCCTACCACCCAGTGACTCCTCACCTGTCCTGATAAAAACACTACCCCACTTGAGTGCCTACACCTAGTGTCTGTGTCAGGAATGGATCACCCCAGGGTCAACAGCTGCCTCACGTAAGGACCAACATTGACCGTTGTGTGATCTATTCCTGTCGCAGGCACCAGGCCTAACCACACAAGTGAGGTATCATTTTTATCGGGAGGCTTGGGGGAACGCTGGGTGGAAGGAAATTTGTGGCTCCTCTCAGATTCCAGAACTTTCTGTCACCGAAATGTGAGGAAAACTTGTTTTTTTAGCCACTTTTTGAGGTTTGCAAAGGATTCTGGGTAACAGAACCTGGTCCGAGCCCCGCAAGTCACCCCTCCTTGGATTCCCCTAGGTCTCTAGTTTTCAGAAATGCACAGGTTTGGTAGGTTTCCCTAGGTGCCGGCTGAGCTAGAGGCCAAAATCTACAGGTAGGCACTTTGCAAAAAACAGCTCTGTTTTCTGTGATGTGTCCACGTTGTGTTTTGGGGCATTTCCTGTCGCGGGCGCTAGGCCTACCCACACAAGTGAGGTATCAATTTTATCGGGAGACTTGGGGGGACGCTGGGTGGAAGGAAATTTGAGGCTCCTCTCAGATTCCAGAACTTTCTGTCACCGAAATGTGAGGAAAACTTGTTTTTTTAGCCACTTTTTGAGGTTTGCAAAGGATTCTGGGTAACAGAACCTGGTCAGAGCCCCGCGAGTCACCCCATCTTGGATTCCCCTAGGTCTCTAGTTTTCAAAAATGTACAGGTTTGGTAGGTTTCCTTAGGTGCCGTCTGAGCTAGAGGCCAAAATCTACAGGTAGGCACTTTGCAAAAAACAGCTCTGTTTTCTGTGATGTGTCCACGTTGTGTTTTGGGGCATTTCCTGTCGCGGGCGCTAGGCCTACCCACACAAGTGAGGTATAATTTTTATCGGGAGACTTGGGGGGACGCTGGGTGGAAGGAAATTTGAGGCTCCTCTCAGATTCCAGAACTTTCTGTCACCGAAATGTGAGGAAAACTTGTTTTTTTAGCCACTTTTTGAGGTTTGCAAAGGATTCTGGGTAACAGAACCTGGTCAGAGCCCCGCGAGTCACCCCATCTTGGATTCCCCTAGGTCTCTAGTTTTCAAAAATGTACAGGTTTGGTAGGTTTCCCTAGGTGCCGGCTGAGCTAGAGGCCAAAATCTACAGGTAAGCACTTTGCAAAAAACAGCTCTGTTTTCTGTGATGTGTCCACGTTGTGTTTTGGGGCATTTCCTGTCGCGGGCGCTAGGCCTACCCACACAAGTGAGGTATCATTTTTATCGGGAGACTTGGGGGGACGCTGGGTGGAAGGAAATTTGAGGCTCCTCTCAGATTCCAGAACTTTCTGTCACCGAAATGTGAGGAAAACTTGTTTTTTTAGCCACTTTTTGAGGTTTGCAAAGGATTCTGGGTAACAGAACCTGGTCAGAGCCCCGCGAGTCACCCCATCTTGGATTCCCCTAGGTCTCTAGTTTTCAAAAATGTACAGGTTTGGTAGGTTTCCTATGTGCCGGCTGAGCTAGAGGCCATAATCTACAGGTAGGCACTTTGCAAAAAAACAGCTCTGTATTTTGTGAAAAAATGGGATGTGTCCACGTTGTGTTTTGGGGCATTTCCTGTCGCGGGCGCTAGGCCTACCCACACAAGTGAGGTATCATTTTTATCGGGAGACTTGGGGGAACATAGAATAGCAAAACAAGTGTTATTGCCCCTTATCTTTCTCTACATTTTTTCCTTCCAAATATTAGAGAGTGTGTAAAAAAGACGTCTATTTGAGAAATGCCCTGCAATTCACATGCTAGTATGGGCACCTCGGAATTCAAAGATGTGCAAATAACCACTGCTCCTCAAAACCTTATCTTGATCCCATTTTGGAAATTCAAAGGTTTTCTTGATACCTCTTTTTCACTCCTCATATTTCAGCAAATGAATTGCTGTATACCCAGTATAGAATGAAAACCAACTGCAGGGTGCACCTCATTTATTGGCTCTGGGTACCTAGGGTTCTTGATGAACCTATAAGCCCTTTATATCCCCGCAACCAGAAGAGTCCAGCAGACAAAACGGTATATTGCTTTCAGAAATCTGACATCGCAGGAAAAAGTTACAGAGTAAAATATAAAGAAAAATGGCTGTTGTTTTCAGCTCAATTTCAATATTTTTTTATTTCAGCTGTTATTTTCTGTAGGAAAACCTTGTAGGATCTACACAAATGACCCCTTGCTGAATTCAGAATTTTGTCTAGTTTTCAGAAATGTTTAGCTTTCCAGGATCCAGCATTAGTTTCACACCCATTCCTGTCACTAACTGGAAGGAGGTTGAAAGCACCAAAAATAGTAAAAATGGGGTATGTCCCAGTAAAATGCCAAATTTGTGTTGGAAAATGTGGTTTTCTGATTCAAGTCTGCCCGTTCCTGAAAGGTGGGAAGATAGTGATTTCAGCACCAGAAACCCTTTGTTGATGGCATTTTCAGGGAAAAAACCACAAGCCTTCTTCGGCGGCCCTTTTTTCCCATTTTTTGGGAAAAAAATAAATTTTCACTGTATTTTGGCTATTTTCTTGGTCTCCTCCAGGGTAAACCACAAACTCTGGGTACCATTAGAATCCCTAGGAAGTTGGAAAAAAAGGACGCAAATTTGGCGTGGTTAGCTTATGTGGACAAAAAGTTATGAAGCCCTAAGCGCGAACTACCCCAAATAGCCAAAAAAGGGCTCAGCACTGGGGGGGAAAAGGCCCAGCAGCTAAGGGGTTAAACCATGTATATGTACACTGTGATACTAAGTTAATTTTATCTTTTTGCTTGTTCTTATATCTTGTTACTATTGTATTTTTCTTATGCTTTGATGGCCTCAATGACCGAATAAAGCTTATTATTATTATTATTATTATTATTATAATTATTATTATTATTATTATTATTATTATTATTAACCTCCTGCTAATGTAGGCTAAAGGTTGATGTAGGCCCTCTTCAATTAGCTGTGATAATACTGCTCCTATACCATGCTTCCAAGCATCAGTTGGCACTACAAACTCCTTGGAGAAATCAGGTGCCCTCAGCATTGGTGCTGTGCACATGGCAGGCTTCAGTGCATCAAAAGCTGTCTGGCAGAACTCCATCCAGATCACCTTCTTTGGTTGGTTTTTGGAAGTCAACTCATTCAAGGGAGCACCAATTGTGCCATACCCCTTGACAAACCTAAAATAGCCAGTGAGGCCTAAAAAGGCCCTCACCTCTGTCTGGGTCTTGGAAAGCTCCCAAGTCAGAATAGTAATTTTTGGCTGTAGGGGTGCCACCTGGCTACTCCCCACCTGGTGTCCCAAGTACACCACCGAACACTGCCCTATTTGGCATTTACTTGCCTTTATAGTGAGGCCTGCCTGTTGCAGAGCCTTCAACACTTTACAGAGGTGTTGCAAATGGACTTAACACAGCAATGTCATCCAGGTAGGCTGTGCTGAAATCCTCCAGCCCAGCCAACACCTGGTTAACCAACCTCTGAAAGGTGGCAGGGGCATTTTTTCACCCCAAAGGGCATCACTGCTGACCTCTCCTTGGCCCCCTCAGTTAAGGTAATCTGCTAATACCCAGACGTCAAGTCAAAGATGCTAAGATATTTGGCAGTTCTCAATCAATCAATGAGCCCATCAGCTCAGGGGATGGGGTGCGCGTCAGTCTTAGTGACGGCATTGAGAACCCAGTAATCCACACAGAACCAGAGTTCTTCTGTGGCACCAGGAGCAGCAGCCTTTGGGACCAAGACCACTGAGCTGACCCAAGGACTACTGGAAAACTCAATTACTACTTGGGTTCACATCTTTGATGCTAGCCCTGACCTTATCAGTCACTCTGTAAACCTTTGGTTTAACAAGTGGACGGTCCCCAGTGTCCACATCATGTGTACACAAGTGTGTGACCCCTGGGATCAAGGAGAACAGGGAGGCAAATTGACTCAACACTTGGCGACAGTCCCTCTGTTGCTCTGGGGTCAGGGAGGGGAGAGGTTCACACCCTCCACAGATCCATCCTTCACTCCAGCAGACAGGAGGTCAGAAAGAGGCTCATTCTCTTCCTCCACCCCATCATCTGTTGCTAGGAGCAAGTCAGTTCGCTCAAAGTGAGGCTTGAGGTGGTTCACATGCAGGACCCTAAAGGGTTCCTGGGAGTCCGCAAGTTCACCAGGTAGGTGACTTCGCTCTTGCACTCCACCACCTCAAATGGCCCAGTCCACTTGTCCTGGAGCACCCTAGACTCTACTGGCACCATCACTCACACTTTCTGGCCAGGCTGAAACTCGACCAGAGTGTTTCATGTCTTCCCGGCTTGCTTGTAGGTGAGCAGGCAGTCTGCTTCCTAAAAGCCAGCATGTGACTGAACACATCCTGGGGGGTTTACTGGGGGCTTTCTCTAAGCCCTCCATTACCAGACTCAAAGGTCCCCTGACAGGGTTGCTATACAGTCTCTCAAAAGGACTAAATCAAAGCCCTTATTTCGGGCACCTCCCTGTAGGTGAACAGAAGGAATGGCAAGAGGGTGTCCCACTTACGCCTCAAGGGCTTTGACAGGCCCATGATCATGCCTGTCAAGGTGCGGTTAAACCTTTCAACCAGACTGTTGCTCTGGGGGTGGTAAGGAGAGGTGAACTTATACGTTACCCCACACTCCATCCACAGAGACTTCATATAAGTAGATATGAGGTTGGTACCCCTATGAGATACCACTTCCTTGTGGAACCCCCTTCAAAACACATCCCACCACAGGGGAGGTGATTGACCTCAGAGGAATGGCTTATGGGTACCGGGTGGCATGGTCCACCAAGACCAGGATAAACCTGTTGCACGTGGCTGTCTTGGGATCCAGAGGCCCCACAATGTCATTACCAACCCTTTCAAAGGGGGCACTAACCACAGGAAAAAGGTTGGTTACATGTCCCCCACTCTTGCCACTTGCCTGACACGTTGGGCAAGACCTACAGTGTGCATCTGATTGCCTGTGTATTAGGGGCCAGTAAAAGTGGGCGACAAGCTGTTCAAAGGTCTTGTCCTGCCCCAAATGTCCAGCTAAAGGCACATCATGAGCCAGACCCAGTAGGAAGGCTCAGAAGCACTGGGGTACCGCCAGCACATGGGCGGACCCAGGCTCAGCAACCTTAGGCTCTCTATATAGGAGGCCTTCCAATAGATCAGCTGTGATCCTGGCTCCTTGCCACCAGCCTGGTCAGCAACCTACTGCCGCAAACCCTCTAGAGTAGGGCATACTTTCTGTGCCTCACAGAATGCCTCCCTGGTGGACCCTCCTTCCTGCTGCCACTGTGACAGCTCAGGGACCTCCCCCAGCTCAGCCACCTGTTCCCCGGTAGGCTCCGGGGTGTCACCCTCAGGTTCAGCATCCTCCCGGACAGTGGGAACTTCTGGGACCGGTTTCCTGCTCCCCTTGCCCTTCCTCCTACTGGTGGACCCCTGGGACACTGTTTCAGGCTCCAGGGGCTTCTGACCACCCTGGTGGGCTGCCATTGACTGATTAGACACACACACACACCCAGGCAGACCCAACATCTCCAAGTGTGACCTGTGTTCCACCTTCTTCAAGGGGAATCCTCCAGGACACTGCCAAGCAAACAATCCACAGGCATGTTTGGACTCACAGCTACTTTCAAGGAACCTGCGACTACCCCACCCCCATTGAAAGGGAACCTGCGCCACTCTGCACAGGCACTCTGAGTTGTCCACTGCAACTACTTGGTGAAGTACACGGGGATCTATCTACTCTTCACACCCCAGGTGACTCCTCACTGTAGTCACACTGGCTCCTGTGTCTCTCAGAGCCTCTACCCTCTGTCCATTGATGGTCACCCACTGCCTGTACTTCTTAGTGTTTTCAGGCACAAGGGTTCTCTGGACCATTTCACTGTCCCCTAGTGAGATAAGGGTCCTTTCAGCTGGCTCTCACCCACCTGGAACCAAGTCCTCCCTAAGAGTTACATCGGCCAAGCCCTGTGACTGAGCACCAATGGGTACCGGTGTCCCCTTGGGAAATTTGGGATCCCCTCTCACATGACCCACCTAGTCACATGCATGACACTTGTGGGGACCCCCACTCCACATGTTTTACTTTGGTGAACCATGGCTTCTTCTCACTGGGGGGCTGGGAATCCTTACCATAGAGAACTAGATTGGAGCCCTTTAGTGAACTCCCCCTGTTTATCCTTACCCACCCTTTCTTCTGAGAGGGATCCAGCCCACCCTTGGTGTGGTCTCTCCATACCTCTTCTGGACCCTGGTGCTCTCCCAACAGTCCGCATTCTGCGCAAGCTTCCTGCGGTCTGTCAGATTGCTGTCAATCAGGGGCTGGAGCAGCTCTGGAAAACAAAGACTGTACAAGTGCTTACAAGCAATCAAATTGTAAAGCCCCTCATACCTTGTCACCTTACTGCCCTTCACCCAACCATCCAGTGACCTGTAAAAGGAATCTACACACTCCAACCAAGTTTGGGACTCTTTCTTTGTATAGGACATAAACTTGTCCTTATACTGCTCAGGGGTCAGACCATATCTTGTGAGTAGGGCATCCTTCGTTATGGTGTAGATGAGTCCCTGAGGATCCCCTAAGGATGTCAGAGTGTCCCTCCGCTCTACCTCAAAGTGCTTCCACAGACCCACCCCCCCAATGTGCCTCAGGGACCAGGTTCATATGGAAAGCAGACTCATACCGCTTGAACCATAAGTATATGTCATCCTCCCTCTTATAGTCCTTCACTAAGTCTGTAGAAATGTGTACCCTTCTCTCAGGCTGCACTGAGGTACTGCTGCCATCATCCCTACTGGACTGGCTCCTCTGATCTAGCTCCCTCAAAATGAGCTCTTGAGCCAGCAGTAACGTTTTCTCTTCTATGGCCATCTTTCTCTCCTCCATTTCCCTCTCCATTTTCATCCTAAGCTTCTCCAACTCCAAATAGTGAACCCTCTTTGCCTGTCTGTCCTGTAACTCTTCAGGACTCAGACCCTTGGATGACACACTGCCCTGGAGACCCTCCCCCCAGGCATAATAGGTACATCCAATACACCATTGTGTATAATGTGCACTTCCTCCTCCCCCCCTCCTCCTCTGTGTGCCACCCAGCCTCCTTGGCTGTCACCCAGGCTCTCGGTGCCTATTGTAGCTCTTCCTTCCTGGTGGACCTCTTAATGGGACAGGCAAGATCCTTACAGAACTGTTTCAATTGAGAAACTGTGTAACTTTCCAGTTTCCCTAATTCAAAAACAGCTCCAGCTGCTGCATCTCCAGATTGAGACAAGATGGCAAATCAAAAGTGCAAAGTTCCAGTACAGAAAAAAGAGTTCACAATGAGAAGTTCAGGAAACAATAAAAAGATCTTCAAAAATATGGAAGCAGGAGAAAAGTCCAAAGAGAGCAAAAGTAAAAACAAGCAGTATGTCACATAATGGTCTGCACTGAAAACAGTAGTGTACACATAATCACTGTATATCAAGTGCAAATACAAGTCCAATCCTCACCACTGATCATCAATGTTAGAAATGGGGTCTTTGGTTGGTAGTCAGGTTATCCCCTGTCCAAGCAAGGACCCTCACTCTAGTCAGGGCAAAGGAGAAACACCCCTGGTTAACCCCCACTCACCTCCTTGGTAGCTTGGCACGAGCAGGCAGGCTTAACTCAATAGCAATGTGTAAAGTATTTGTACCAACACACAAAGTAATAGAGTGAAGACACTACAAAATGGACACCACACCAGTTGATAAAAGATCTAAATGAAATAAGACCAAAATGACAAAAATCCAACATACACAAGTTAAAATACGAATTTGGGAAACGTTGAGTTTGCACACAGTACCTGGTTTGCGTAAAAAATAAAGCCGCACGGGGAGGGCGCGTCAGAAAAGTCAGAGATGTGTTGATTCCTTCCTCCCAAGGTGGATCGTGCATCATTTTTTCTCCGGTCGGTGAAGCATTGTTTTTCTCCCTCGCAAGAGAGCGATGCGTCGATTTCCAGATGGGGCACCTCGGATCCGCGCAGATTCGGGTTGACTTTGACGCCCAGGGACGATGCGCGGAAAATCCGGTCGCACGGTGTTGGAAAACCATGCCGGGAGGGGTTTGCGTTGTTATCAGCAGCCGTAGGCGGGTGTTGCGCATCACTTCTCCAGCCACGATGCATTCATTTCCAACAATGATGCAGGTGTAGCATCGATTTTAGCCGCGGAGCCGGCGGCGCAGCGTTTATCAACCGCATTGCAGATGGTGCATCGAAAATTTCCCTGCACGGCGTTCTGTGAGTGGATTTTCAGCTCTTGTTCTGCCAACTTTACTGCTCTACATCTTTCAAGGGCCCAGGGACTGGATAGGGCACCACTTGGCAGGGCAGGAGTCTCAGCAGAGAGTCCAGGTGTCAGCAGAGGAAGTATTTGATGGCCCAGAGACTTCAAAACTGCTCATTTCAAGCCCTTGGAGATTCTTATCAAGCAGTAATATATCACAAAGTCCAATCTTTGTCCCCTTTCACAGGCAGAAGCCCAACAAAGCACAGTCACAGGCAGAGGCAGCACTTCTCCTCAGCTCTTAAGCTATTCTCCTTGGGAAAGGTTCCTCTTGGTTCCAGAAGTGAACTAATTTTCAATGGTTTTGGGTACAATACTTTATACCCCATTCTGCCTTTCAAGTTGCTGAACTTCAAAGGGAAGTCTCTCTTGTTTTCAAGATCCTGCCTTGCCCAGGCCAGGCCCCAGACACATACCAGGGGGTTGGAGATGGCATTGTGAGAGGGCAGACACAACCCATTCAGCTGTAAGTGACCACTCCTCCCTCCTCTCTAGCACATATGGCTCACCAGGATCTTCAGGCTACACTACAGTTTCCCTTGTCTCACTGTCTAGGGGGGATTCACAAACAGCCCATCTCAACTGTCAAACTGACCCAGACATGGAATTCACAAACAGGCAGAGTCACAGAATGGTTTAAGCAAGAAAATGCCTACTTTCTAAAAGTGGCATCTCCAAACTAACAATCCAAATACCAAGTTCCTTATTAGATGTATTTTTAAATTGTGAGTTTGGAGACCCCAAACTCAACATTTCTATCTGTTCTCAAAGGGAATCTACACTTGAAAGTTATTTAAAGGCAGCCCCCATGTTAACCTATGACAGAGATAGGCTTTGCAACAGTGAAGATTGAATTTAGCAGTATTTCACTGTTAGGTCATGTAAAACACATCAGTATATGTCCCACCTTTAACATACACTGCACTCTGCCCATGGGGCTACCTAGGGCCTACTTTAGGGGTGCCTACATGTATGAAAAGGGAAGGTGTAGGCCTGGCAAATGGGTACACTTGCCAAGTCGAATTGGCAGTTTAAAACTACACACACAGACACTGCAGTTGCAGGTCTGAGCCATGTTTACAGGGCTACTAATGTGGGTGGAATAACCAGTGCTGCAGGCTCACTAGTAGCATTTGATTTACAGGCCCTGGGCTCCTCTAGTGCACTTTACTAGGGACTTAACTTGTAAATCAAATATGCCAATCATGGATAAGCCAATTACACATACATTTCAATAGGAGCACTTGCACTTTAGTACTGGTTAGCTGTGGTAAAGTGCCAAGAGTATCAAAAAACAGCAAAAACAGAGTCCAGCACACATCAGCAACCTGGGAAGCAGAGGCAAAAAGTTAGGGGAGACCACGCCAAGGATGCCAAGTCTAATACTCCCCAAGTCCAAGCCCATAAGAATAGGGCTTCGGCTCCAGCTTGGAAGGCATGGCTCCAATTGGCACCGGAATAGGCTTCGGACAATACCCGTCTGGCTCTGTGTCATAGTCCGGGATGAGAAAGGGGACGACATCAAGACTGGCACCAGAGAAGGTTGAGGTGGTACAACCATTGCGGGTCTGGTGCCGGTCCAGATTCATCTGTGGATCCAAGGGGCCTGACTGGAGCTGGGGGTGGAACCACCAGCTTAGGACCAGTTGGAGCCCCTCCAAACTTGCAGGGCCAGAAGGCATGGTTTCATAGAGCTCACGAAGTTGGGTAGAGGTTGCTCTGGCTCCTGGAAAGTTGATGTGGTGTGAAGTAGGCCAAGGTGCAGGCTTAACTTCAGACCCAGCCCTAGAATGACAATGCTCCTTCGTCTCCTCAGATGCCTTGGACAGATGCCACGAAGTCGAAGACTTCTTTGACTTCTTATTCTTCTTTTATTTGTGGGACTTACTTGAAGACACCTTAGAGGGCCATGAGCATTTTGGGCTCTACGACTGATACTGGGACCATCCTCTTCACCGGGATCGAGACCGTTGTGGCATCGCACATCAAGCGCCAAGGAGCTTGAGGTGCAATGTGCAGCAGCTGACACAGGTCTTCACATTGTGGTCGCCCTCAAGGCACCAGAGGCAAACAAGGTGCATGTCCATCGCAACATCTGTTGGTGACAGGCTCAGCAGGGCTTGAAGCCGGCCACCCTGACCGACATCCTGACACACCAGGAAAAGATTCTCAAAAAGACTTTAAAAAAAGTCAAAAATAGATCAGTCAAAAGTTGACTGGGGGTAGCTCTCTTTAGATCTTAGCTGTCTGGTGTGGAAAGCAAAGAAAGTGACGTCAGCACACTTGTAAGCATCTAAATGGGCACCGTGCATGACAGTTACAGTGCGGACGATGCCATGCAGAGCTGAACAATGCCACCTTCCAGCACGCAGGGGTACTGCTCACAAAAAAATTCCAGATTCAGTCTGATGCCTGGGAACAACTCTAAGGTAAGGAATCTGAAGCTAGAAGTCTCTATCAGACGGAGCTATACATTGAAACCTCCACATTTGACTATATTTTGAATACTTTCTTTCTTAACTTCCTGATTACTTATGACAGCGCGTCAGAACCTTGATAAGTAAACTTACAAGGAGACACGCCTAGGCTGATGAACCTTTTGACCACTTTTGGAGACTTCCCAGTAGGAGATATCTTTCTGGCATTACAAAATCAATACCTCAATAACACAATCAATATTCACAATAACTAATCAACAAGTTGATCAATAACATTTAATAAGAATCAATAGAGTGAACACACCATGAACTTTCAGTCATGAATAACCACACCAATTTAGTTACGAGTTAGAATATTTATTTCCCTATTAGTTACAATCTAACATCATCTCCGTTAATCTCATTCGCAATCAATCTCATTAGTAACTCTTCGGATTTATCATTGGAACATAGTTAATCAATACATAGAGAATATTTGTTCAGCATTAACACATCATTAATAAGAAACAGCTTAGCAAAGTTACATTAGTGCAAGATTCAAGAAAGCAAGAACACAGTCATTTGTCTATTTGCATCAAATATTTGTGAACACCTTAACTAACCTCGAATTAGCATCAGCATGTTGAGCTTCATGCAAAACAATTTAGCAAACACAAATTTGGAAAACATCTAACTATGGCCTCTATCAAAAGGGCAGTTGGTACCTAGAAAGAAAAGCCAAACAGACAATTACAATTTATCATTGGATAGTTACCCCTCCAACGAATCAGCAAACAGCGTCAGTCTTCGTCCTCAGGACATCAGTCGATTCACCAACAGCAAAGATAGGACAGGGCAAAGTATCAGTATGGCATAGCTAAAGAATAAGGCTCTTCCCTCATATGGAGGAGACGTAAGCACCAGGTAAGAATTGAATAGAGGATGGTTGAGGTATCAGCAAAGTCTCAAAAGAGCAATGGCAAAGTATGGCTTGGAATGGAATGTCCGAATAATGGCTGATTTCTCCTCAGGTCATGCGGTTAAATCAAGACTGTCGAACTAGCCCTTAATTCCCCATTGGATAATATTTGGTGCATCATTATCTCGGTCTAATAATTCTCCACACACTTCACTAGAATTTTCCACAGAACACAGTTCTCATGTCGTTGAATGGCTCACGTTATTGACGTCTTCATCGGATGGAATGTCAGGTAAGAAAAATTACACTTTACACTCCGGTCAGTAGTCCCATTGTTTTCCCCTACTCCAGGAAGCCTTGCACCTGTTACGAAATACAATGTTGCATTCAGCAAGAATGTCTCCTTGAGCAAGTCGGGTCCCATGAGAATGAATTTACTATGGCTACACACACATCTAACTTCTGGAAAAGTACAGCGTTGTGTCCTCCAGGAAGACAGCACATTGCACGTTAGGAAAAACACAGTTTAATATGAGACCAGGCAGCTAGGCCCAGACCCTTGCTAACTAAGGCCTAGTAATTAGTTAACAAACCCCTAATATGTGACTGATTATAATATGGAAATACAAATTCAAACCATTAGAACATTATTAATTCATCATTAATAAGTTTCATTAGTCCTTGTATACATTGGTAGCCACTCCCTGTGGGCACATTTCAACACATTTTCTACGCAGCTTCATTACACAATATATTGCAAGCTTTTCGTACTAATATTGCTTTTAAAGGACACACTCCAACAGTCCCTCTTCTGATGACTATTGTCATTACACAAACCTTACCCCAGAAATTTTACATATTAAAATTCTCTCATCTCAATTTCCTCTGTTAATCGTTCCCCCTGTGATTTTGCCCTGAATAATTTTTCCCTTCGTTTTTCTTCCCTCCTCTTATTATTTTTCACCATTTTCAGTTTTATTCTTTTACTAATTTTACATGCCACCCACAATCCAAAAAAGCAAGCTATAACAATCAATATCCCCTGTATTATTTTAGACAATATCCTATGCCAAATACTACTAAACCAATTTCCCACTGAAGCAGTCCCTTTCCAACCTTTTCCCAAACACCTGGTTCTTTCAACTCCTTCAAGTCTGTACTATCCCTAGTTAAGTTAGTAAGCATACTTCTAATCCCATTACTATTGTCTGGTATGTAAGCACAGCAGTGACGCTCATTAAGCATCTAACAAACTCCAAAAAATTTAGCTAAAAGAATGCCTAAAGCGAGCCTGTTTTGAAGAGTCAAAGCCCTCTCCGCAGCAAGTTCAGTATCCATCAGGAGAATAGCCCCTGTACAGTTTTGGCAGCATGTAATCCCCAATAGTAGACAACTTTTGAATCTTTATGGAGTTTAAGATAACTCCCACTGAAGGAATTATCACCCCAAATATGTCTCCTACTACACCAGCAGCAGTCCCTCTCTTTTGTCTAGTACGATGTAATTCAGACAATTTTGGAACCCTTTTCAAATCATCAAATTGATATATCTTTGGGAAAACTATCCCCAAATAACATGTCCCATACCATCCCTTTGGAATACGGTAATAAGCATTAAGTCCACATATATAATAGATCCCAGGGATCGCTGGATCCTGTCCATTTAACATGAACGTCCACTTACTCTGGAACAAAAACACAGGCTTACATTCACTCGTTCCCACAAACACATAGGGGGTCATTCCGACCCTGGCGGTCCATGACCGCCAGGGCCGGGGACCGCGGAAGCACCGCCAACAGGCTGGCGGTGCTTCCTGGGCCATTCTGACCGCGGCGGTAAAGCTGCGGTCAGAAAAGGGGAACCGGCGGTTTCCCGCCGGTTTCCCGCCGGTTTCCCGCCGGTTTTCCCCTGGCCCAGGGAATCCTCCATGGCGGCGCTGCTTGCAGCGCCGCCATGGGGATTCCGACCCCATTCCCGCCATCCCGTTCCTGGCGGTTTTTACCGCCAGGAACAGGATGGCGGGAACGGGTGTCGTGGGGCCCCTGGGGGCCCCTGCACTGCCCATGCCACTGGCATGGGCAGTGCAGGGGCCACCCAACAGGGCCCCATAATGATTTTCAGTGTCTGCTTTGCAGACACTGAAAATCGCGACGGGTGCCACTGCACCCGTCGCACCCCAGCAACTCCGCCGGCTCCATTCGGAGCCGGCTTCATCGTTGCTGGGTCTTTCCCGCTGGGCCGGCGGGCGGCCTTTTGGCGGTCGCCCGCCGGCCCAGCGGGAAAGCCAGAATGGCCGCCGCGGTCTTTTGACCGCAGTGCGGTCATTCAGCGCCGCCCGCCGCGGTTGGAATGACCGCCATAGTCATAATACGATTTCGGCCTAAATTTGCAAAGCTTACCTACGTGTAGTGCATCTAAAGCTAACTTCCCCTGTTCCCTAATTGCACTGTAACTCTCACTACTAGCAAAAGCTCGCTGCTGTAATCCTTTCTCCACTTTACCCTTCAATGCCCTTCTCCTATCTTCCTTGTGATCTAAAAAGCTTTTCTCTACAGGTGTAAGCAAACATGTCAAATTATTGTGGTGTGCATAAGATGTACTAATTGTTAATGTCGCATCAAAGAACCCTTTAACTAACTTTATACTATAGTACTTAGCTACCCCATTCAAATCCTCTATGATAGATACATAAGAAAACACAAGATCATGATTCAAATAAAAATACTGTATCTCTTCTTGGTTATAGAATCTTGTTAGTAATAGACTACAGCTTATCCCATATGTTAATGGCAGACTATGATAGGTAACCCCCTCTTGTACTGAAACAGGAGTCTGTGTGCACACAAAGCAATCCTTCGCATCCATTGTGCCAACATACTCACTCAGCAAGCGATAGAAAACATTGGTGGATAGTTCCCCTTTTGTGTTAGTTCCCTCATGCAAGTATTTTGTATCCTGCTCAAACCTCTCCCAAGCTGTTAGTGCAGTGGTAGTCTCAGAAATTGCAGCATTGTTAGTCCCACTCTTATCCGTTAGTGGCATACCCACAATTACAACTATGATGAATATCACACATACGACGGCCAAACCAACACCCAAATATTTACAATGCCTACTCCCTCTATTATCCTCTCTAATGTTAGCCATGATCTGTAAAGAGTCAGAAAGTGTAGGACGGTTAATTCAAACAACAACAGAGAATGGTCAGAAAATGTTCTTCTTCTCTTTTTTTTGTTTTCGCAGCAAAGTCAAAACAAGCAAGTATTTACAGCTTTCACTTTTTCTCCCAGGATCCTTGTCAATTCAGGTTAGCAGCTTGTCAAAATCGTTTTTCAAAAGTGAGTTCAGGTTATCAGTGTCACATCCGGTAAGTTATCAGTCTCTTTTCTCAATTTTCAATTTTCCTCTTCTTAATTCAGTTCGTATGCCAATTTAGTCTCTTCGGCCTGACTCAGGTACCAAAGTACTGACCTGGAATCTCTCGATCAAAGCAGAACGCCATTGCCATTCAGCTGACATTGCATACGCCCATTCAGGACCCGCATACCTTCTGTTCGCTACTCTCTTTCTTTTCAACTTGCGATCACCTTGCAACTCTCCTTCACTTAGATCTTCTCTCCTTGTTGTATCAACCTCTTCCTCTATTGCATCTTCGACAACCACTTTTCCCTTTTTCACTTGCAATTCTGGCCATTTATCTCCTTTCAGTGTCTCTGGCCTTTGATCTTCCCTGTGGCAGCCCTTCGCCCTCCTCTGACTCTATGGTGTTTTCTCTTTATGGACCTGCAATTTGCTCAGAAGGAGTCCAGACACTCTGACTTTCTTCCGCCTTGACTCCTTCGCCTTCTGGGTCGGTCAGGGGCTCTAGCCCATTTCCATATTCATCTGCTTCTGGGAGAACCTCCCTCTGATTTGGCTCTCCTGGTGCCTCAGTTGAGATAGGCTCACCGTCTCCCCTCTGGGTCTCTTCTCCTTCGTCTCTCACAGGAGTGACCAAGCCAACCTCAACGGGCTCTCCTTTTGTCTCAGTTCCCCTTCGATCACTCTCCGGCCCTGAGACTTCCTTCTCTGTTGTTGGTACTTTCAATAACTCAACTTCCTCATCAGTTGGACACGTCACCTTTTTTGTGTGACTGGCATGGATCCAATTCGGAATTCCTGCATACTTCACAGCAGTAGCAGTCGTTAGTATTACTTGATATGGCCCCTTCCAACGTGACTCCAAACACAACTTCCTTACGTGTTTCTTGATGACAACCCAGTCACCAGCTTTCAGATTGTGTCCTGGATCATATATCGGTGGCAGGGTGGTAGCTTCCACCTGGTGAGAAAAAGAGCGGACCACGTCAGCCAGACCCTTGCAGTAGTCCAACATCATATCATCCGTGATATTCACAAGAGCATTCGCAGGCACTGAGGGCAGTCTCATAGCTCAGCCCATGAGAATCTCATGAGGAGACAGTCCTGTTTTCAGTGCTTCAATCCAGTGACTAAAGATACACACAATCACCAACACGTATCTCAAACCTCCACACACAGGCATCTCAATAAAATCCAATTGCATTCTGCTAAATGGACCTCCTGCTCTTCCAATGTGGCTCACATTCACCACTGTCCCTTTCCCCGCATTCATCTGCTGACAGATGATACACCTGTGACAAATCACTTCTGCAGCTTGTCTGAACTTCGGGTTAAACCAGTCAACTTTGAACAACCTGATCATGGCATCTCTTCCAATATGTGCTTGACCATGGTAAAACCTCACAAATTGTGACAGGAGACTGTTCAGTAAGACCATTTTCCCTTCATCTGAAACCCACAAGTCATGTGGTCTTTGTACACATTGCATCCTAACCCAAGAACGCTTCTCATCTTTGCTGGCACGTCCCTGTAACAACCTCAATTCCTCCAACGTGTCAATCACCCTTAGTGCGTAACCTGTGCATGTCTCATTTTCTGTTTCAGGTAACAATTCCCACTGATCCTTAAACGATATACAGTTCAATGCGCAAAACCTTGCGACTTGATCCGCATACCCATTTTCCATTGAAACAAAGTCTTGTGATTTCAAATGAGCACTGCATTTCACCACGGCAATTTCATGGGGTAACTGAATCGCGTGCAACAACTCCTTAATTCTCTCACCATTCTTCACTGGAGAACCAGAAGAGGTCAGAAAACACCTCTGTGACCATAGTTGGCTAAAATCATGGACAATTTCAAATCCGTACCTGCTATCAGTATAGATAGTCACTCTCAGCTGGGCAGCGGCATGGCAAGCTCTAGTAAGAGCAACCAACTCAGCCACTTGAGCAGAATATACTCTTTCAAGCCAAGACGATTCCAGGATACCAGAGATCGTACAAACAGTGTATCTGGCTCTCAGCACTCCTACTGAGTCTCTTAAACAGGAGCCATCGACAAAGATAATTTGGTCATTTTCTTCCAGTTGGGTATCTTTAATATCAGGCCTCGGTTTGGTGCACATTTCTGTTACCTCAAGACAATCATGTTCTACATCTTCAACATTTTCAACTTCTCTGTTTTTATTTGGAAGCAAAGTTGCTGGGTTCAACACTGTACATCTTTTCAACGTTACATTTGGTGACCCCAATATAATCGTTTCATATTTTGTCAATCTTGCATTTGTCATGTTCTGCGTTTTGGTACGGGTTAACAGGATCTCAACTGAGTGAGGGACCATGACTGTTAGAGGATGTCCCATCACTATGCCTTCACACTGTGTGAGGCTTTGACCAACTGCTGCTACTGCACGCAGACAACCTGGTAAGGCTGCTACAACTGGGTCCAAAGTAGCTGAAAAGTATGCTACTGGTCGGTTTACACCTCCATGGACCTGCGTTAGGACAGACAAAGAACACGCATCACGCTCATGACACTATGACATCTGGCCCTTCCTTGACTGTCAGTCTCACCAATGGCTTGGAGATGACTGAGAAATTCGGGATCCACTGACAACAGTAGCCCACCATTCCCAGAAACATCCTAAAATCTCTCCGTGTCGTTGGGGGATTCATCTGTAACAGGGCAGTGACTCTTTCACTGGATAACTTCCTCGACCCTTTCCCAATTTGATGACCCAAGTACTTCACCTCCTTCTGGCAATATTGCAACTTCTTTGGGGACACCATGTGCTCGTTCTTTCCCAAGTGATTTAGTAAAGCAATTGAATCATACTTGCATTCATCCCTCGTTTTGGATGCGATCAACAAATCATCAATGTACTGCACTAGAGTCGATTGAAAAGGCAATTCCAATGACTCCAAATCCTTCTTCAGTATTTCATTGAATATGGAGGGTGATTCCGAAAACCCTTGAGGAATTCAACACCAATTGTAAAACTTGTCCAGGAATTTGAAACTGGAAAGAAATTGGCTGTCCTCCTGAAGAGGAACAGAAAAGAGCGCTTGGGACAAATCAATTACTGTATACCACTCCGCATCACATGGGACCTGGAACATAATCACAGCTGGATTTGGCACCACTGGGTAGCATTTCACCACGATGTCATTGATCTTTCTCAAATCTTGGACAATTTGAACCTTCCCACAAGGCTTTCTCAATCCCATTATTGGTGAATTACATGGGCTGCTCATCACTTCCTTCAAGACTCCCTGTTTCACAAAGTCTGCAATTAACTGCACCACTGTTATAAGGACATCTTACACCATATGGTACTGCGGTACCTGGGGAAACACAGCATTTGGCTTTACATTGACTTTAACTGGTTCTACTTCTTTTATCAGTCCTACTTCTTTCCCTGTCAAATCCCACACCTTCTCTTGGACTGTTCCCTGCAAGTCTGCCGGAAGATCACCCACTATGAGCATTGGGAAGAAGTTAGTCAGAGGATACTCCTCGTCTGTGGTCTCCGTTTCAGGGTCTGAAACCTGCTCCTCATCCCCTTCATCGTAACTGTTTGTCTGAACCTTAATTCCTTCATTGGAACAGGTGATGGAACACCTTGTCTTGCACAGTAAGTCTCTACCCAATAGGACACAGGACTCGAATCGCAGACCACAAATCTGTGCAATCTCTGAAAAGTGCCAAGCTCAACCTGAACCGGATCTATGATCGGGTTAGTCAGGAGCTGGTTTGCCACTCCTGCCACCTTGACTGTACGTCCCGAAAGAGGCAGTTTTGGAACTTCTGCACTTCTGACTGTAGAGCGTGCAGCTCCTGTGTCAACCAAGAAGGAAACCTTGTGACCCATTACTTTCCCCTGAACATAGGGCCCTTTCTGATCTACTTCCAGGGACGCTGCAAGCCTACACTCCTCACTATCTGAACTCTCATCCGACCATTCATCGTTTATTCCATTTTCACCACGCAATGGGAACTGTTGTACTATGTTATTTGGACTCATTCTTTGACCTGTGCCCTGTTGTGGAAGCATCACCTGTTGCTCTTCCATTGGTGCTAAGGGCTCTTGCATTTGCTGTCTAGGTACCATCGGGACCTGCTATTGCATTTGTTGCATCTGCATAAGTTGTATACGTGGCATCTGCACCTGCTGCATGGGTTGGAAACCCTGCATCTGATTCATGTTATTCTGAAAATTCAGATTAGGACCTCTCAGCCTCGGTCCCTTCCCATTTTGGAATGTACTGACATCATTGCTTTGTTGAACAACACCCTCCTGCACCATCATCGGGCACTCTCGTTTCCAATGTCCAATGACCCCACAAGCATGACAAGGTAACATCATTTTGAGCCACTACCGTGTTCAAATCCGGACTTCGAGTCACAAAACCTCTGCGACCTCTGCTTCTCATTTGTGCCTGAAACATCCTGTTTCCTTGCGGCTGTTACACCATCTGTTGTAGGCAACCTCCCTGCATCCCTGATTGTGCTGCCTTAATTTGCATCACCATCGCCTTCTCCTTCAGATTTCTCTGCTTCAACTCAAACTCGTCACTACAGTACTTCGCATACTGCAACACCTCGTCAATCGGCTTTGCTTGCCAGCAAATCAAGTGATTCTTGTTCACCTGATTAATCTCAGGTCTCAACCCTTCCACAAATCTGAACGCAAGGTGATTCATGTCCTTCGCCTCAATAACCTCTGTACCACTGTAGAGCTTGAACGCTTTCAACAACCTCTCATAATAGGCATGTATCGACTCTTTGGCTTCCTGAGCTGTCCAATCAATCTTTTGCCAATCAATATTCAGCGGGGATACTCTCAGTTTCAAGAACTCAATCACCTTATAGTAATACCTCATCACCTCAGGAGACGGTGCTCCTGTGACTCTATCCCTTGCCGGTTCTGTAGCCAGCCAATCCACACTTCTCTTGCACTCAAGCCACAAATCAGCTGGAACTATGATCCCAAAGAGAGTATTCAGGTCTTCCCAGAGACATTTTGTGAGCTTCACAAACCTGTCTGCCTGTTGATACCACTCTATTGGCTTCTCCCTCAGCCTGGGAAAGTAATTTGTAAATGACAGAATATCACCTCTAGTCCATGGCACATGGACAAGAACCCCTCTGGCAGTCTCTCTTATTGGGAACATCTTTACCGCACCAGCATCCTCTGAGGTTTTAGCTGGCTGCTCTATGCAGTCACTCTTTTTCTTTTCTCTCTTCTTCACCCATCTACCTTCCTACTTCTCTAAGGCTCCCCAAACTTGTGCACTCTGCAATATCTCTTTAAGGTGTGCCTTAATTCCAGTAGATCTCATGTGCTCAAATTCCTTAACTCAAAGTCTAACCTGTAACTCCTCTTCAGATGTTTGGTATTTTCTAAGTCTATTCCATATTTATCTGCCAAATTTGCTAACCTCTGGTGCACCCTGCTCACTTCTTTAGTTATCTTTGGACACAAGTATCTCAAGTCTGCTTCTGTGTATGACTTTTACCTGTTCACTCCCATGCTCCCTTCAACAAGTTCATTTGCCTCCATGTCCAACCTCACAAAACTCAGGTACTCTTCTCCTTCCGTTCTTTCTGCCACTGCAGGAGTAGATTGTGGTGAATTTAGCTTATCTAAACAGTTGTTCAACTGTTGGGCTGTCAAACCTTGTAAGGAGATATTCCCAGCCTGCGCTATGGGTGTCTGCGGCATTTGAGATCTGCGGTGTCAGCAGTCCCAACCCTGATTGTCTCATAGCATCCAGAGGAGCTGCAATTGGGCTAAAGTCTAACAGGGACCTAGATCTCTCGAATGGCGGTTCCACTGGAGTCATCCCTTGAGAACTCCCTACGACGCCTCCTCTTGTCATCTCTTGAGTAATAACCCCTTGATCGCATACACTAGGCTTCGCCTGCGCTTACAATGGTACTGGCGGACCAACTGTAATGGGCAAAGATATGGCAGCTGGGGTCTGCCTGTTTCCCAAAACCTGTGGAGTGTTAACTCCCATATTCTGGTTCATTACTGCTGCCATGGTTGACTGCGGTCCTGTGACCAAAGTGTAATTCGGAATCATTTGTTGCTGCACCTGGGCCAGTAAAGGTGGAGTTGGATCAGTTTTGGTCTTGTATATGCCGGCTCTGACGGCACCATCAGATTTGTCGTAGTCTGTAAGATTGGGACATCAGGGTAAAGCCTCTGGACCTGTGGTGGCTGCAGCTGAGATTGCATCTCTGGAGCAGTGTACACACTAATAATACTCTGCACCGGAACTGGTGTGGAGACAGGAGTAACCTGTACCATATTCGTTGTCCCCTTGTTTTGAGTCGAACTTACAGGACATGTACAAGTACTCGTTCTATTGTCATCTATTGCATATGGCGGTGGTCGGTCATTCAGTAACTGGTTAAGGAACTCATCATCGTCTGAGTCATCCATCTCTGACCAGGGCTTCCTAGCCTCTTTGTCTTTGGAAGGGCTCTTGTCAGTCTTACAAGTGGCCTTCCCCCTTTTGTCTTCACCTTCTTGAGCTATTGCTGGAAACATCCTGATTCCATCTATTGTTTCTCTCCTCCAAACTCTCTTTGCACTATCCCACCTAGCCTCTGCTAGTGTTTTTTCTGCTTTTCTCATTCTCCTCTCAAATTTCTGTTGCTGTTGTCGTATTGCCATCAATTCCCAAATTGCTAACGCCTCAAACTGTGCTGGCCTCGGAGGTGGCTTTAGCTCATTTAGCACCATCCGCAAATTTTCCAAAACCCTTATGTTGAACGTTCCGTGCTCCGGAAACACCAAACACCCTTCTTTCTCTGTCGCTTTGCACCATTGCTTAAGCCAAAGACATGGCGCGATACCCCTTTCCTCCATTACGGCATAAGCCGGTGTATCTTCTGGTGGTGTAACCGCCCCTAGACTCACAGTAATATATGCATCTCCCCTCAAAGCGCTCTTTAAAGCCTTAAAAAATTTAATTTTTGCATCTTTTATTTCGTTCACAATCGAATCAGGAAGTGACTTTAATTCCAGAACACTCTTCGCCTACTTTCTCAACCAATTGCCTCTCATGGATGGCTGCCAATCCGTGCGCGACCCTTCTCACTAACTGACCTATCCCAGCGCGGCTCCAATGATGTCACACTTACACACGCTGCGGCTGACAAAGTCCTGCGGCTTGTCCTCCTCACTCTCGATTCACACAAAACGAATGCAATATATTGTGAGCACCAACAAAAAAACTCAAATTTGCCGGTTTACTACAGGAAAGGGTAACACAATCGCTTCAGAACTTTACAGAGATTTTGCTTAGTCTCGGCCGCTACTCTTTCCTTCTCAGATCCCGCACTCACAAGCAAAATTTGGCCCCCAAATTTTACTCTCGACTTGTCAATGGGTTGTTCTAGTGCACTTTAGAACTCACCAAATCTCCATCGAAGTTTTCATTCATTCACTTTGACTCAAACTCGACTCGTCGATTTCACCATCGACCTATTAAACTGCGCAAATTACAACATAAACCAAGTGTCTCATACACTTATCAATATACTCCAGAGTCTTAGACCACACAGGGTCCATACATCATCAACAACCACATGGACAATTTTTTAGCACAAAGCGCCACACTCACATGAAGTTTGCCGACTTCCCTACTCTCATACTGCGGAATACGCACACTCCTACTAAAACATCATCACTTGGCCTAAAATCCTCACAGACTTCACAGTTCACCTGCGGTATGCATAAGCTGTGCAAGTCAGTCATGAATAACCACACCAATTTAGTTAAGAGTTAGAATATTTATTTCCCTATTAGTTACAATCTAACATCATCTCTGTTAATCTCATTAGCAATCAATCTCGTTAGTAACTCTTCGGATTTATCATTGGAACATAGGTAATCAATACATAGAGAATATTTGTTCGCATTAAAAGATTCAACAAAGCAAGAATCCAGTCATTTGTCTATTTGCGTCAAATATTTGTGAACACCTTAACTAACCTAGAATTAGCATCAGCATATTGGGCTTCATGCAAAACAATTTAGCAAACACTAATTTGGAAAACATCTAACTATGGCCTCTATCAAAAGGGCAGTTGGTACCTAGAAAGAAAAGGCAAACAGACAATTACAATTTATCATTGGATAGTTACCCCTCCAACGAATCAGCAAATAGAGTCAGTCTTTGTCCTCAGGACATCAGTCGATTCACCAACAGCAAAGATAGGACAGGGCAAAGTCTCAGTGTGGCATAGCTAAAGAATAAGGCTCTTCCCTCATATGGAGGAGAAGTAAGCACCAGGTAAGAATTGAATAGAGGATGGGTGAAGTATCAGCAAAGTCTCAAAACAGCAATGGCAAAGTATGGCTTGGAATGGAATGTCCGAATAATGGCTGATTTCTCCTCAGGTCATGCGGTTAAATCAAGACTGTCAAACTAGTCCTTAATTCCCCATTGGATAATATTTGGTGCATCATTGTCTCTGTCCAATAATTCTCCACACACTTCACTAAAAGTTTCCACAGAACACAGTTCTCATGACGTTGATTGGCTCACGGTATTGACGTCTTCATCGGATGGAATGTCAGGTAAGAAAAGTTACACTGTACGCTCAGGTCAGTAGTCCCATTGTTTTCCCCTACTCCAGGCAGCCTTGCACCTGTTACGAATTACACTGTTGCAATCAGCAAGAATGTCTCCTTGAGAAAGTCGGGTCCCATGAGAAAGAATTTACTACGGCTACACACACATCTAACTTCTGGAAAAGTACTGCGTCGTGTCCTTCAGGAAGACAGCACATTGCACGCTAGGAAAAACATAGGGGCATATTTATACTCTGTTTGCGCCGGAATTGCGTCGTTTTTTTTTACGCAATTCTGACGCAAAACTAACTCCATATTTATACTTTGGCGTTAGACGCGTCTAGCGCCAAAGTCCATGGAGTTTGCATCATTTTTTGCGTGGACACCTACTTTGCGTTAATGATATGCAAGGTAGGCGTTCCCGTCTAAAAAATGACTCCGAGGCATGTGCGCCGTATTTACACTCCCGGGCAAAAATGACGCCCGGGAGTGGGCGGGTCAAAAAAAATGACGTCCAGCCGCTTTTGCGTAGTTTTTTAGCGCCTGGTCAGGGCAGGCGTTAAGGGACCTGTGGGCTCGGAAGGAGCCCAGAGGTGCCCTCCCATGCCCCCAGGGACCCCCCCTGTCACCCTTGCCCACCCCAGGAGGACACCTAAGGATGGAGGGACCCATCCCAGGGAACATAAGGTAAGTTCAGGTAAGTATTATTATTATTTTTTTTGTGTGGCATAGGGGGGCCTGATTTGTGCCCCCCTACATGCCACTATGCCCAATGACCATGCCGGCTAACGTCATTGAATAAATACGGCGCCCGCATGGCGTTAGATTTTTTGGCGCAGTTGTGCGTCGAAAAGTATAAATATGGCCCATAGTTTAATATGAGACCAGGCAGCTAGGCCCAGACCCTTGCTAACTAAGGCCTAGTAATTAGTTAACAAACCCCTAATATGTGACTCTGATTATAATATGGTAATAAAAAAATTCAAATAATTAGTAAATTATTAGTTCCTCTTTAATAAGTTTTGTTAGCCCTTGTATACAATGGTAGCCACTCCCCTTGGGCACATTTCAAACGTGTGTATTATTTTCCACGTTAACACATTTTCTATGCAGCTTCATTACACAATATATTGCAAGCTTTTCGTATTAATATTGCTTTTAAAGGACACACTCCAACACTTACTGGCATTAATACTCATAGTCCGCCTCGTCACAGTTATTATTAGTGAGGTGAATCTTACCTCAAGAGGCAGGAAACTCCAGGAAAAGTTGAAAATGTAAGTCCTACCCATCCTTAGCTGTGCACCGTAAGTGGGCTGGCATTCCCAGTAGTCTCATGTTACTACCAAGCACCATAGAAGGTGTTAGGAAAACTATTGCCAGTGTTGTTAATTTCTTCCCTCAGCAAAAATGATTCCCTTTTTCCTTGTACCCACATTGGTTGCAGCGGTGTCCTCACTCCCAGTGGCTCTTGCAGAGGCTGTTCTTAGAACTAGCTTCTTCAGGTTTAACTGCCACTCAAGATGGTGGCCGCAAATATTTGTGAGGTCAGCGCTCTAGTGTTTCTACCTTAGTCTTGTGCTGAAGCTTCCCTCCAGCTGTTTCTCTCTGGAAGCCCTGCTGTTCAACTGTCATCCTGAGGAGAATGAGCAGTATTCCTGAGGCGCTTCGTTTCATAGAGAATTCTTCCAGTTTTGAGTAATAAATTATTTTTCTTGTTACAGTGTGTACACCAGCTACTTTTTTTCCCTTTTGAAGAAGCTGAATTTTTCCCTTCTTCCAACAACTGGCTATCGGCTTTCTGAAGAGAATTCATTTTGGCTTAACAGAACTTCGAGCAACGGCAGTAAGGAATCCTTTTGTATGATTTCCAGACTTGCCAATATTGTACATATATGTTCAATGAGCTCTTCCCCTTGCAGACTTGCAGGCTTAGAGACAAACCTCAGTGCTCAGACTAATTTCTAGAGACTGTGATCGAGAAAACTGAACCTTGAGAAGGAGTTTTTGTTTCCTGTAAAAGGCATTAGTAGATTGCATATTTGTGAACTTTTGAACTGTTCTCCAAAGAACTTTGGATACCTCTGACTCCTGGAGAAAAGAAGATATTAAGTTAACATAGTTCTCTTAGAGAGAGGCTAGTCTCACAAAAGATCAAGATTAGGAGAATGATAGAATTGGGTGAATGTGAATGGCTGAACAGTTGAATGCGCAGTAAGAATGTACTTATCTATGCTCTTATCAACCAACTGCAAGTCCTTCCTTTTAAGAAATTCCACTAAGAAGAAAGGTGCAGTTTACAGAGACACACACTGAATATCCTATCTTCAAGTGGGAAACACAGGCTAAAACTGGATCTGGAGGCAGTCTCTCTTTTTGTATTCCCATTCTCCTTTCGCCCTAGCGGATGCTGGGTTCAGATAATGAGTCAAAGTCTGAGCACCCATCTGCTGGAGGGAGTTGGGTAAAAGGCATCTGCTCCTGTGGAAGTTTGATTTAAATGGTAATCTTCTGACAGAAGGCCCAGATAGCGAAGGAGAGTGTGTAAGCATAATGACTGGGATGAGGATGAGCAGGACTAGGCGTAATGAAGATAACTTATAATTAATCTGGACATGTCCTCTGTGTTGCTGTCCTTAGCTGAGTCGTTACTAGGTATGCTAAACCTTAGACCTTTGGCCAAAAGACAAGGCAAGGATTACCAATGCAATGAATTAATTTTTAATAACTCAGTGAAGCAAAAGCACACAGAAAACATCATAGTAATACAAATCATAAAACATGTCATGATTTAACAAATCTGAGGACACCTGAACCAAAGGTTTTTCCATCACCCAAGAGCTCTTGCAATTAATAATTGGTATATGTATGATAAGATGCCTAAGTTCCAACTCTAGCAGCATCCATCAATGAAATTACTTGAAACTGTGCCGAGGAGGAAGCCATACCTCTCATGGATTGTTTTGGGCTGAGGAACAGTCTTACAGAATAACCTATAACAATGGCAGATTTCATCCATCTGTTTACAGGCAAAGATTAACTCTACTTGCCTTTAATGGACTATCAAAAATTACCAACATCTGACACCGTTTGAGCTGTTGAGGCTAATTAATAAAGCTCTATTAACATCTAGCAAATGAGGTAACTTCCTACAGAAGAAAGGGATAGAAAGAAAAGTGCTAACACTGCCTTCTGTCATGTATCAAATAAAGAAGCCATTTTAGGTTTTAAACAGGCCAGGTATTAATATAACACAACCTTAAAAAAAACTTAAACAAAAAAGACAACATATGACAGATAACTCCCCAGCTCTACTAACAGATTTAGGCCCGTATTTATACTTTTTGAACCCTGCATTTGTGCTGCTATTTGATGCAAAAGTGGTGCAAACTTACAAAATACAATTGTGTTTTGTAAGTTTGCGCCGCTTTTGCGTCACAAAATCACACAAATGCGGCACTAAAAAAGTATAAACACAGGCCTTAATGGGCACTAAAAATCTACCTTGAAAATCAACAGCTTCAGGTCTACAGATGTCAAAGGTTTGAAAGAATGCAACAGAAGAGAATTTAATACCAATGGTAAATTCCAGGGGAGAGACTTGGGATGAACTACAGGTCTAGAAAGGAAACTAGCCCTTAAATAAAATCCCACTCAATAAATAACCTTTTGTCAAGCTTCCCCTGGGTTCCCAAATGGCTTTAATGACCTTCAGTTAGTTCTTTAGAGAAGAAAGAGAACAATTAAGATGAAATCCAGTCCTTAGAAATTGTAGAACGGAAGGAAGAGGAATGTCCAGTGAAGAGAGAGTGTGGGCTGTACAGCATTTATGAAATGATGGCCAGTGTCTTGAATACAACGGTAAAATAGAAGTTCTAATGAATATGGATAGTTTGCACTTAATGCAAGGGAAGACATTTGTCTTGTAAACCTTTCTTATTAACTTCCTGACAGAGCGCAACCCAGGAAGAGGAAGAATCAAAAGAGATAGAGGAGATGGGGACAGAGGAAGAAGTCAGGCAGAGCAAGCACTAATGATTTTCAGGAGCCCAAACATTATCTCCTGGGGCCAGTATAGACCCACCACAATGACTTTTTCTCCATCATCCTGAATTCCTGATAATAAAATGGGAATCAAGGAAGATAGGGGAAGTGATGGAAGCATATAACAGTCTCCTGGGATACTTCACTGACAATGCACCACCTAGATGTTTTTCTCCAGATTGCAGGTGCAGAGTCTGAGTAGTTTGCAATTTTCCTTTGACGCAAAAAGATACAGAAATGGGGTACCCGACTTGCTGCTCACTTTCTGGAAAGTCACTGGAAACACGTTTTGAAATGTTAGACACAGTCTGCTCAACTGCTATGCCCAAACATTGTGCTCTCCCTTGATATGTGATGTTGACAGGGACAGGAGGTGAGCTTCGGCCTAGTGGCCAGATGAACTGCTACTGGATTCAAAGTTTTGGAACGGGTTACCCCTTGGTGAATTAAGCAAAAGTAACTATATTGTATGATCTTTCCATGACATTTTGTTGTAAAATCTGTGAAAACTGCCACAAATTCCCTCCAATTTAAGATGAACAACTCTCCAACAAGGGCAGTCGAGCTGAGCATGACATAAACCCCAGCATAGCTCCCCATCCCAGAGAGCTGGCATCCATTTTTAATATCATTCGAGAATGCAAGTGCATTGGTATATCCAACTATTGAGCCAAACCATTACTGAAGAGCTATACTTACCTCTGGTTATACCGGCAATATTGGCTCCCAGCATGCCCTGCGGCCAATCCTGATGTGGTCAGAACAGCATTAGGATTGGCTGGGAGCATCCAGCCAGGCGCTCCCAGGCAGACTGGGAGCCTGTCTAGTCTCTCCAGCCCGGCACTGTGTTGCCCGGCTGGAGAGAGCCTACTGTACATATGTGTGGCCGTCTGGGGCCGGCCAAACACAATGCACTCTGAGGGAGTGCACAGTGCACTCCCCTCACAGCTGGTCACCCCAAGGCCCGCCCCTTTCACAACGAAGGGATAATAAACTGAGGTTTGCAGCATCTACTGCTGGTGGGGGCAACACTCCTCCGCCATAGTGGAGGAGCCACCACTATTTCCCTCTTTCTGACAGTGGAAAAGGTATCCCTGCATGCTTCTACATCAGAAAAATGATCATATCAGATCTTAGTTCATTGCTTTTATTTTGACGAAACACTTCAACCAAGGAGTAGATATGGTCCACAAATCCACAGGTAGGATTAGCAAGTGATCTTGTAGACTATTTGGACTACATTCATCAGCAGACGTATGAAGTTGTTTTTTTCCACTATTTCAGGAATGCTGAATGCGAATGCTTACTCATACTAGAAACTCCCGTGATTCGGCACAAAGAAGAATCTTGTTTAATCTGGATACTACTTCCATGAATAGGCCTGAAAAACTCTTCTCTTGTGCCTTGCTAAACTGCTCTGAAGATTGTGGCCTTCTACATAGTTGCCGACAAAAAGGATGTGTCCTTAGAAAAAGTTGACAACTTAGATTGATGACAGCTCAGCAGCAAAAATGCGTGCATCATCAAAAGGTATATGCAAGGCTGCCAATCTTTGTGCTGCTTCAGTCCTCAAATTCTTCAATAATAGGTTATGCTGTGCTGCCACAGAATGAGTTCTGTACTTGGCCGATATGTGAAAATATAGTACGATGGTAAGAATGTCAGCACTCTTAGAGCTTGCATTTTCAGCATTTATAGGAGGTTTTCTGTCTCTGAAGGTAGAAATCATCTCATTAGTAAATACTGGGATGAGGACGAGGGATTCAGAGGCTGTGTGTATGCTCCTTTCCATTAGTGATATGTGATTCCATGAACTGAGCTAGAAGTCCGGACATTGATTTTAAAAATCTTGATGAAATGCCCCAATAAAACAATGGTTCTGCTATTTTGATGTAACGAGTATACACGTTCATTCAAGTATACTCCAGATTGCCTGTGAATAATTCAACATTAGCATTGTCTGCGAAGAGGCTGTCTCTCATTTCGGAGCATTACTCCTAACTCCATACACATGCAGAAATCAGAGCTTCCTAATACATGCAAAATGAGTTATTCAAATATTGCAAGGCATAACAAGTTGTGAATGTTGTAGGTTTTACCAAAAAATTCATCCTCATCTCATTGTAAATATTATTTGGGACTTGTAAAATAAATGTATCGTTCTGTACTTTTTCTGTACTCTTGTCATGAACCCTTGAAGTGCTGCCACCAATCTTTCTGTGAGCGTAAATAAAGCGGGCACTTTTTCTATGTGCCACACTGTCTGAACTGAGGAAAGCTTGCACAGCTACTGCATTAGTTGGCTTTCTGGGTTTGAGAATGCGTGTGCACTGCTTACAGCCTTTAACTGGCGCCGTGTGTACTGTTCCAGCTGTTCGTGAGGGAAGCATAAGTTCTTGTTGTTCAGGTTGCGTGTGCTTGGTGTAAGTTTGCACTGCAGTGCTGCTGTCCATGCTGTACCCTTCTGTGTGTTATGGAATTTTGCACTGCTGCTGCTTTTGCATATACGTGCAAAATATGTTTGCATGGCCGCTGCCTGTGATGTGCCAAATCTGTGTGAAAGAAGCAGGCACCACTTCTGCTTGCACTATACATGTTGTGGTTCTGTTTTTTTGTGTAATTGTATCGCACACACTGGTGTTTCTAGAGAGGAGCTAGGTGGGGCCCGTGCCCCAGCACCAATTGTCCTGCGCCCTCCTTTGACCGCACCACTACAGTTGTTGAATGTGCCAAGAAGCAGCACAGAAAAACTCTGCTTGGCGCATTAATTTGTCTCAATACATTTCACTTCAAAGCTGTGCTGTGTGCTTAAAATGTTTGACGTTATATGTGTATATGTATATATGTATATGGCTATATAGACATTAAGGCCCATATTTATACTTTTTGACGCAAAACTGCGTCAACGCAGTTTTGCGTCAAAAAAATTAGCGCCGGCTAACGCCATTCTGAAGCGCCATTCTGAAGCGCCATGCGGGCGCCATATTTATTGAATGACGTTAGCCGGCGTTAGCCGCCGGCGCCGTCTGGTGTGCGTTAAAAAAAACGACGTACACCAGGCAGCGCCGGCGTAGGGGGATATGGAGCTTGGGCGTCAAGAAATGGGGCAAGTCAGGTTGAGGCAATTTTTTCGCCTCAACCCGATTTGCGCCATTTTTTTTTACTCCCAACCCCCATAGAAATGACTTCTGTCTTAGCAAAGACAGGAGTCATGCCCCCTTGCCCAATGGCCATGCCCAGGGGACTTCTGTCCCCTGGGCATGGTCATTGGGCATAGTGGCATGTAGGGGGGCACAAATCAGGCCCCCCTATGCCCCAATTTTTTTTTTTTTAAAACACTTACCTGAACTTACCTTAATGTCCCTGGGATGGGTCCCTCCAGCCTTGGGTGTCCTCCTGGGGTGGGCATGGGTGACAGGGGGTGTCCCTGGGGGCATGGGGGGGCACCTCTGGGCTCCTTCAGAGCCCACAGGTCCCTTAACGCCTGCCTTTTGCAGGCGCTAAAAAACGGCGCAAAAGCGGCCGTACGTCATTTTTTTTGACCCGCCCACTCCCGGGCGTGATTTTTGCCCGGGAGTATAAATCCCACGCACATGCCTCGGAGTCGATTTTTTAGACGGGAACGCCTACCTTGCATATAATTAACGCAAAGAAGGTGTCCACGCTAAAAAATGACGCTAACTCCATGGACTTTGGCGCTAGACGCGTCTAACGCCAAAGTATAAATATGAAGTTAGTTTTGCGTCGAAATTGCGTCAAAAAAAACGACGCAATTTCGGCGCAAACGGAGTATAAATATGCCCCTAAATATATAGATATATACATGCGTACAAAATTAGATTTAAACATTTCAGGTAAACACCATCTATAAAGTGTGTAGGTGCCCCAGCACTTTTCTCAGTGCTGGCTTTAGGGTGGTACTACTGGTGCAACAGCACCGGGCGCCAAGCTGAGAGGGGTACTCCATTTTTTAATATTTCATGGGGTTAAATACACCAGATGCGTGCCCATCAATTTTCGGGGATAATAATAATGTCAGGATAACCCTGGCGATAAATGTACTTGCGGGGAGACCTGTGTTTTTTCTAACAACAGACTCACCCTAAACCAGCTGGAAGGGTTCATATGCACAATGTGAAGATCTCAGAATTGTAATTTATGTAGGCAACTCAGTGGGTTACTAATTTTGTCACAGACATCCATTTATTACTTGCAGTTCATAAACTACTATCCTAACGAATAAAAGTGAGATATGAATCAGCATCAAATAGCTACATGCAAACTGCAAGGCATATGTGAAGACCTTCATTGATTTTTTTTCTCTATCTTTTCCTATTCTAAAGTGGTTTAAAATGGTCACTTTGAGTATCAATGAATTCGTGTTATGCAGATAACCCCAACCACTGTGTTGTTTCTCCAGAACAAGAACTCTTAACGTATGCCCACCAGGATAGATGATATGTGACTCATATGGCGTGTAGCCCCTGTTGTCTTACGTAACATTCCCAATACACTAATTTACCCATGTGTATGATTTAATGTCTCTGTGTAATAAGTGTGTGGTGTAAAGTGCTCCAACACCCTAGATTGGGATGAGCTGCGCCATTAAATAAATTAAATGGGAGAGAGGGGCTGTAAAGAGATAAGGGGCACCAATGGAGGTTGGTAGTGAGGATATCTGCGGAGAAGGCGGTTATTGGGTGCAGTGGCGTAGCGTGGGGGGTGACTAAGGGCCAGATGTACCAAAGGATTTTACCCATTCTGTGTCTATGGGAAAATGCTTTAGTACATATGGCCCTAAATCCACGGGTTAGGGGGCGCAAATTACTTGCCTTGCCCCGGGTTAGGGGGCGCAAATTGCTTGCCTTGCCCCGGGTGCTGACAACCCACGCTACGCCACTGATTGGGTGGCGCCAACAAAGGCTGCCGGACTGGGCGCCGCAAACCTAAAGCCTGCACTCACATGTGG
This sequence comes from Pleurodeles waltl, assembly GCF_031143425.1. NCBI lineage: Eukaryota > Metazoa > Chordata > Amphibia > Caudata > Salamandridae > Pleurodeles > Pleurodeles waltl. The sequence goes on from NC_090443.1 coordinate 158,094,326, forward strand.
CTCAGTGTGAGCCCCGCTTAAAATTCACTTCTAGAGACGCTAGTAATCGTGCTCAATGGGTATTCAGCTGCCGGTGTTGTTTGCATCTTTTACTCACGATGCACACGAGACGGTTGAAGCTCTCTCCACTGCGCAGTCGGCATTCTATCATCCCGGGGAATTCCTGATTTGTTCCACGGTTGAATGACTCAAAAGAAGAACCCTTTGCAGATAAAACTCACTTTCCTCCACACGCCTGGAACCAATTGTTGAGGAGTGCCTACTACATCAGTGGAGGAAATGCAGCTACCAGTTTCCCACACTGGTGCACTCAGGCCCTGAGGCAGTTTGCTATTCGGATGACAACCAAAATAGTGTTTTACATTCATTAACCGACTGCGAATATTTCCGGTCTAAAACGAGCAAATGAGTTGTAACCTATAAAAAAATATATCAAAGGGTTATCCTTGTTTTCCTGACATTTATTTAACTCCAGAAGCTCGACCGTTTTTCGCCTTCTTCAAATTACTTTTCAGATCACTGCTCCCTCCGGATTATAGAATGTTTTCTATGACTATGTTGTGCTACCTGTGCTTCTCAGGGCCGAATAAAAAGAGAGAAACCAAAACAGAACATTAAAGAATGGCACTGGCATATAATATGTAAAGCTTCGTATACAGGTAGCAGAGTGAGGTGTACTGCAGCCCCCTCTTTTTTCACGTGTCACACAAACATGTGCGCGTGCGCGCTCTTTGAGGACAGCTGCCAAGGTAACTACTGCAATACAGGCTAGAGCCTGCTAGTGCGCCTGGTCCTTAGTAAGTACATTTACAAGGGGCCGCGTATAGGCCGATGAACCTTTTAGATCGCACAGACTATCCTAGCCATGTGGTGACCAGTGTCATTAATAATCAATGTAATCAATCAATAACCACTAAAAGAATCACTAAGCATTAGACTGTATATAAACAATTCAGGAATAACCACAACTTAATTATACGTTTTATCAATTTTTATTTCCCTAATTGTTACAATTCTAAGTCATGAGATTAATTCAACTTTATTCAATCAGCTCACAAGTAGTTCATTATTGACCACCAATAACATAATCTAATCAGAACTTGAGAAAACATACACTCGAATGCTTCAGCATAAGCCATCAAAGATGAATTTAACAACATTAATAGCAGAGTTCAGCAATCAGTCCGTCAATCATTTATCACTATCAGTGTCACCCAAAGGAACCTTACCTAATCCAGATTAGCATTAGCATGTGGGACTTCAAGCGAAAACAATTTAGAACACACATTTTGAAAACATCTAGCTAAAAGAAAAACGTATTCAAACAGCGCAGTTGGTACCTAGAAAGAAAGGCACAAAAAGTTAACAGTCACATTGTCATAGCTACCTATCCACATAATGGATCAGCAACAAAGTCAGTCTTCGTCTTCACGTCATCAATCGATCAGCAACGCATCAGGCTCTCAAGAGCATGAGCCCAATGACAGATCATCGAATCGCGTCTTCTGGCATCAGCATTTCACCCCTCACATCGTCTGATGTTTTTACTCTTTGTCATGACTTTTTATTAAGGTTTTCCAGTCCAGCCCCCTAATTCCTAATTAGTCAGTCAATCACCAGTTGTTCCTCTACCCAATAATATACATTTTGGAAATCTATGAATTCTAATATTACGCCGTTCTCAGTTCGTTGATTGGTTCAGTGTACAATGGCCTCATCATCCGGCTTATCAGGTATTGAAAATGTTGCATATTCTTCTCCAGTCAGTGTCTCCATTGTTCGAGCCCTGGGAAAGTACATAGAGTCTGTCTTACACCAAAATTGTTACATGTCTAGTTCCATCATCTCCTGTCCGTTGGTACATTGCAGAAAATTCTAGCTAAGCAGATTTTATTAACATTTGCGGTTCATGGTCGGTTCAAAGCACCAGCTTCTATACAGTGAGCTAGAAATTCATCTTCTGCATGAGGCCTGGTAACTAGGCCACAACTTCGGCTAAGTTAACTCTACAATATAATGCAAAACATAGGTTATACATCCTAATTTGACATATTACCAGATTATTATTACTCTTTTTCACATTTGTAATCATTTTAGTACAAGTTCGTTTAAACTGACTGTCATTCTCCGTGGGCACATTTTCAATCATGCACATTCATTTCTCTACATTTAATTTTTCTATCAACGTCTTGTTAATCAAAACAGATAAGCATTCATTAATAATTTGTAATTAGCATATCTACATCAGCAATCCCTCCACTGATGACTAAATGTGTCATCACACCTTTCTTCACCATCATTGTTTTCATAATTCTGTTTCATCAGTATTTTGTCTTCTTCTCAAATCTTGTCTATAGATTCTTTCCCTGTTTCGTTCTTCCCTCCTCTGATTATTTTTAGATCTTCTCAATTTTATCTTTTGACCTAATTTATATGAACCCCAAATTCCTAATATACAAACAATCACAATTAATATTCCCTGTATAATATTTAATAATACCCCATTCCAACTTTGACTAAGCCAATTTCCCACTGAATAAATCCCTTTCCAACCTTTTCCCACACACCTGGTTCTTTCAAGTCCTTCAAATCTTTACTTGTGTTAGTCAGGTTAGTGAGTAAGTCTCTTATCTCCCTATCATTATTCAGAATATATGAGCAACAATGCCTAGAATTAATTATCCTACAAACTCCGCCGTTTTTCGCTAAAAGAATGTCTAAAGCAAACCTATTTTGAAGCGTCATAACTCTATCTGCTGCTAATTCAGTATCTATCAGGAGTATTGCTCCTGTAAAATTTGTCAGCATGTTGTCCACAATAGTAGACAACATTTGTATCTTGATTGAATTCAAAATGACTCCCACTAAAGGAATCACTGCACCAAATATATCTCCCACAACAGAAGAGGTTTCCCTCCTCTGTCGCTTATGATGTAATTCAGTCAATTTCGGAATTTTTTTCAAATCATCTGTCTGATAAATCTTTGGGAAAACTATCCCCAAATAACATGTACCATACCATGCTCTTAGAAGACACTAATAAGCATTTAGTCCACAAAGATAATAAATCCCAGGAATCGCAGGGTCCTGACCATTCAGCATAAAGGTCCACTTACACTGAAACAAAAACACATTCCTACATTCACTTGTTCCCACAAATAAAGTGTCAATGCGTGATTTTGGCCTATATATACAAAGCTTCCCTACATGCAATGCATCTAATGCTAATTTTCATTGAATTTTAATGGCAGTATAAGCATAATCATTCTTGTAATTCCTTCTCTCTAGACCTTTTTCTAATTTTTCGTTTAATGCTTTCCTTCTGTCGTCAGTATGCCCTATGAAGCTCTTCTCTAAAGGTGTAAGCAAACACGTAAAGTTGTTCTTATGCACGTATGCGGTTCCAAATGTTAGTGTTGGCTCAAAGAATCCTCTAACTAATACTATAGCATGCTCTTTAGCTACTCTACTCAAATATCTAATTAAAGGAACAAACGAAAACACAACATCATAATTGGAGTAAAAATACTGTATATACTCTTGATTATAGAACCTTGTTAGTAGCAGAATTCACCTTATTCCATCTGTTAATGGTAAGCTGTGGTATGTAACTCCTTCCACTACTGATAAAGGAATTTGCGTACACACAAGACAATCCCTTGCATCCATTGTTTCAACATACTCACTCAACAAGCGATAGAAGACATTAGAAGAAAGCTCTCCTTGAGCATTAGTAGAGTCATGCAAATATTTCTAATCTAACTTAAACTTCTCTAAAGTTGTTAGTGTAGGAGTCTCAGGAGCAGAAGTATAAGTGACCCCCTTCACATCAAGAACAGACATTCCCACAATCACCACTATAAACAAGATTCCACACATAATTGCCAATCCAACACTCATATATCTACAGCTCCTAGCATTTCTACCTTGATTATTTCATCCAGACATGATCTGTAGAGAATCAGAAAGCAGAAGTAACACTGATATAAAGTGCAGTAAAATCAAGAATAAAGAAAAATTCTTCTCTCATAGTTCAGTTTAAAATCCAGGAACCCTTTTCCTTGTCAAAATCGATTAGCAGCTTGTCATATCCGGTTTTGTATCAAATCAGGTTGTCAATGTCTCTTCCAGTTTATATTTCAACAGTCTCTTTTAGATTTTTCCAGATTAGCTCAACAATTCAGTTCCCTGTTCACCTTCAGGTTACATCAAGGTACTGACTCAGAAATTCTCTATCAAAACAAAAGGACATAAACTTGTGTTGCCATTCATTGGTAGTTGCATACGCCCACTCAGGACGTGTGTAACGTCGACTTGCTATCCTCTTTCTTTTCAACTTTCGATCACCACTTTTTCTCCTTCTCTCAATTCTTCTTTTCTCGTAGTATCTACTTCTTCCTCTAATGTTTAATTCATGACCAATTCTTTTCTCCTCCTTATTTGCGAATCAGGCCAATTATCTCCTTTTCTTGATCCTTCTGTCAATATTCTTCTCAGGATGGGACTCTTCTCTTTCTCTTTCTCTTTGGTGTTTTCTCTTGATGGACCTGCAATGGGCTCAGGAGGAGTCAGATGACCTTGACCTTGATCCGTCTCAACTCTTTCCCCCTCTTGGTCTGGCACTTGCTCTGTCTGCTTTTCAACACCGTTTGCTTCTGGGAGAACCTCAGCTGAGCTAGGCTCTCCTGCTTTATCAGTTGAGATAGATTCTTCCTCACCCTCCTGTAATTTATCACTCTCGTCTCTTACAGGGGTAATAGAACCATCTTCCACAAGCTCTGGTTCAACTTCAGGCTCTATTGGCTCCTTTTCTGGTTCAGGTGCGGCAACCAGTTTCGCTGTTGTTGGTGCTTTCAACAACACTTCTTCATGATCCTGTGGACAGATCACTTTCTTCGTGTGACTCATGTGTATCCAGTCGGGAGTCCTGCACACTTCACAACTGTCGTAGTTGTAAAGATCACCTGATAAGGACCTCTCCAACGTGGCTCCAGACACGTCTTGCACACATGCTTTTGGACAATGATCCAGTCACCAGCTCTCAGATTGTGCCTTGGATCATGGATGGGTGGCAGGGTGGTGGCCTGCACCTGCTGAGAGAAAGAGAAAACCACATCAGCCAGACCCTTGCAGTAGTCCAACACCACATCATCTGTAACATTTACAAATGCATTGGCTGGAACTGCTGGCAATCTCATTGCTCTACCCATGAGGATCACATGGGGCAACAGCCCTGACTTCCTGTCAGGTGTATTTCTCATCGACATCAACACCAAAGGCTATGCATCTGGCCATTTTAGATTTGTAGCTGCACACATCTTGGCAATTCTTGATTTCAGGGTACCATTCATCTGTTCCACTAGTCCTGATGCTTCAGGGTGGTTACTACAATGCAACTTTCGCTCAATGTTTAGTGCTGCACATAAGAGTTTAATCATCTCCCTATTGAAGTGAGTTCCCCTATCTGATTCTAAAGAAATCGGAAACCAGAAATGAGGTATCAGCTCCCTAAGTAACAACTTTGATACTGTGAGACTGTCATTCCTTCTTGTAGAGTCAATCCAGTGACTAAAAATGCACACAATCACCAACATGTACTTCAAACAGCCACATGAAGGCATTTCAATTAAATCCAATTGCATTCTGCTAAATGGTCCGCCTGCTCCTCCATTGTGCACCCACAATTGACCAAAATCATGAACAATTCCAAATCCATACTGGTTGTCAGTATAGATTGTGACTCTCAGTCTTGCAGAAACATGGCATGCTCTAGTAGGAGCTACCAATTCTGCCACTTGTGCAGAATATACACATCGAAACCAGGAAGCTTCTAATGTACCTGTGATTGTGCATACTGTATATCCTGGTCTCAATGTCCCTGTACCATCTCTGAGACATGAGCCATCAACAAAGACAATTTGGTCATTTTCTTCCAATCGTGTATCCCTGATATCAGGTCTGGGTTTTGTGCACAATTCAGTTACCTCAAGACAATCATGCTCAATGTCTTCCTCTTTTTCAATCTCAACAGTATCACTTGGAAGTAATGCTGCTGGAAGCAGCACTGTACATCTTGGCAATGTTACATTTGGAGCACCTGCTCATCTCATACCTTGTCAGTCTTGCACCAGTCAAATACTGTGTTTTCGTCCTTGTCAGTAAAATCTCAACAGAGTGAGGAACCATTACCATTAGAGGTTATCCCATCACTACTCCCTCACATTGTGAAAGGCTTTGACCAACTGCTGCAACTGCCCACAGAAAACCTTGTAAAGCTGCTGTGAGAGGGTCCATGGTAGCTGAAAAATAGGCTACTGGGAGATAAGCACCTCCATAGACCTGTGTCAAGACAAACAAAGAACTAGCATCACGTTCATGACAAAACAATGTGAATGGCTTCGTGTAATCAGGCATTCCCAACGCTGGAGCTCTGCACAAACTTTCTCTCAACTCAGTGAATGCTTTCATCTAGTCCTGATCTAAGGCTATGGGATTTGTAACCTCCTTATGTGTCAGCTGCTGCAATGGTTTATCACTTTCAGCAAAATTTGGAATCCACTGACAACAATAGCCTATCATTCCCAAAAACATTCTGACATCTCTCTGTGAAGTCAGTGGGCTCCTCTCCAATATTGTAATCCTCTTCCTGGAGATTCACCTCGACCCCTTCTCAATTAGTTGTCCCAAGTATTTCACTGACTTCTGACAATACTGCAATTTCAAAGGTGACACTGTCTGTCAAAATTTCCCTAAATTATTCAATAGGGCAATCGAGTCATATTTACACTCGTCCCTTGTCTTGGATGCGATCAATAAGATATCTATGCACTGCACAAGAGTCAATTGGTACATTAACTCCAATGACTCCAAGTTCTTTTTCAAAATCTGATTGAACAGAGACGGTGACTCCGTGTACCGCTGAGGAAGCCTGCACCTGCTGTAGTCTCTGTCTAAGAATTTGAAACTAAAAATAAACTGACTATCCTCATGAAGAGGCACAGAAAAGAAAGCTTGTGACAAATCAACCTCTGTGAACCACTCAGCATCGCATGGAATCTGAAACACTATTACTGCTGGGTTCATCACTACAGGACAACACTTGACCACCATGTCCTTCACTTTTCACAAATCCTGCACAGTGCACGCTTTCCCACTCGGCTTCTTTAGGACCATTATCGGTGAATTACATGGACTGCTCAACACTTCTTTCAAAACCCCTTGTTTCAGAAAATCTCCAATTATTTGTGCCACTTTCATCAGAACATCTTGTGCCATGTGATACTGTGGAAGCTGCAGAAACACTGCATTTGGTTTCAAAGTAATCTTAATCGGCTCCACTCTCTTGATCAAACCCACTTCTTTACCTGTCAGGCCCCACACATTTTCCTGTACTGTTTCCTGCAAGTCTTCATGCAATTCTTTCACAGTAAACATCGGGAAAAACTCAATCAACGGATACTCTCCGTTAACGGTTTCAGTCTCAGTTTCAGGAGTTTGTTCTTCTTCATCATCACTATTCATCTGAACCTCTATTCCAGCAGCTGAACAACTAATCAAACATCTGGTTTTGCACAACAAGTCCCTTCCCAGTAGAGATACTGGACTTGAGTCCCCAACTACAAACGTATGCAGTCCCTGGAAGTTGCCAATCTCAATCTGTACTGGATCTGTGATCGGATTTATCAACTGTCTGTTTGCTACTCCCACAACCTGAGCTGTTCTGCCTGAAAGAGGTAAGTTTGGAACTTCCGCACTTCTCACTGTAGAGTGTGTAGCTCCTGTGTCCACTCAAAATGAAACCCTTTGACCCATCACCTTTCCTTTTACAAAAGGTCCGCATTGATATACTTCTAGTGAGGCCACAAGCATAAATGGCTCTTCATCCAAAATAATACTCATCCATTTATCGTTTATTTCATTCTCACTATGTAATGGGAATTGGTGCACTGTGTCACTACTTTTGTCTTGTCTCTGACCTGTGACCTGCTGAGTAAGCATCACCTGTTGCTGTTCCATCGGGGCTTGAGGTATTTGCATTTGCTGTCTAGGTACCATAGGAACCTGCTGCTGCATTGGTTGCAACTGTGTCACTTGTGAACATGGCATTTGCATCTGCTGCATGGGTTGAAAATTCTGCACTTGATTCTGAAAATTCGGAATAAGTCCTCTCATTCTAGGGACTTTCACAGTTTGAAATGTATTGACAGCACCACTTTGCTGAACAACACCATCCTGCACCATCAACGGACACTCCCGCTTCCAGTGTCCCACATTCCCGCACAGATGACACTGTAACATCTTTTTCATCCCTTGCACATCATTTTGGACCACTACAGTACTCAAATCCGGACCACGATTCATATTGATTCCACGACCCCTACCTCTTATCTGGGATTGGAACATAACAGTTCCCTGCTGTTGCGGCATCTGTTGCACTAAAGCTCCCTGCACTCCATTTTCAGCTGCCTTAATTTGCATCACCATTGCTTTGTCTTTCAACTTTTTCTGCTTCAACTCAATCTCATCACTACAGTATTTTGCATACTGCAACACCTCATCAATCGGTTTCGCTTGCCAACAAATCAAATGACTCTTAATCATATGACCTATTTCAGGTCTCAATCCTTCCACAAACCTGAACACAAAGTGCAACATGACTTTCTGCTCAATCGCTTCCTTACCACTGTACTCCTTGAATGCTATCAGCAATCTCTCATAATAGGTCTATATCAACTCCTTTGCTTCCTGCACTGTCCTGTCAATTTTCTGCCAATCAATATTTATAGGTAAGATTCTCATCTTCAAGAACTCAATAACCCTATAGTAATTTTTCAACACTTCAAGTGATGCTGCACCTGTAACTCTATCTCTTTCCGGTTCACTTGTCGGCCAATCCACTGCTCTCTTGCACTCAACCCACAAATCAGCTGGAACCACTATCTCCAATAGAGTATAACTTAAAAGTACCAGGGCACACCAAAGTTGTCCAAAAAGTGTTCATCCAAGTATGACTTTCCAACGCGGTACTGCAGGGGATACCAACAATCAGGCTTATCATGGTCTCAGCCTCTAGAGACATTCCTTGAAAAGACACTGAGAAAAAGGTTTGATTTTGGAACACTAAATTGTCAAGCCTTTGTGAAACACTGGTGTACCTCATAACTTGTGGGCACCTACATCAACAATGAATACTGGACTCCTTCATTTACTTTACCCTCTGGCCTTGATTAAATCTATGTGACGAAACAAGTGTAGGCTGTACTTTGGACTTACCATTTTTCGACAAGAATAAACCTTCATCCACTCCAATATCGTGTCTTTGGACTTTGTTTATAATGTTCCACCTGGATGAACACTTTTTGGACAACTTTGGTGTGCCCTGGTACTTTTAAGTTAGTTCTATTTCTGACTGGCCGTCCAGTTAGTGATCTTCAACCTCCTTGGTGGTTGGATGTCACAACCAGGTCAGCACCCACTTTTCACGTCTTCATAAAGGACTTAAAATCTCTCCCTTCAACTATCTATACCCATTGGATTGCATGTGCGAACCTCTTTGGCATTAACCACTGTATTTGTTTATATTGAATCTCCAATAGAGTATTCAGGTCTTCCCACAGACATTTTGAAAGCTTCACAAATCTATGTGTCTGCTGATACCACTCAACCAGTTTCTCCCTCAGCTTTGGATAATCATTTGTGAATAACAAAATATCACTCCTGTGCCACGGAACGTTAACAAATTGCCCTCCTGGAATTTCCCTCATTGGTAACATTTTTACTGGATCCTTTTCTTTCTGAGAATTCTCAGACGTTTCTTGTGAATCTTGTTTCTGTTTATACTTCTTCTTTGCCCCTCTGCCTTCCCACTTTTGTAATGCTCCCCAAATCTGAGCACTCTGCAATAAATCTCTGCACTTTCATCCCTGCTGACCTCATGTGTTCAAAATCTTTTCCCTCAAAATCTGACCTGTAACTCCTTTTCAAGTGCTTTGTTTTCTCAATCTCTATGTCATGTTTATCTGCCAATTTCTGATGTATCTTTCCCACTTCTCTTGTAATCCTCGGACACAAGTATCTCAGCTCTTCTTCTGAATAGGATTATAACCTATTCACTCCCATCGATAACTTGACTAGTTCCGTTATCTCTGTAGCTAATCTTACATGATTAATTTGCTCTTCACCCTTGGATGTGTTTCGAGGAGTATTCAAACTATCCAACCACTCATTCAATTGATGTGCTGTCAATCCCTGTAACAAGATGTTACTTGCTTTCGGCAATGGCACCTGGTGTACCACTGCACCTGGAGTTTGCGGTGTCAAGAGCTTTGAGCTCTGACTTGCACTCTGGCCATTTACCACATCTGGAAGCACAAAAAGTGGACTAACATCCATTAATGGTCTAGATTCATCAAAGGTCTGACCCATAGATGATATTACCTGCACATGATCTCTCACCCCCCTCCTCTCGAGGCTTTGTGACATTTCACCCTGTACGTCTGCAATCGGCTTATTCTGCGCAAACAATGGTACCGCTGGACCAACAATAATCAGCAGCGATATTGCATCAGGTGCCACTCTGACACCCGCATTTTGTGGAAGGGCTACACCTATATTCTGATTCATCACTGGTGTCACATCTGACTGTGTCCCTGTCATTGGTGTGAATTTCGGCAAACCCTATGGCTGTGCCTAAGGCAACAACATTGGAGTCGGCTCGGTCTAAACTAGCATTGGCCTCAGAACCACTTGCTCACTAGGAACCACTAAGTTTGAAGTTGTCTCAAGAATTGGTACTTCTGGATAAATTCTTTGTATCGGTGGAGGGTGCATCTGCGCTTGGACCTCTGCACTACCCCTTGTACCTGTCAATTATCTACCTGCACTGGTCCCATTGTTCCCAACACTTGGGCTGGGGCAGTTGGAGCAGAACTAGTACTTGGACCCACCTCCTGCACCGCATATGGTGGAGGTCGGTCCCACAACACTTGAGTAATAAGATCCTCAACCTCTGAATCTTCTTCTTTCACATAAGTCCTTTTCTTCTTCTTGCCCCCTGAACTCTTTTCACCCTTGCTAGTATCCTCTGTCTCTCCTGACTGGTCTTCTTCTGTAATTGCAGGAAATTACTTAACCCCCTGCAACGTTGCCATTCCCCATTTTTCCTGTTCCCAATGCCATCTCGCCTCTGCTAGAGACTTCTCTACCTTTCTTATTCTCCTCTGGAATTTCATTCTTGCTGCTGTCTTGCTATGAGCTCCCAAACTGCTAAAGCCTCAAACTGTGCTGGTCGCAGAAGTGGCTTCGCCTCATATAATGTCATTCGCAACTAATCCAAAATTTTCAAATTGAACGTTCCATGCTCTGGAAATGCCAAAGCTCCCTGTTTCTCTGTCAATTTGCACAACTGCTTTAACCAAAGGCATGGCGTGACACCTCGCTCCACCATCACAAAAAATGCCAGAGAATTTTCTGGTGGGATCGGCTCCCCCCTGTCGCCTTAATGTAACTATCGCCCTTCATGGCACTCCTAAACACTTTGAAAAACGTCATCTTCTCTGTTGTATTTTTGATTCAATAAGGAAATGACTTTTACTCCCAAGGTTCCCTTCACCTGCTTACTCAACCAATTGTCTCTCACGGACGGCTGCCAATCCGCTTGCAACTCTTCTCACTAACCAACCTATCCCAGCGCGGCTCACTCTGACATCACACTCACACACTGCTGCTGACAAAGTCTTGCAGCTTGTCCTCCGAATCTTCAATTCACACAAAACGAATGCAAAATATTGCAAGCACTAACCAAAAACCAATAACCAAAAACAAATCAGCTGGTTTACTACAGGAAGGTACACAAACGCTTCAGAGATCTTACGGATTTTCACTGATGGCACTTTAGCTCATGCAGCTATTCCTCTTTCTCAGTCTCCCACATTCGCAGGCAAAATTCGACCTGCGAATTTCACTCTCAACTGATCAATGGGTCTGTCCTGGTGCACATAGGACTCGCCAAATCTCAGTCGGAATTTCCCTTACTCACTTAACTTACACACTGACTCGTTGACCACGCCCAATCAACCTACTAAACCATACAGATCACAACATATAACGAAGTGTCTCCTACACTTGTTAATATACTCAAGAGTCTTAGACCACGCCGGGTCTGTACATCACTAACAGCCACATGGACAATTTTTGAGCACAAAGCACCAAACACATATGAAGTTCAATGACTTCCCTACGCTCTTACTGCGGAGTACGCACACTCCTACGAAACCTCCACTGGAGTACGCAAACTCCCTACTTCCCTCACATACATCACAATTCACCTGCGATTTGCATAAGCCTTTACAATCACAACCTACCACTTTCACACTATCACAAAGATGCTGACAACATGCCCATCTTTACTAGCGGGATCCAGGATCTGGGAAAGTCATTTTTGGGCTTAAGGGGACATCATCCTTGCTACAATTGCCATTACAAAAAAAAAAAATACAAACCTAATTAAATGAACAACTAACCTTAACTTGAACTGCCACCATAACCACTAATCACCACATAACTAGTTCTGCAAGGAAACTAACCATCAAGCTGCTACCAAAAACTGCTAGCACGCCCGGTCATTAGTAAGTAAATTTACAAGGGGACGCATATAGGCCGATGAACCTTTGGATCGCGAGGAGTATCCTAGCCATGTGTTAACCAGTGTCATCAATAATCAATGTAATCAATCAATAACCACTAAAAGAATCATAAAGCATTAGACGATATATCAACAATTCATGAACAACCACAACTCAATTATACATTTTATCAATTTTTATTTCCCTAATTGTTACAATTCTAAATTATGAGATTAATTCAATTTATTCAATCAGCTCAGAATTAGTTCCTTAATGACCATCAATAACATAATCTAATCAGAACTTGAGAAAACATACGCTCGAATGCTTCAGCATAAGCCATCAAAGATGAATATAACAACATTAATGGCAGAGTTCAGCGATGAGTCTGTCAATCATTTGTCACTGTCAACGTCATCCAAAGGAACCTTACCTAACCCAGATTATCATTAGCATGTGAGACTTCATGTGAAAACAATTTAGAACACAAATTTTGAAAACATCTAGCTAAAAGAAAAACTTATTCAAGGAGCGCAGTTGGTACCTTGAAAGAAAGACACAAAAAGTTAACAGTCACATTGTCATAGCTATCTATCCACAGAATGGATCAGCAACAAAGTCAGTCTTCGTCTTCAGGTCATCAATCGATCAGCAACGCATGAGGCTCTCAAGAGCATGAGCCCAATGACAGATTCTCGAATTGCGTCTTCTGGCATCAGCATTTCACCCCTCACATCGTCTGAAGTTTTTACCCTTTGTCATGACTTTTTATTAAGGTTTTCCAGTCCAACCCCCTAATTCCTAATTGGTCAGTCAATCACCAGTTGTTACTCTACCCAATAATATTAATTTTGCACAACTATGAATTCTAATATTATGCCGTTCTCAGTTCGTTGATTGGTTCACTATACAATTTCCCCATCATCCTGATCAACAGGTATCAAAAATGTTGAATCTTCTTCTCCAGTCAGTGTCTCTATTGTTCGAGACCTGGGAAAGTACATCGAGTCTGTCTTACACCAAAATTGTTACATGTCTAGTTCCATCATCTCCTGTCCGTTGGTACATTGCAGGAAATTCTAGCTAAGCAGATTTTATAACATACGCGGTTCATGGTCAGTTCAACGCACCAGCTCCTCTACGGTGCGCTAGAAATTCAGCTTCTGCATGAGGCCTGGTAACTAAGCCACAACTTGGGCTAAGTTAACTCTACAATATAACGCAAAACATAGGTTATACATCTTAATATGACATATTACTACATTACTAATACTCTTTTTCACATTTTTAATCATTTTAGTACAAGTTCGTTTAAATTGGGTGTCACTCTCCGTGGGCACATTTTCAATTGTGCACATTAATTTCTCTACATTTAATTTTTCTATCAACTTCTTGTTAATCAAAACGCATAAACATTCATTCATAATTTCTAATTATCGTATCTGCGTCAGCAAGCTCAAGCTTCAATCACACGGAGTATGTAGGCTCAGTACAGGCATTGATACCCAAGCTTCCCAGCACGCAGAAAACAGTACAGGCAATATTAGCAAAGCTTCCCCACCACACAGAATAGAGGCAGCACTGGAAGCATTCCCTTATCAGAAGAAATACAGCGAGGACAACATCTGTGCAAGCTTTCTTCACAGGCACAGGAGATGGGGAGGTATGGGAGGAAGAGCATCCATTACACGCATTCCTCACACAAAACAGGTACAATACGGACAACAATATTCGTACGCCACTGGCCCGGAACAGGTATAGCCCAAAGAGGAATTGCAAGCATTCTGTTGTCTGCTTCACTAGCTCATGGCAGTCCTCAGTACTGCTTTACATTCAGCTACTTGTGGGCCTCCATTTAATCAGTTGGGAAACTAAAACTACTAGCGACAGACTGAAAACGGAATAAACTGCCCACAAATGACAAAATGGGAGGAACAGCATTACAGGTGAATCAAAAACCGCCTTCTTAAAGGCAGCAGCAGTAGTGGTTCAAGATTAACCCATTCACAAAAACTTACAATAGCAGCAGAGCAAGATTCCTACACAGTCACAACAGCACCAACATGAAGGTCAACAGGCAAGCTACCACTAGGAGTCTTCCATCTTTCATCTGTCATGGAGATGCACGGTGTATGAACTTCTGTCCAGCCGGTTGTCTTATAATGAGGCCTCCCAGTTTAATGGGATTTATTTTTTGGTGTTTCTGCCTGTATTTATGCACATTCATTCATTGCTCATTTTGTCTGAATGGATCATATTTATTTAAAAAATAAAGGTGCAACCTAAAGTGATTAATAGATGAATGCATCATGGGTTTTAATACTATGCGTAGGCATTTATGATAAATCAGTTAACTTGTTGTGGCACACTCATTTGCATCTCTTCAGCGTTTTAAGCCCAATTTTCAAACTTTCTCCTAAACTCATTGGCCTGTCAATCTGAGCAATTGGCCTAGTAGTCTTGAAGGTGTAGAGAAGTCAATTGCAATCTAAAGTCAGCAAAGGAAGATTCATCAAGAGACTTGTAGGAAGACAATAGGTTTTTTCCTATTTGGGCTCAGCCACCTGTAGCTCTTCTGCTGTTGAGATACTGGCTGCACTAGTTACATGATACATAGAATCCATTTACAGCATGTGTGTACTCCCTTGCACCTGCCCAGTTTATCACACACCTTTCCTCTAAACAGAGAATAGTATAATAGTACATAGAAGCACAAAACTAATATTAACAGAACACGGTAATATGATGAAATGTGAACACTTGCGATTTATCAATACAATGAACGGCCTTTTAAAAAGTGTAGGATTAAACATACCTTATGTATCGTACTATATCAGTGTTTACATTTAACAAGATAATTCTTCAAAGAGTTTATAGTCTCATCTCCATTCACATGTGTCTCAATATGTCAGAAAATCACAGTTACATGGAAGAGTGGCAGTAGAAACTTAAATATTTTCGAGTTTGACTATCCCGCTCCTCTAACTCAGATCAGAATCTTTTTACACCACCACAGCACACTCTCTTCTGTTTTGATCACTTATATACTTTAGCCACTTTTCATCTCTCTTCTCTTAAACACACCGGTTTTCATAGCTACCACCCTGTTTAGATGCCAAATTCCGGTGACCTCAGTCTTTACTGCATTTGTGAATAATTTCACAATTCTCATTATTCTAGTGTATTTCGAGTCATTCTTCAAGCTTTTGAATTCCTAATTCTAAACTAATAAATCAACCAACTTTCACCCTTGTGATCTTTGCAGCATGTCTTTTGTCAAATCATCTCTTCTTTTCCTTCACTACTTTTTCACATGCACTTCACTCACTTTCCGATTCTTTTTTCATTCATCTATGTAGGATGTACCGCTGAGTTAGGTTTCCTGCTCTGAAGAGCTGAAACGGAACTTTGCCTCTATCTGAGAGTGGAGCAGGTGTGGCTCGCTGGGGGGAAAAGGAGCGGGGCGGTGCGTGGCGGGAAGGGTGGGGAGGGGACCAAAAAAATAAATTAAAAAAAAAAAACGTACTTTTCTCCCCACACAGCGTCACTTCATCTGCTCTGCTCTCCTCCATCTCACTGCAGGCACAGGCCTGCCTGACGCTGCTCAGAGCACTGTTATGATTGGCTGGAAGCACCCAGCCATGGTGTTCCCAGACAGACTTGGAGCCTGTGCAGGTTGTCTCCAGCCTGGCAATACAGTGCCAGGTTGGAGAGAGCCTACTTTGCATGTGTGTTTGGCCGACCCTAGATGGCTGGCCAAACATACATGCGCACTGAGGGGGGTGCTCGCCATCTCCAATGCCCTGCCACTTTCCAAGAAAATGATAATAAACACAGTTTATGGTTTTCTTGAAAAGATTTTGCAGCTACTGCTGCTGGCGGGGAGGGGGCGACGCTCCATCACCCTAGCGGAAAAGCCGCCCCTGGAGTGGAGTTAGTACGTTTCCACTATTAACAGAGGACACTTCTTCCAAATTTGTCTATTGACTTTGGTCAGCTATATGGTCTCTTTGAGTACCCTATTAAACATTTTGACTATTCCACTGGCCTCTGGAAAAGTGAACACGTCTTGTGCTTTACATCTATTTTCTTTAAAACGAAAACCTCTCCTCTTTCGTAGATACCAGCGGTACATCATTATCCGTTTAAATAGTGAATGGTAACCCTTCTCTACTGAAGACATCACTCAAAAATTGATTACAATGTTTGTTTAAAGTCTGCTGGCCATACAGATTTCTGGCCATTTAGAACATGTCTTTCAATACTATTACATAATGATGTCCATATTTCCGTACTACAAGTCCTAACGTACATAATGCCACCTTCTGCCATGGTTTATCTGGCAATTTCCTTGCAACCATAGGCTGACCCCTAGGTTTAGAAATATATCACTGTGTAGGCATTCTTTAAAGTCCCTGATTATTCTCTAAGCTTGATTGGATATCCATCCTTGGCCTCCAAAAAAACAATCTCAATCTGACCTTCCTCTTATTGCTACGTAAATCACCAGCGGGGTCTTTGATCTCATTATTTGTCACCAGTATTGTACCAGACCTGCCAACCTTGGAAAATATTCTACAGTGTGATCCTTCCGCTGATTCAAGGGAGTGGGCACAGCAGTGTGTGCAAGGATGTATCCTGGGAGATAAAACATGAAACATGACATGCTTAATCTGAAAATTAACAGATAGTTTATTAATTGCTGCATTCACATTGAATGTGCTTCAAATCATAACATTATTGTAAACATTTAAGTATACACATAATGGGACAGCGAGGGATAATGCTCTGAATCAGGACATTATGGCCCATATTTAAACTTTTTTAGCGTCACATTTGTGCCATTTTGTGACGCAAAAACGGTGCAAACTTACAAAATACAATTGTATTCTGTAAGTTTGCACCGCTTTTGCATAAAAAACGGAGCAATTGCGGCGCTAAAAAGTATAAATATGGCCCTATATTTCTAGACAGAGGCCTTTCCTTTCAAATAAGTGATATTTTTGTGCCTCCCTCTTCTTTTATTCACAAGTCAGTTCTAAATGATAACAATCGTTCGGTCTCACATTAGAACCATAAAGGATGCTCAGAAACTGCCAGGAAAGACATTGTGAGCAAGGCACTTCTCCCCCTGTACTGTCACAGCTCCCTGAAATATTTCCCATCTGCCCCAACAGGAAGTAAATGCGCGTGCATGTGAAAACTCGTGGAGAGGTAAAAAGGACTGCAAACTGTGCAACCTCATAACTGATGGGCTAGCACTTTGGGGGTGAAAGCACACAAAAAAAGATGGCAGGAGTTCGAGTCAACAGGTGGGCTTCCACAGCCAGTGGTAAATTGATAAAATGCTGGGCCCACGTAATGATTAGGAGACCCTTGTTAGCACGTCTTGTTTTATGGCCCAGGCAATTACTTTTCTCCTGTCTTCCTTTAAAAGCACAAAAGGTCCCAGTGCAAAACAGCCACCTTATACACTGAAAAGAAATATTGAATGGTCTGGCAGCCACTAGCTCTGTATATTTATGTACAGAAATTAATGCCACAAATCCATTGATATTCATCACCATTGAGGATGTGCCTATTCAACAGGCAGCTTTAGCTAGATGCAGTTCAATATCCCTGGTGGAGAAAGACATACATGACAGGGACAGAATAAAATTAACGAGTCCTCAGTAAGGAATATAGGCCCTCATCCTGACCTTGGCGGGCGGCGGAGGCCGCCCGCCAAAGTCCCGCCGTCAGGTTACCGTTCCGCGGTCGAAAGACCGCGGCGGTAATTCTGACATTCCCGCTGGGCTGGAGGGCGGCCGCCTTCAGGCCGCCCGCCAGCCCAGCGGGAAAGAGGCTTCCACGATGAAGCCGGCTCGGAATCGAGCCGGCGGAGTGGAAGCTGTGCGACGGGTGCAGTTGCACCCGTCGCGTATTTCACTGTCTGCGCAGCAGACAGTGAAATACATTTAGGGGCCCTCTTACGGGGGCCCCTGCAGTGCCCATGCCAGTGGCATGGGCACTGCAGGGGCCCCCAGGGGCCCCGCGACCCCCCCTACCGCCATCCGGTTCCCGGCGGGCGGACCGCCGGGAACTGGATGGCGGTAGGGGGGGTCGGAATCCCCTCGGCGGCGCAGCAAGCTGCGCCGCCTTGGAGGATTCCAAGGGGCAGCGGAAAACCGGCGGGAGACCGCCGGTTTTCCTGCACTGACCGCGGCCAAAGCGCCGCGGTCAGAATGCCCTGCGGGGCACCGCCGGTCTGTCGGCGGTGCTCCCGCCGACCCTGGCCCCGGCGGTCTAAGACCGCCGGGGTTAGAATCACCCCCATAGAGTCACACATCTCTGTGAGGAAGTGCTCATTGCTGTGCAGTGCTACATTTGAAGGCATGGGTCACTAAGAAATGTCAAGATTACTACTCACAGCAATGGATCGTTGGGACTCCGGTGCAAAATCCAGACATATTTAAAACTTCACAAATAGGTCACGCAAAACAGTCATGATAGTCCAATGAGCAGCTTTTTTTTAATGAAGGGATAATAAACTATGGGCCATATTTATGCTCTTTTAGCACCACATTTGCATCGTTTTTTGATGCAAAACTGGCGCAAACTTACAAAATTGTATTTTATAAGTTTGCGCCACTTTTGCGTAAAAAAATGACGCAAACGAGGCGCTAAAAAAAGTATAAATATGGGCCTATGTTTATTATTCCTTCATTGTGAACGGGGCGGGGCCAGGAGGTGACGAGCACCGACGGGAGTGCACTGTGTACTCTCCTCAGAGTGCATGTGTGTTTGGCCTGCCGTCTCAGGCCGGCCAAACACACATATAGTGCGTGCTCTCTCCAGCCCGGCAGTGTGTTGCCAGGCTGGAGAGAGCCTTCACAGGCTCCCAGTCTGCCTGGAGTGCCCAGCCAGGGTGCCCCCAGCCAATTCTGACGCTGCTCTGAGCAGCGTCAGGATTGGCTGCAGGGCAGGCTGGAAGCCTGTGTCTGCACTGCAAGAGTGAGGAGCGGTGGTTTGAGAGAAGCGGAGCGGAGGTAAGCTTTTTTTAAAAGATCATTAAAATTCTCCCCCCACACATGGCGCCCTGCCCCCTGTAATCCTGGCCAGCTGCAACTGGCGGCACACTGAGAACTATGCTGGGGCGGGTTAAAAGTGGGATGACACATCTTTTGGTCTGAATCAGGACACATGATGATTCAGCATGGCCAAGGAGGGAAGGGCAAATAGTATTTCCACACTGTCATTGGTAGCGCTGTGGCACTTATCCGAACTTCTATGCTGAGGCAAGGACCCAGGCAGTTTCTGGATCAGCGTGCTTCGTGATAAGTGGACGGCGGATCCCAAATAGAGTAATTTATGTAACACACTAATTATAATCCAGCCCAATCAGTGACCCGTGGCCACCGGTGTTGTTTTCCAGCACAAATGTCATCCTTATGTGCGGGAAATCACACAATCTGGCATCACTAAGCCAGGGGCAAGGAACTACTGCGTTATAATAGCTTTTTGCCGGGAGTCTGTGTGAACTGAGCCCATTTTCTGTGACACATGGTGCCCCTGTGAGAGGTGGCAGGTATGTTTGTACCTATGGAAATCAAATCTTCTATTTCAGAAACACCTCTCACCTTCCAAACTTCCTACATTTCTTACTACAACTCGTGTTGGAGCCCTACCATCACTTTATTTTGGCAGCTACTTCTTGCAAGAGTTGCTATTTGCCCTCTGTGTCTCCCACCTCACCTTCACTCATAGACCCTTCAAGTATTATTATTGATTTCTTCTACGTACTCCTGAACATCTTCTATCTTATCACAATTTATGTTGATCAACCTGAGGGGACAATCTGCTACACAATTTCGTGCCTTTAGAAAGTACATTATGGGCCTGATTATGACTTTGGCGGTCCATGGGCCGCCATGGCGGCAGCCGACCGCCGTCAGCTTGTCGGTCAGACCACTGTATTACGATGCACGCGGTCTCATAGAGGAAAGACCACAGTGGTCCCGCTGGCACGTCAGGCAGCGCAGACTGCTGAGGTGGCAAGATAGGCCAATGAGGCTGTCAGAGCCAGCGTTTCTGCCAGACACATTATGATGCTGACTTCAGTCAACGTGACTGTGGCGGTCCTACCACCATGTCCCAGCTGGTGGAAACTGAGACATTAGAGGAAGGAACTCACCTGCAGACATTACTACACGTCTTGTGCTGTCATAGAGCCGATCACACACATCATGCCACAGCTGCTGCTCATAGATGCAGCCCAAAATCCATGTCGCTGTTGACGCAACCGACCCTAAGACCACACACCTACCCATGTCCCTAAACTCAACAACAGATCGACGCACTGCCATCCGGATGGTGTTTGGGTTACGCTATGTGGACCAAGAAACACTTGCCATTGTGTGCCGGGTCGGAGTCGTTCACAACAAATGACCCATTCACAGCCACATAACCCCCCTTTGGGCAGGTCACTGCCACACAAAGACACATGTCTGCTCATCTCAGTTTCAGGGACAGTGAAGTGTACAGAACATTGTGTCACACAACAGCAACACCACACATACATAAACTGACACCCTCACATTGCTCACATGCCATGGACTGTTGTGAGATTGAAGACACAAATGTTATGGATGTATCATTCAACACAAACACCCCTTCCATGCAACATCCCTATAATGGACCCACAGATATCACCCACATTCCAATACAATGGAAGGTCAGTGACTGCACAATATTTTGTGAGACAAATATGCAAAGATCGCAACGGAAACACTACCTGCACAATAGGGATGGGAGCATCAGGGGGACTTCAGGAAGGATGCTGCCCCGGGACACATTTCACTTTGCACGTGCCCCTAAAACACCATTTGCACAGGAACAGGCCCTTCATGTATCTAAGGGACAACCAGCAGTAGAGGCAAGTGACATACCAATCTGCAAAATGTTTAAGTGAAAGTCAAGAAAGAAATTACAAAAGCAACGGCATGAGTCGCAGATGAAGTAGCTGGAAGATACACACATCAAAATGGATACATGGTCAGTCAAATGTATAGGAAGGTAGCACAACTGAACACCCTCCATCAGTGGACAAGCAAAGCTCTAGCTTGCACACATGAGACAAACATCCAATCTACCTCTGGGGGACAAACCTAACACAATACATGCTGACATTGACCAAGCCAAGGTTAAATTGTTACCATATCCAACAAAACACAATGCAATGACACCCCAATTGGATTACCACCCACATATCAATACAATTAATGTTTACCCTTGTCCTGGGTGGAACTAGCACAGCCCACAAAGGCAGATCTTTCCAACCACAATAAATGGTTCAGCAAACAGTGTGAAACACACACAACTGTGGGCAAACAACACAAATTCCTCAGGAGCAACTAAAAGGTAGAAAAGTAGTGGCTGGACAAATGTGTACCGAAGAAACAACAACTTGAGTTTATTGATTTTAAACGATGAAGAGCAAAGGCCATTGGTCAGTCCATATGTTATTTCATGCACAGTATTGTGCACCAGCTTGACTCTGATCATGGCCAGAGAACCTCCATAGGAAGGGGCATCAAGTGGGCATGCAGGCACCTCAGGAATAATTCTTGGGAGGGATTGGTCAGATTTGGGATGGGTGGGTTTGAGTTTGGGAGGGGTGGGCTTCTTCTTAGGAGAGTGGTCTTCTCCTTTGGAGTAGTGGGCTTCTTTTTTAGGGAGGAGGGGGATGGGTGCTTACAGGGGGGCTGGTGTGACGGGGGAGGACTGGATGTCGAAGGGATAGGTTGGGAAATGGGTGGGATTCTTTTGGTTTTGGGAGGGGGTGGTGATCACAGGGGTGAGGGCAAGGTCAAAAAGGAACTTGCCTTGAGAAAATAGGTAGGGTCTGCAGAACAGATTGAGGTTTGGGAGGTTGAGGGTGTTGATACTGCATGGTCTGCATGTCTGAGTTATGATTAAGTTTGGGTGGTGTCTGTTGCACATGTGAGTGTGGGCATTTGTGTTTCTTGGGGGTTGTGAGGTGGGGGTGGTGGGGGTGTTGGGGTGGTGTCTGGGGTATGGTGGATGTGGTGGGTGTGTTTGTGGGTGCTGGGGTGGTGTCTGGGTATATGATAGGTGTGGTGGCAGTGTGTGTGGGTGTTGGGGTGGCGTTTGGAGGTATGGTGTCTGGGGTGTGTGGGTCTGTGGGTGTTGATGTGGTGTCTAGGGGTTTGAGGGGTGTGGTGGATGTGTCAGTGGGTGCTGGGGTGGTGTCTGTGTGTATGGTGGTTTTGGTGTGTGGGTCAGTGTGGGTGCTGTCTGTGGGAATGGTGGGTGTTTTGGTGTGTGTGAGTGACTGTTGAGTGCCTATGTGCCGGTGTGTCTTGTGGTGGTTGTGTTTATGTGTGCTGCTTGTTTGTTTTGAGGTGGGTGCATGTGGATGTGTTTGTATGCTTGGTACAGGTAGGGGGGTAAAGGATGTGGATGGGGAAGAGGTAGTGGTGAGGGGAGGACTGTGGGGGGGGTTAACAGCTGCAAGCAGTGTGGAGGCCAGAGCCTGAAAAGATCACTGTAGGCCAGATATTCCACTAAGAATGTCTTCAAGGTACGCAACCATCTGCTGGAGCTGGCTGCCCTGCGCCTAGATGGCATTCAGAATGGCAATCTGGCCCACAGAGATACTCATCAGGAGGTCAATAGCCTCCTCACTCAGGAAAGCAGGGGTAATGGGGGCAGGGGGTGAGGTGCCTGGGGCAAAGGAGGCACCACTCTCTTGGGTGAGCAGGCACAGCCAACTGCATGGGAAGCAATAGGGAAGGTGGAGATGGAACTGGGGTGGCAGACAAGGATGGAACAGGAGGCGGTCCTGATGGGTTCACCACCATTAGGGAGTGGCCACGGGAGGAAGAGCCTGAAGATGATGATGTTGATCTTGTGTCCTCCTTGGCGCTCCCCTCACCCTCCGGCCCACTAGGTCCTTCTGTGTCATTTGTCTCATGACTGGAGGTGCCATGGCCAGCTGCTTCCCCACTTGATTCCTCCCTGTCTCCTATGCTGGCCTGAGGTGATGCTGAAATTACAAGATCCTAATCACACTTGAACAACATCTGTGATTAGCAAATATTACGATGATGCACAGTAATCCCCTGCAACAAGCCCCAGCAAAGTGACTACAACATTTGCAACACCATATGCATGCATGCTACATGAACTGTCAACATGGGAAAATCAGAATCGCAGACAACTTAAATTGCATGAGTGAAGTTGTGCAATCACAGGACCGATTGAACAAGTAGGAGACCGTATCACCTTCAAAGTTTTGCCTCATGTACCATCCCGCAGTTACCTGTTGTCATACAATAGTAGGACAATGCCAAGGTCATTTTTTACAGATCCCACACAAGGTCATGTATCCAGTTAGTTTTCATATAGCTAATGCCACATCATCAAGAATCCAGCCATGTTGCTGACAGAAGTACAGTAGCTGGAAGAAGGTGACATGGAAACACCCATGTCACACTGGAAACATGTCAACAGTGGCCACTTCACTATGTGTACATTGCCTGACTAGACTTATGGAGGTTGTACTAATGTTTCTCAGATAATTAACACATCTTGCATGGCAATGTACACTGGAGACAAGTTGGGCAAAATGTCAGGAAGATTTGTCTATAAAATCCACACCACAATGAATCAGCTAGCCCCAGGAATAACACTTCTCTCGATTGGTACTCATGACAATACCATACTCTGATTGCATCAGTAGAAGCCAATAGTCCTTTGAATATTGTAGAGACCCAGGGATTCTTTAGTACTTTAGCACTTTAGTGTAGAAGGCCATTAACATGTTGCTCAATGGGAAGCCACATCACTGTCTCTTTTTGTCATGCAGATTCCTTTGGATGAATGGTGGTACACAACCACATATGGGGCCAGATGTAGCAAAAAAGCAATTTGCGACTTGCAAATTGCGAGTCCCTGCGACTCGCAATTTGCAAGTCGCAAATTGCTATGCAGTACGGTGTCTCAGACACCGACTGCAACTCGCAATGGGGTCGCAATGACCCACCTCATGAATATTCATGAGGTGGGTCGCAAATTGAGGCCCCATTGCGAGTATAGGCACTCGCTAACATGGAGGCCTGCTGACGTCAGCAGACCTCCATGTTAGCGACCTGCTTTTAAATAAAGCAGTTTTTTTTTTTTGAAATGTAGCCCGTTTTCCCTAAGGGAAAACGAGCTGCATTTCAAAATAATCCGAAACCTTTTGTTTCGGTTTTTTCAGGGCAGGGACTGGTCCCTTGGACCACTCCCTGCCCTGAAAACATGTTTTGGGGTCCAGTCTCAAACTGGAAGGGGTCCCACTTGAAGTGGATGGTAACTGCGACTCCATTTGCGACCGCGTACGTGGTCGCAAATGGAGTTGCATACCACTGCGACTCGCAAATAGGAAGGGAACACCCCTTCCTATTTGCGATTCGGAAATGCATTTTGCGAGTCGGTAACGACTCGCAAAATGCATTTCTGCATAGGAAACACGCATTTGCGAGTCGCAAACGGCAGATTTTGCCGTTTGCGACTCGCAAAGTGTTTCCTACATCTGGCCCATGATTCCCATATTACTGCATCACTCCCTAATGCATGTCAACACTTAGGTAACAAACCTTCCATATTCAACATGTACAAACCACTTTGCTACATGTGTCTACATCAATGTCATTGAAATGCAATCTGTACTCCTACTTGTTATGTCCTTCATTGCTACTGCAGTTGTACATAGCAAATTACATGCAATGATGGGTGAGGGTATGTCTGAGTCACCAATCAATGGTGACACACTCCTGTCTGTGGCACCACCTGAACTGTAGCCCCATAACATAGGTCCAATTCCAAACACATGTTGGCCTGCACACATATGTGAAGGAATTCAGACATCATCCGATGAAGACAGGTATACATGCATGAAACAGCAGTGAAAATGATATGAATAAAGTGAATGGTTCAAATGGTAACAAGTAGGCACAAGGAATGATGTCAACAGTGATGTACAAAATTCATGTCGATGGACACTCACCACTTACCAAGGGAAAGTATTTCTCTATGACTGCACCCAAACAACAACCTTTGCTCTGTCACATGTACTATGATGGCCACCTTCACATGAGAGACAGTAGTGAGGTACTAGCACACATGACGCACTGAAGACAAGTGGCCTGTGGGGGACAGATGCTAATATACTCACCTGGGCAGACACATGGCTGACAATAGTGATCTAATATTTCATGTTGTTTAGGCTGTCACACTGAAGAGTAGTGGACTGTTGTGTACAAATTACATCCACAACAACAAACAACATGACCTGATTGATGAATGTACTCAGCTATGTGTTGGCCCTAGAGAGTTAATTGGTTGTGGACTGTACTCAGTTGTGTCCTAAGTCACTGGGCTAATAGACAAGACACATCAGCATGCATCAACTTCCATGCCTACACAATTACTCGCTCTTGTGTTTCACACATTGCCCATCACCAATCTTCAGGGGGAGATGGCAGAATGTAACAAATCAACTTGGCAATGTAATAGGCAGGAATATGCCCTGGACACACCCCCTTGTAGCAGCTGTGTTCCCCACAAACACCCATCAAGCTCGAGGTAGGCCACCCCCAGGATGCGGGTGATTAGAGGTGTCAGGCTCTGACATACACACCACCCACGTTGGGAGGAGAGCCCCAGCTGGACCTCTGTGATGTTCCACGCCCAGCAGCTCAGGACCTCCCACCTTTTCTGACAGTGGGTACTCCGCTGGCTATGGACCCCCAGGGTCCGCAGCTTCCAGGCAATTGCTCTCCAAATCCCCTTCTTCTGATGGACATTGACCTGCATAGATGTAAGAGACAAATCAAAAGGTTACAAATTCATTTTTTGCCCAAATGGTTGTGCCACACACATTTCAGAAACACTAGCAACATAACTTTGGCAATTGTAAACACAACACAAGTGTAAAGCATACATGCTGATAAGTACAGGGATATGACTACACTCTTTTTAAGTCATCTGCAGACCAACCCGCTACCATGTTCACGGCCTACACTGATTAAGCAAGTCAACTGACATCAGTTAGCCCAGGCTCAAGCAACATGGACAGTGATGTGAGCCACAATGACACACAACACACCACTGTGGCCTTCTGAAGGGTAAAGTACTTGGGCCAGACTGGACAGACACATGTGAATCCAGCAACATTGACTCAATAAATACAGTCCCTCCAGGTAACTACCCTAGTAAAGACCTCACCTTAACACTTAAGTGACAATAAAAGGGCTGCCAGGGGTGGCACAGAAAGTCTCTTCCCTGTGCATTTGTGGAGATGTGGGCTACCCAATGTCAACTCATACCACTCCAGGTTGGGTTTGTGTGGCATGTACTTGTAGCACAGAACACACCTTTTACCACATGTGGCAATCCTACAGAAATGGCATCCAACATACTTAGGTCAGTTTGGTCTCATTTGTTGCATGTAACCAAGCTAATGAGTCTCATGTCATGCCCTCCCTGGACTCAACCAACTATCTGCACTGTTGGCTTGGCACTGGTGCAGTACCCACGCACTGGACAAATATAACATATGTAAAGGTGACAAAAGAGCTGTGCGAGTAAGGGACCTCTCATAAGCCAATGACACACATTGATAATGAGGCAAAGTGCACAAATGTATTAGGTCATGGAGTAACCTCACTGCCCATCCCCGTTGTAGTCAATAGACTTCAGGCCAGGTTTTGCCAATGGAGACTCATTGTGGCTATATGGCAGGATCTGCAGGTCTATAGGGAGTAGGCCTGGTGCCACAGTAACATAGCAACAATAGCTTTTCCTCAGCCTGGCCTATATCCCATACTGGGATGACAGGCCCTGGCCTCTGCGGGCTGAGCTTACAAACCTACTTGACACTCACTTTTTCATCACTTCCATGCATGACAGTACATCACATGCCTATCCCCTATGTGGGTTGTGGTTTGTGTGGCACTCTGAAGGGCACAGTGATTTTCACATGTTTCTCATACAACAGCTTGCCAAGGCCAGATGTGGACTGAGTGCTCTGTGGCACTATACACATTGCTAACAAGATCCTCAAAATGACTCAAACAGTATATATACACAGCTCAGGCTGTGATGCACATATATGTCAATTGACGTTGACAACCATCATGTCCACAAATGTCATTGTATGGCTGTAAAGTCTCCTTCTTACATAAATGAATGAAAACAAGGAGGATCTAGGCCTTATCACACATCACACAACACAATGTTAATCTGAAATACAAAGGTACTCTTCTACACTACCAGCACAATGTACATCCCATGTCTGGTACACAAAATGTGACAATAGGCACCCACAAGTCTAACTGCTACAAAGAGGCACATTGTAGCCTATGAGGAAGGAAGGGATGGTGTTTATGAGAGTCAGATATGCCTATGAGGTTCTTAACTGCTCCTCTGGTGAGCAATAGAGTTGATCATATAGGGTAAGGTCCTAGATGAGCCTCTCCAGCTCCTCAGGAGAGAAGGCAGTGGCCCTTTCACCTACATGGCCTGGCATTATTGCTCCCAGAGGTGGCACACAGAAGCTGAAGTGGTGGAGGTGTTGATGGCAGCAGTGTCAGGAGTCAAGTGAGTACATTTTCTAAATAAGGCGTAGATGGTCGCCACGTACATGGTCATCACAGCCGAGGACCACAGCCATTGGCCCGCGACTGTCACAGGCAAAACATTTAGCCTATGGCTGTGTCCACCGTGGTTAGAACCACCCACCTTGTGGTCAACTTACTCCGGCGGCCGTGGGCGGTTCCTAATGTCCATTGAAGAAGGCCAAGCATCTGCCATTTTGGCGGCTGGAACCACAGTATTAGGCCCTGATACATGCGTCACAACACTAATATATGTATTGGAACATCACAAACATTCTAAACAAGTCTTGTTGTGTAGTTACTACAACACAATCACCAGTGTGGTGTGTTGCTAGGCACAGATGGCATATGATGGCGGTGCACTGTCCACCACCATTGACGGTATTTTTGGTGGTCAGACCAGACTGTTAAATTTCGAGAGACATTTGAGGATCAGATATTTGTTTGTTGTCCAAATCCATATTGTGGACACATGTGTTGACAACCATGGGGGTTACATTTGATACTTGTGTAGCTGACAGCTGTGATGTGTACTGGGTGCCATGTATTTCCAGTAAGAAATTATTTGTCACATGATTTTGTTGCTATACATCATGTATGTTGGTGTGGACACAGTGACCAATGCTCCAACTCATGTATTTTCATAAATAGGTACCCTGGCAGAGTGAGGATGTGACTATCTCCAGTATAACGTCCTTTGCCAAACCTTCAAACCATGGAAGAACATCACATTATCAAACAGTACCATCTGAATAGGCAAATAATTGTGGGTTTATGTTGCAAGTAGGAGCCAGATCTGATGGCTGAAAACACTAATCCAACATGCATACCACCCATTGCTCAACTCACAGCGGTGTTACACTTTCTGGCCAACGGGTCCTTCCAATATACAGTGCCCATATCTGGTGGTGTGTCCCAACCTATGTTCAGTCTTGTGTTAAAAGATGTCCTAGCAGCAATGTGTTTAATCTGCTTCGCCCGATATGAGCCAATGTAAAGGCTGACTTCTATGGTTTTGCTCACCTACCACATGTGGTGGGAGCCATTGATGGCACACATGTTGCCTTGGTGCCACCAAAGGCTAGTGACCAAGTCTGGTGCAACAGAAAAAAATCCATCCTATCAACGTGCAAGTTGTTTGCTTGTTGGATCTCTATATCTCAAATATCTGACCCTGCTTCCCTGGTTCAGCCCATGATTCCTTTGTAATGGCGAACAGCACCATAACCCACCCCAGCTGATGTCAAAAGTGCAACCAGAGAGGGCCTGGCTGTTTGGTAGGTCACATCTGTCCTGATTTTGTGGGAGCAGTGGAAGGTGCTACAATCATGATGTGAGTGACTCATTGTTACACTTATATCTCATTCCTAAACATGAGACTCAGCATATCCAAACCATCATTGGATATTGACGCCGCTGAGTAGTCCAATTACACCAGAGGAAGTCCCCTTCAATGAGGTCTATGGAAGAGCACAGTGGGCAGTCGGAGCCCTCCTCTACTCACCCGGCAAAGTGTGTCAGATCACTGTGGCATTCTGCATGGTCCATTACATCGCCCTCAGGAGGAATATCCCTCACATCCCAGTAGAGGGTGACCCTGTGGTGCCACCAATGAGAATCCTCAAATCCCAAATGAAGGTGATAGTGGTGAAGAGGAAGGAGCTGACTTGAGAAAATATCTCATAGACAGCTTCTTCTCATGAGTGTATGCCATGAGATGTCATGACTTTGACTGTACAATGTGTGGAGTTAATCCTTAGAAATAGTTAGGAAGCTGATGCTCAGGCAAAATTGGCCAAAGGATGTTTGAAAGGGTAGCTTTTGACACATCCACATCTTAAAAATGTTGCTTTGTTTGTGTCAGATTTATTGTAATGTACTTTGTTCTCCAGATGCTTGGTATGTGACGTGTTTAATATGTATTGTTTCATACCTATAATACTTGTTTTGTTCTTTGTTTAGGTACCGTCACCATGACAACTTCATGTGTGCATTTCAGAGTTATGACATTGGCAGGTATGTGATGCTGTTTGGGCATACAGAGTGGACATGGATTGTTTCTGGGCATGTAGGTCACAGACTTTGGGTATAGAAGCCCTGTGCCAAAGGAGCTTGCACAGCCACAGGATGGAAGTGCAGAAGACTCCATTGGACTTGTTCGTTGTCATCTGTTGGCCCTGATGCATCACGTGTGTCATTGTGTGGTCAGAAAATATGCAGTCGTAGGCCAAATTCATGTTAGTTTCCCTTCACATTGACTAAACACTCTTTTTGAATGAATTTCATGTAGCTGTTGATGTTTTTCATCATTGTAGGCCAAACTACCTGTGGCACATCACTGACATTTGTTTGTGTCATACCACTAGGTGCAGAAGCACTGAATTGTAACGATCCTGTGCTCAGAACTGGTTGACTGTCTGTTAGAAATAGGGTCTTTGATTGGCAGTCAGGTTACCCCCTGTCAAAGCAAGGACCCTCACTCTAGTCAGGGTAAATGAGAATCACCCTCAGCTAACCCCTGCTTACCCCCTTGGTAGCTTTGCACGAGCAGTAGGCTTAACTTCAGAGTGCTAGGTGTAAAGTATTTGGACCAACACGCACAGTAACTTAATGAAAACACTACAAAATGACACAACACAGGTTTCGGAAAATAGAGAATATTTATCTAAACAAAACAAGACCAAAATGACAAAAATCCACAATCCACAAGTCAAGTTATCAATAAAAATACAAAAAGAGTCTTCATGTAATTTTAAACACAAAGCTAACGCTGATAGCATGAAAATGTACCTTGGGCGTATCAAAAATAATCCCGCACGGGTGAGTGTGCGTCAAAAATGGCTTGCAATGCGTCAATATCAGTCACAAGCGAGACCTTGCATCGTTTCTCCTTCAGTCGGGTCAGCGTGTGTCGTTTCTTCTCTCCGCAGGAGAGCGATGCATCGATCCGGTCAGCACTCTCGTGTCCGGGCAGGGCTTGCTTTGTTTTTACACGCCCAGCGCTGTTTGCGTCAGTAATCCAGCCGCAAGATGATCCGAAAACCACACAGCGTGGGTTGTGACCTCACCAGCCTCTGTCAGCGATGCTGGGTGTGGTTTCTGCAGCTGCAGTCTTCGATCTTCCGGTCGCGTTGCAGGCAGGCATTGATTTTCAGCTGCGAAGCCTGTGGCGTGTTGATTTTTCAGCCGCAGATTGGAGTTGCGTCGATCTTTTCCCCGCACGGCAGTCGGTGCGTGGATTTCTCACTCTTGTGCTACCTGCTTCTCCTTTCAGGGTCTCAGGAACTGGATTGTCACCACTTGGCACAGTAGGAGTCTCAGCAGAGGCTCTAGGTGCCGGCAGAGAGAAGTATTTGCTGTCCCTGAGACTTCAAACAACAGGAGGCAAGCTCTAAATCAAGCCCTTGGAGAATTCTTCACAAGAAGGAAGGCAACACAAAGTCCAGTCTTTGTCCCCAGCACAGGCAGAAGCAGCAACTGCAGGATAGCTCCACAAAGGACAATCACAGGCAGGGCAGCTCTTCTTCCTCAGCTCTTCAGGTCTTCTCCAGGCAGAGGTTCCTCTTGATTTCCAGAAGTGTTCTAAAGTCTGTGGTTGTGGGTGCCCTTCTAATACCCATTTTGCCTTTTGAAGTAGGCTTACTTCACAAGAAAGTCTCTCTTGTTTGTGAAATCCTGCCTTGCCCAGGACAGGCCCCACACACACACCAGGGGGTTGGATACTGCATTGTGTGAGGGCAGGCACAGCCCTTTCAGGTGTGAGTGACCACTCCTCCCCTCCCTCCTAGCACAGATGGCTCATCAGGAAATTCAGACTACACCCCAGCTCCCTTTGTGTCACTGTCCAGTGAGAGGTGCAACCAGCCCAGCTGTCAAACTGACCCAGATAGGGAATTGTAAGGAAATGCTTCCTTGGCATGGTTACCTCCTGACTTTTTGCCTTTGCTGATGCTAAGTTTAGACATGAAAGTGTGCTTGGACCCTGCTAACCAGGCCCCAGCACCAGTGTTCTTTCCCTAAACTGTACCTTTGTCTCCACAATTGGCACAACCCTGGCACTCAGGTAAGTCCCTTGTAACTGGTACCCTTAATACCAAGGGCCCTGATGCCAGGAAAGGTCTCTAAGGGCTGCAGCATGATTTATGCCACCCGGGGACCCCTCACTCAGCACATGCACACTGCTTCTCAGCTTGTGTGTGCTAGTGGGGAGAAAATGACTTAGTCGACATGGCACTCCCCTCAGACTGCCATGACAACCTCACACTGCCCTTGGCATAGGTAAGTCACCCCTCTAGCAGGCCTTACAGCCCTAAGGCAGGGTGCACTATACCACAGGTGAGGGCATAGGTGCATGAGCACTATGCCCCTACAGTGTCTAAGCAAAACCTTAGACATTGTAAGTGCAGGGTAGCCATAAGAGTATATGGTCTGGGAGTTTGTCAAACACGAACTCCACAGTACCATAATGGCTACACTGAAAACTGGGAAGTTTGGTATCAAACTTCTCAGCACAATAAATGCACACTGATGCCGGTGTGCTATTTATTGTAAAACACATCCAGAGGTCATCTTAGAGATGTCCCCTGAAAACATCCCCGACTTCCAGTGTAGGCTGACTATTTTCTGCCAGCCTGCCACACACCAGACATGTTGCTGGCCACATGGGGAGAGTGCCTTTGTCACTCTGTGGCCAGGAACAAAGCCTGTACTGGGTGGAGGTGCTTCTCACCTCCCCCTGCAGGAACTGTAACACCTGGTGGTGAGCCTCAAAGGCTTACCCCTTTTGTTACAGCGCCAAAGGACATCCCAGCTAGTGGAGATGCCCGCCCCTCCGGCCACTACCCCCACTTTTGGTGGCAAGGCTAGAGGAGATCATTAGAAAAACAAGGAGGAGTCACCCACCAGTCAGGACAGCCCCTAAGGTGTCCTGAGCTGAGGTGACACTTACTTTTAGAAATCCTCCATCTTGTGGATGGAGGATTCACCCAATAGGATTAGGGATGTGCCCCCCTCCCCACAGGGAGGAGGCAAAAAGAGGGTGTAGCCACCCTCCAGGACAGTAGCCATTGGCTATTGCCCTCCCAGACCTAAACACACCCCTAAATTCAGTATTTAGGGGCTCCCCAGAACCTAGGAAACTAGATTCCTGCAACCTTAACAAGAAGAAGGACTGCTGACCTGAAGCCCTGCAGTGAAGATGGAGACGACAACTGCCTTGGCCCCAGCACTACCGGCCTGTCTCCCAACTTCAAAGAAAACTGCAACAGCGACGCATCCAACAGGGACAAGCGACCTCTGAAGCCTCAGAGGACTTCCCTGAAAACCAAGGACCAAGAAACTCCCATGAACAGCGGCCCTGTTCAACAACCTGCAACTTTCTTGCAACAAAGAAACAACTTCAAAGACTTCACGTTTCCCGCCGGAAGCGTGAGACTTTCCACTCTGCACCCAACGCCCCCGGCTCGACCTGCGGAAAACCACACTACAGGGAGGACTCCCCGGTGACTGTGAGCCCGTGAGTAGCCAGAGATGACCCCCCTGAGGCCCCACAGAGACACCTGCAGAGGAAATCCAGAGGCTCCCCGTGACCTCGACTGCCTGTAACAAGGGACCTGACGCCTGGAACCAACACTGCAACCGCAGCCTCCAGGACCTGAAGGAATCGACCTCCAGTGCAGGAGCGACCCCAGGCGACCCTCTGCCTAGCCCAGGTGGTGGCTACCCCGAGGAGCCCCCCTGTGCCTGCATCGTTGCATCAACCCCCTGGTCCCTCCATTACTTTCTATCTAAAACCCGACGTCTGTTTGCATACTGCACCCGGCCGCCCCTGTGCCGCTGACGGTGTACTTTCTTTGCCTGCTTGTGTCCCCCCTCGGTGCCCTACAAAACCCCCCTTGTCTGCCCCCCAAGGATGCAGGTATTTACCTGCTGGCAGACTGGAACAGGGGCACCCCGTTCTCCATTGAAGCCTATGTGTTTTGGGCATCTCTTTGACCTCTGCACCTGACCAGCCCTGAGCTGCTGGTGTGGTAACTTTGGGGTTGCCTTAAACCCCCAACGGTGGGCTACCTTGGACCTATCTTTGAGACTTGTAAGTGTTTTACTTACCTGCAAACCTAACCTTTACTTACCTCCCCCAGGAACTGTTGATTTTTGCAGTGTCCACTTTTAAAATAGCTTATTGCCATTTTTACAAAGACAGTACATGATTTTGTGATTATTCAAATTTCCTAGAGTACCTAAGTGAAATACCTTTCATTTGAAGTATTACTTGTAAATCTTGAACCTGTGGTTCTTAAAATAAACTAAGAAAATATATTTTTCAATATAAAAACCTATTGGCCTGGAGTAAGTCTTTGAGTGTGTGTTCCTCATGTATTGCCTGTGTGTGTACAACAAATGCTTAACACTACCCTCTGATAAGCCTACTGCTCGACCACACTACCACAAAACAGAGCATTAGAATTATCTCTTTTTGCCACTATCTTACCTCTAAGGGGGACCCTTGGACTCTGTGCACACTATTTCTTACTTTGAAATAGTATATACAGAGCCAACTTCCTACAGGAATCCACAAATAGGCAGAGTCACAGAAATGGTTTAAGCAAGAAAATGCTCACTTTCTAAAAGTGGCGTTTTCAAACACACAGGGGGTCATTCCGACCCCGGCGGTCCTTCCGGGGTCGGCGGGAGCACCGCCAACAGGCTGGCGGTGCCCCGCAGGGCATTCTGACCGCGGCGGTTTGGCCGTGGTCAGAAGAGGAAAGCCGGCGGTCTCCCGCCGGTTTTCCGCTGCCCGACGGAATCCTCCATGGCGGCGCAGCTTGCTGCGCCGCCATGGGGATTCCGACACCCCATACCGCCATCCTGTTCCTGGCGGTTCGCCCGCCAGGAACAGGATGGCGGTATGGGGTGTTGTGGGGCCCCAGGGGGCCCCTGCAGTGCCCATGCCAGTGGCATGGGCACTGCAGGGGCCCCCGTAAGAGGGCCCCACTTTGAATTTCAGTGTCTGCTGTGCAGACACTGAAATTCGCGACGGGTGCAACTGCACCCGTCGCACCTTCCCACTCCGCCGGCTCCATTCGGAGCCGGCTTCCTCGTGGGAAGGGGTTTCCCGCTGGGCTGGCGGGCGGCCTTCTGGCGGTCGCCCGCCAGCCCAGCGGGAAAACCAGAATGGCCTCTGCGGTCTTTCGACCGCGGAGCGGCCATTTGGCGGTTCCCGCCAGGCGGGCGGCTACCGCCGCCCGCCAGCCTCAGAATGAGGCCCACAATCTTAAAATCAACTTTGCTAAAAGATGTATTTTTAAATTGTGAGCTCAGAGACTCCAAACTCCACATGTCTAGCCGCTCCCAAAGAGAATCTACACTTTATTCAGATTTAAAGGTAGCCCCCATGTTAACCTACGAGAGGGACAGGCCTTGCAACAGAGAAAAACAAATTTAGCAATATTTCACTGTCAGGACATATAAAGCACATTACTATGGCCCTCATTACAACCCTGGCGGTCGGTGGTAAAGTGGCGGTAAACCCACCAACAGGCCGGCAGTAAAAAAATTGGAATTATGACCATGGTGGAAACCGCCAACATAGATAGCCACTTTAACACTCCGACCGCCACGGCGGTACAAAAAAACAGTATGGCAGTGACCGCCAACAGACAGGCAGAAGACAATGTACCGCCCACACTATTATGACAGGCCAATCCGCCACCTTTTCCGGGGCGGATTCAATGCGAACAAAAACACGGTGGAAACAGGACTTGGAAGGGGAAACACTCACCTCTACACAACCCACGAGGAACCAGGACGCTGTGGAGCCTGAACTCCAAATCCTCCCTGCGATTGTCTTCCTGCTCCTCTACCAGGAGCACGAACGACGGCGGCGATGACCACGATGAGTACTGCACCTACAACACAGGGGAGGGGGGAGGGAAAAGAGAGTGACACACACACGCAACAGGCAACACCCCCACCCACAACAACACACACACCACTACATGCTGCAACATTACATTTACACCCCCCAACCTACCCTGGAAGAACGCAAGGACAAAAGGAACGGATTGTAACCATTGTAATCAAGATTTATCCATTAGTAAAAAATATATATACACTATAAATAATTATGTACCCCAAGAACTCAAGTCCAGGTACTGCACCTATATAGTCCGTGGACCACTGGGCCCAAAATGCATGGGCGAGACCCACACTCGATACCCAATAGAAACGGAGCGAACACTGCAGGGGCATCAGATTGAAATAAAACAGGCACCTCAGGGGGCAGGGAAGGGGGGGCACCTCAGCCAGATGAGTGCACGACGCCAGCTCCACGAGGGGGCTCCATGCCCACTGATGTATCCTGGGGAGTGAAAAGCCACAGTCTCTCAAGTCTCTCCAGTGGGTGGTTTGCCCACTGCTTTATCCTTGGGAGTGCAAAGCCACAGGCTCTGAAGTCTCTCCAGTGGGTGGGATGCCCACTGCTTTATCCTGGGGAGTGCAAAGCCACAGTCTCTCAAGTTTCTCCAGTGGGTGGTTTGCCCACTGCTTTATCCTGGGGAGTGCAAAGCCACAGTCTCTCAAGTGGTTAACAGTCTCCCCTGGTTCTGGAGGGGGCTTTGTGCCCAGAGTGCTTCATCCTGCCAAGGACTGAGGTAGTGGATGCCTTTCTCCACTGGTTCTGGAGGGGGCTTTGTGCCCAGAGTGCTTCATCCTGCAAAGGACTGAGGTAGTGAGGTAGTGGATGTGATACTCCACTGGTTCTGGAGGGGGCTTGGTACCCAGAGTGCTTCATCCTGCCAATGACTGAGGTAGTGGATGTGAATCTCCACTGACGGTGGTGCAACATGCAAGCTGTCCAGGCCCCAGGAACTGACCACCAGCCTCGTACGAATGACCACTGGGGATGGCAGCCATGTCTGCGGTGGTGCCACTGGCTCAAGATGTTGTGGGGCAGCTGGCAGTGCTGACGGAGAGGTCAGTATTGGCGGTGCTTGCGGCGGTCATTGTTGTGGCGGTGGGGCTTGCGGCGGTCATTGTTGCGGCGGTGCTGGTGGCGGTCATTGGTGCGGCGGTGCTGGTGGCTGGCTCACTGACTGCCGTGCTGGGGGCTGGCTCACTGACTGCCATGCTGGTGGCGGTGTCAGTAGCGGCGGTGCTGGTGGGAGGCTCACTGACTGCGGTGCTGGCGGCTGTGTCAGTAGCGGCGGTACTGGTGGCTGGCTCACTGACTTCTGTGCTGCTGAAGGGCACAGTGTCTGCGGTGCTAGTGAAGGGTTCAGTATCTGGGGTGCTGGTGGCGGTGTCCGTGGCAGCGGTGCATGGGGTGGTGCTGTTGGCGGTCTTTTCCGCTGTGCAGGTTGGCGGCGACGTTGACTTGCCTTTCATTTTTAGGCGCAGCTGACTTGCCACTTACAACAATTGTCTTGCCTGAGCCCTTGGTGGCAGGTGTTTCGGCCTTCTCCCTCCGGGATGTGGGTAACCTTCTCTGTTTAGGAGGTGGGGGAATGTCCTTGGCCTCGGTTCTTGGGACACTGGCAGACCTGTTGCTTGGCGCACTCCAAAATTCGGCTATTGCTGGCACCACTGTGCCCGGTGATGTGGTGGCTGAGGTGCTGGGTTGGGACATGGAAAGGTGGGCCCTAGGGGACGGATGGGTGGGGGAGGTGAAGGGAAGAGCTCAAGGTTTGACAGGAAAAGTTTTTTAGACACACTGGGACGGGTAGATGGAGGTGGTTTGGGAGTGGAGGAAGAGGTAGTGGTTGTAGGAGGTGTTCGTTTGCTGACTTTGGGTGAAGGTTCATGGGCTGGAGGCTATCGTGAGGTGGATGGCTGATGGGTGGGTGTGTGCCTGCGTTTGTGTACTTTGGGAGGAGGGCTCACAAACACACTAGGAGAGGACACAGGAGATGTGTGAATGGTAGTGGGGGTCGTGAGTGCACGTGAGCGGTGTGTGGTGATGGGCGTGCTGGTAATGGAGGTAGTGGCTGAAGATGTAGTGCATGCAGGTGTGAGTGGAGATGTGAAAGGGAGGGATGAGGGAGACGTGGAGGAGGGGGACACAGTGGAGACAGGGGATGTTGGTATGTATGCATGGATATGATGCTTGTGTGAGTGCCTGTGGGATGAGTGGTGTTTATGTTTGCCAGAGCCACCCTTGTGTGTTGAGGTGTGTGAAAGCTGGTCTGGTGGTGTGCTTGGGATAGGCTGAGGTACAGGGGATTGGGTCTGGGTGGAGGAAGTTGGAGGGGGGAGGCTGGACACAGGGACAATGGCTGCCATCAGTGCTGAGGCCAGAGCCTGAAATGCTCTCTGTTGGGCTGCCTGACCAGAATGAATGCCCTCCAGGTATGCATTTGTCTTTTGCAACTGCCTCTCTACACCCTGGATGGCATTCAGAATGGTCGACTGCCCAACAGTGAGGGATCTCAGGAGGTCAATGGCCTCCTCACTGAGGGCAGCAGGGCTGACTGGTGCAGGGCCTGAGGTGCCTGGGGCGAAGGAGATGCCCACCCTCCTGGGTGAGCGGCCACGGGACACATTCTGAGGGGCTGCTGGGAGGGTGGTGCTGGTGGGGGGGTGGCGGCTGTACCTGTTGATGCGTTGGGCACAGAGGGGCCCACCACCGCAAGGGAGCTCCCATTAGAGAAGGAGTCGGTGTCGCTTGTCTCTGCTCCTGTCCCCGCCGTGGAGCTCCCCTCGCCCTCCGTCCCACTGGTGACTTCTGACTCCGTTGTTGCGCCCTCAAGTGCCATCTGCGATGCAGCTCCCTTCTGCTCCGGTGGCACTGCTCCTCTGCCTGATGATTCTAATCCACACAAGAACAGGGAGACCACAAAAAGGGGGGGGGGAGTAAGAAGAAAGACATTTTCAGTGCATGCAATACCGCTACCGTTGGCGGACACTACAGACACAGCAGCCCTCTGCAATACGCCATGCACTTAGAGTTCCCTAATTCATCACAGGGACATGGGGTACAAGGCCTATGCCCGATTGCTGCACACATGGAGGTCACAGGAGCCTGACTAGGTGTACTTGGCACTTATCACTGGTGGGGTTGGGGTGCCACTTAGCCAGCCTCACTAAGGGTCCTTGCCTACAAAGCTCGCCCTAGCCTAGGGGAACCCACTGCCCACCTCCCCCACCCAGACACCTCCAATGCGCGCAGAGTCAGATGGATGTGACGGTACTCACCCCCTTGTGGCTGCTGTGATGCCCTCAAGCGCCCATCCATCTCCAGATATGCCACAGCCAGGATCTGGAACATCAGGGGGGTCATGGTGCGACGGGCTCCCCTCCCACGTTGGAAGGCCATCCCCAGCTGGGCCTCCGCCGTCTTCTTGCTTCAGCGGCGAATGTCCTCCCATCTTTTACGGCAGTTGGTGCTCCGTCTATGGTGGACCCCCAGGGTACGGACGTCCTTGGCGATGGCACGCCAAATATCCTTCTTCTGGTGGGCACTGACCTACAGGAATAGTTCAGGGGAAAAGGAAAATCTTTAACCGTTAGGACCGTCACAGTCATTGTCCCTCGTTCCCACCCTTGCCCTGACGCACATACACACACCGTCCGATCATGCAGGCCTCATTTCCCCGTATCTTCCAGCCACACCCCTCCAAACAGGCATTGCCCATACAGCACGCTCACAGAATATTCACCTGTTTGTCTGGAGGACCGTAGAGTAGCGTGTACTGGGGGAGGACCCCATCCACCAGTTTATCCAACTCCTCCGATGTGAAGGCAGGGGCCCTTTCCAAAGACACATGAGCCATCATCGCTTCCAGACTCAGGTCACAGCAGCACTTGCAGTATAGGTCCTCTCCTGTCGAAGATCAGGTATCAAGTGAGTAAACAGACAGAAAATAGCAGTCACGTCCGCAGCGGTGCGTACCGTCACCGCCAGCGTACATCGTCATTGGCTCCTGGGTACCCATAAGGTCCAATGTTAAGCAATGCAGGATTGCACTGCGGTCTTTGACCACCTACCGCGACGGTGTACAACGCCAGCGCAGTTACCTCATATCCCCTTGTCCCACATTACAGGTCAGGCAGCCGCCACTTCAGGGAGGCACATGGCATTATTTTTAAATGCGTCACACATATCTAGGCCTTACATACACACGAAGACTGGCACATAGCTTATTGACAAATGTGTGCAATTAAATTCTTTTTTTTAATACCTCAGTGTTGGCTGACTCTGTGCTCGCTGTTCTCATCCATAGGGCACGTCCGCTGGGTCAGGCGAGGAGATGGCGGCATCCTCCGGTGTACAGACCGCTGGTGGACCTGTCGACAATGGAAGAGAGACATGTAATAGTCACCTACAGACTTGATCGTGCCACAATCCAGGAACTGTGTGCCCAGTTGGAGCCAGACCTGATGTCAGCTATCCGCCATCCGACAGGAATCCCCCCTCTAGTGCAGGTCCTATCAGTACTCCATTTCCTGGCAAGTGGTTCTTTTCAAACTACAGTGGCCATAGCATCAGGGATGTCCCAGCCTATGTTTTCAAACGTGTTGTCCAGAGTGTTGTCTGCCCTGCTGAAACACATGCGCAGCTACAAAATGTTCCCTCAGGTGGAGGATTTGCCTACAGTGAAAGGTGACTTCTATGCCCTGGGACATATCCCCAACATCATAGGTGCCATTGATAGGACACATGTGGCCTTGGTCCCCCCCGCAGCAGTGAACAGGTGTACAGGAACTGGAAGTGCTATCATTCAATGAATGTGCAGATGGTGTGTTTGGCCAACCAGTACATCTCCCATGTGAACGCCAAGTTTCCTGGATCAGTGCATGATGCTTACATACTGAGGAATAGCAGCATCCCTTAAGTGATGGGGCAACTCCAGAGGCACCGTGTGTGGCTAATAGGTGAGGACAAGGACCCTATACCGTGTGAATAGTTGTCTGGGTCTGGGGTTGTCCATAAGGGTTAGTGTGTGTCTAACAGTTGTCCCTCGACATTTGCAGGTGACTCTGGGTACCACAACCTGTCATGGCTACTGACCCCAGTGAGGCATCCCAGGACAAGGGCAGAGGAAGGCTACAACGAGGCACATGGGCGAACTAGGAGAGTGATAGAAAGGACCTTCGGCCTCCTGAAGACCAGGTTCCGGTGCCTCCATATGACAGGTGGTTCTCTCTACTACTCACCGAAAAAGGTATGCCAGATCATCGTGGCCTGCTGTATGCTGCACAACTTGGCTTTGTGACGACAGGTGCCTTTTCTGCAGGAGGATGGTCCAGAAGGAGGTCTTGTGGCAGCTGTGGAGCCAGTGGACAGTGAAGAAGAGGAGGCAGAAGAAGAGGATATCAACAACAGAAACAACGTAATCCAGCAATACTTCCAGTGAGACACAGGTAAGAAGACATCACTGCCTCCTACATCTCATAAAATTGTTAGACCTTTCATATGTCTGTCACTTTCACCCAGTGTATGGACCCTGACCTGTCACTTTGCCATTCCATTTCACAGATGTGGGTCCCACTGTGTGACCTCTGCTATGTTACCTCATGGACTAGAGCTGTGTGACATAGGTATGTTGACAATCCAAAGGACATTGCTATTTTCCTGAGTTATTGCAAATACACATTTGTGAAAGCACAGACTGACTCCAGATTGTTTTGTGATTCAAGGATGTTTATTTAAGTGCAAAATAGTGGAGGGGTTGGAAAATGGTCAGGGGTGATGGTGGAGGAATGTCCATGGCAGAGTCCAGCTATTAGTCTCACAGGTGCATTGTCCAAAAGGGCATAGGAAGAGGAGCTAGGGGAGTTTAGGGATGGACAGGGTGACAAAGTGGGACAGAAGGATGACATTCAGGGTGGTCTCATTTCTTGGCGGAGGTCTTGGCATTGCTCTCTCTCTTTGTCCTGGATCTCAGGGACCGTTTGTGGGGTGGTTCTCCATCTGCAGGGGGTGGGGTGCTGGTGTCGTGGTCCTGTGGCGGAACCTCCTGTCCACTAGCACTGGCGGAGGTGGTGGGCAGTTCATCGTCAAGGCTAGTGTCAGGGGCCCCTTGTTGTGCCACAGTGTCCCTCCTGGTGTTGACAAGGTCCTTCAGCACCCCTACAATGGTGACCAGGGTGGCGTTGATGGACTTGAGTTCCTCCCTGATCCCCAAATACTGTTCCTCCTGCAGCCGCTGGGTCTCCTGAAACTTGTCCAGTACCATTGCCATTGTCTCCTGGGAATGATGGTACGCTCCCATGATGTTGAAGAGGGTATCGTGGAGAGTGGGTTCCCTGGGCCTGTCCTCCCCCTGTCGCACAGCAGACTTCCCAGTTCACCTGTTTTCCTGTGCCTCTGTCCCCTGAACTGTGTGCCCACTGCCACTGCCCCCAGGTCCCTGCTGTTCTTGGGGTGGTGGGTTTGCCTGGGTTCCCTGTAGTGGTGGACACACTGCTGCTTGACGTGTCCTGGGGACAGAGGTATGGGCCCACTGGGTGGGTGCTGTGCTGGTGTTTCCTTAGGGGGGAGGCTCTGTGGTGGCTTGTGCCAGTGTGAGGGGAACCGACTGTCCTGAGGTCCCAGATGGGCTGGGCTGGTCATCTAGATCAAGTTGGACAGAGCTGTTGTCATCACTGTGGGCCTCTTCTGTGGGGGGGTGGACTTGTCTGGAACCTCCTGTCCAGTGAGGTTGGGTAG
The DNA here is from genome assembly GCF_031143425.1 of Pleurodeles waltl. Lineage (NCBI taxonomy): Eukaryota > Metazoa > Chordata > Amphibia > Caudata > Salamandridae > Pleurodeles > Pleurodeles waltl. The sequence goes on from NC_090443.1 coordinate 158,137,258, forward strand.
GGGTCCTGCAGGGGAGTAAAGGCATGATTATTGCATCTGTGTGTGCCATCGTGTGCAATGGGTGGGTGACCCTGTACCCCAGTCTTACATTCTTGTGTAGGACCTTGTGTGATAATTGTTTTGGGGTCTGTGTGAGTATCTGTAGTGGACATGCTTTGGTGATGGGTGTCCATGCTTTGTTGTTGCATGCAGGGCTTGGTGTTAGGATGGGTGGTTTGTGATAGTGAGACATATGTGAGGGGGTGAGGAGGAGTGATGGGGGTGAGGGTGGGGGTATGTGATAGCATGCAGGTAGGGTGGGGAATATGGTATTTAAGAATTGACTTACCAGAGTCCATTCCTCTTGCTACTCTAGCGAGGCCCTCAGGATGCAGTATAGCCAAGACCTGCTCCTCCCATGTTGTTAGTTGTGGGGGTCCGCCGCCAGTCCTCTGAACTGCAATCTGGTGTCTTGAGACCATGGAATGCACCTTCCCCCGTAGATCATTCCACCTCTTTCTGATGTCATCCCGTGTTCTTGGATGCTGTCCCACTGCGTTGACCCTGTCCACGATTCTGCACCATAGCTCAATCTTACTAGCTATGGAGGTTTGCTGCACCTGTAATCCGAATAGCTGTGGCTCTACCCGGATGATTTCCTCCACCATGACCCTGAGCTCCTCCTCAGATAACCTGGGGTGTCTTTGCGGTGCCATGGGGGTGGTGTGGGTGATGTGGTGTGTGTTGTGATGTGTGAGGGGATGTGTTTGTGTGTGTTGTGTGAGGTGCATGGATGTTGTGTGAGTGATGGTGTTGATTGCCTGTGGATGCTAGTTTCTTAATGGTGGTGTCTTTCTCTGGCCTTCTGTCGCTATTCTGGTCGTGAGGGTTTGTGGGTGATGTGGGTGTCTGTTTTATATTGTATTGGGTGTGTAGGAGTGGTGTGTGTATGTGTATCAGGTGTGTGTATTTGGAATTGTCCAATGTGGTTGTGTTTTGTAAATGTGTGTGTATTTTGAGCGCGGCGGTGTGTACAGCCAATGGAATACCACGGTTGAAAGACCGCTGCGTGGATTCGTGGGTCGTGATAGTGTGGGCGTATTCCTGTTGGCGTGACGGTGTCGGTTTTGTTATCGCCAGTTTATCACTGACTTTTGGTGTGGCGGACTTGTGTGGGTGTCTAGATTTTGGCAGATTCCGAGCTGTGGGTCGTAATAGCTGTAGCGGTATTCTGCCGCCGCAGCGATGTGTTGGCGGTCTTCTGCGCGAGGTAAGCGGGATTTACCGCCAATGTTGTAATGAGGGCCTATATGTCCTACCTTAACCATACACTGCACCCTGCCCTTGGGGCTACATAGGGCCCACCTTAGGGGTATCTTGCATGTAAGAAAAGGGAAGGTTTAGGCCTGGCAAGTGGGTACACTTGCCAATTCGAATTTTACAGTTAAAACTGCACACACAGACACTAGAGTGCAGGTCTGAGACATTATTACAGAGCTACTTATGTGGGTGGCACAACCAGTTCTGCAGGCCCACTAGTAGCATTTGGTTTACAAGCCCTAGGCACCTCTAGTGCACTTTACTAGGGACTTACCAGTAAATCAAATATGCCAATCATGGATAAGCCAATTACATACACATTCTTTGTAGGAGCACTTGCACTTTAGTACTGGTTAGCAGTGGTAAAGTGCCCAGAGTAACAAAAACAGCAAAAAACAGAGTCCAGCACACATCAACAACCTGGGAAACAGAGGCACAAAGTTAAGAGAGACCACGCCAAGGATGAAAAGTCTAACACTGCCATTTCCAGCTGATGACATCAACCACTTTAATGTTTGCCTATTCTAGAGGCCAATATCTGATAAATCACTACCTTCCATGGTCTGGAGGTTTGTACCTGTAGATTTGATCATATACCCAGTATGATTCAATCATGTATTTTTTGCTGTGTTTCAGAGATATTGACCACCTATTTGATGAACAATGTAATAAAATTTCTTCTTTGACAAGAGACTTGTATGTATGTGTTTTTGTGGAATGATTATAATCTCTAAGGGAAGGGGAAGAGTTGTTGGAAAAGCCCTTCTCAGGGTTGTACGAATGTCCCTCGGCACCCCAATTAGGGAGGCCATGTTTGAATTGTGGGCCTCCATTTGTCCACAAATGCCACTATGCAAGCCTCTCTTAAGCAGCTTCATTTCCCAGGGGTCCGTCAACACGTGGCCCATCACACCTTAGGACTCCTGAGAGACCCCCAAGATGTGGTTGATTGTTTCCTGGCTGACAGCAATCCCTTTGGCCTCTCTCCGCTGGCCCACAGCATTCCTTTCATGCACCCTACCCCCACAATCCTGTGCCCTTGGCACAGGGTTCCCTCTCCAACTGGGTCCTGAACCCTCAGTGTCAGGACTGTCGAGTTATACCTCAGGATCCATGGTTGGGGGACACAAGATGGTGGAAACGGTGTTAGGAACACAGGTTGGGAGGGTGTATCGTTACCTGGGATGTTGATGCAAAAGGGTTGGGAAGTGATGTTGTGGGCACAGTGAGACTCACTGTTGCTGTCTGACCAGGTTGCCCAGAGGGGCCAGGACCTTCCTCCTAGTCCACAAGTCCAGGAATGTCATCATCACTGAGGGCTTCATCCTGGCAGGTAATGGGTGTCTGTTCGGTGGCCTCCGTGTGCCCAGTGGCAGCTTGGCCTGGTGATGAAGGAGGTATATTGTTACTGGATGAAGTGTACCTTCAAAGATTTTGTGTTACAGTAAGCAGAGGCATTGGACATTCTTAAGTTGTAGGTTAGTCTGTTGTGCCATGTTACCATGGTATTGGAGTATTTGACATGAGAAGTGTGAAGCTTGACAAACCTATTTGACTTAAGCAGCTCAGGAGATTTGACTTCAGCAGCTCAGGAGATGTGCAGATCAGTTGAACTTTGGATGGAATGAAAATTACATCTTACCTCTAGTGAAGCCAACAACTTATGCCTTTGATCATTTGGAGGCCTAGTTGAGTGAGATACAAGCAAACACAGAACGTTGTTGTATCTGTAACTGCAGTCATTGTGTGTGCAGTGCTGTGTCAATGTGTTTGCTGCTGCAACCAATGTGGAGATGCACCTTGAAGCCTCAGGAATACTTGGTGTACACACTTAGTAGGGCGTCATTCCTGTCCTCAATAGTTTAATCTTGGGATAGCAGGTCAAGATGAAGCTAGGTAGACAGACACGTCTCTGAGTTGACCATACTCTGTATATTGCTCAATCACAGGTGAGTACACTTCAATTGAAAGTTGACAATCAGGTGGATTTGGGCAAGTGACCACTGGGCTGGAGTTTGGAATTGCAGACACAGGGCTTGCAGGGAGTTGCTGTCAGGTTACTCCCTCTACTTTCCACACTTGAAAAATGGAATCCTTCCAGAAGTGTACACTTCAATGAGAGTTAACAAACAGGGGTATATGGGCAAGTGACCACTGGGCTGGTGGTTAGAATTATAGATACAGGGCCTCCTGGGTGTTGCACTCAGGTCACTCCCTCTACTTACCACACTTGACAAATGGTAGCCTCCCTGGCGAGTACACTTCATTTGAGAGATAACAAACTGGGGTATATGGGCAAGTGACCACTGGTCTGGTGGTTGGAAATACAGACATAGGGCCTACTGGGAGTTGCAGTCAGGTCACTCCCTCTACTTCAAACACTAGTCAAATATTGGGTCTTACATATCTGTAGGTAGACTGCATTTAGGTTTGAGCATACATTTACATATTGAGACATACCAAAAGTTCAGGAATGATTTTTTGATATTGAAAGATGTGCAGGCACCATTTTGATTTATGGCATGTGACGGTCCTTGGTAGCTGTGATGTTGGGTCCAAAAATACACATTGACAGTGTTACATCTCAGATGCTCTTGGTATTGAATGTTGGTGAAGTACATGAACAACACAGTGGCAAAAGCTGAGCTGTGAGCATGCAGGACATTCCAGTTTTGCAACCATTTTTGTGTGGTAACTTCCACTCCCCAAGGTATTCTTGTCAAGTCCTCAGGATGCAGGATAGCCAAGACCTTCCCCTCCCAGGTAAAGAGTCTTAATGGGGTACTGGGAGGACCACTGCCAGTGTTGTTGGCCTCCATTTGTTGTCTGGTGGCCAGGGAACACACTTTGCCACTCAGATCGTTCCACCTCTTCCTAATGTCTTCCTTTGTGCGCATGGTGGTGCCTTCAGCATTCACTCTGTCGGTAATCCTTTGCCACATTTCATTTTCCTACTGAGAGGAGTATGCTGGACTTGGACTCTAAACAATTGTGGCTCCACTATTATGATTTCATCCACCATAAGTCTCAACTCAACAGTGAGTTTTGGCACCTGACAAGGTGGACAACTAAAGTGGATAACAGGGAGTTGATTAACAGGGGAAGTGCAATAGGGAGTGGATGGAGTAAGGTGCGTGCAGGGCCTTCAATGGGATGGTGAAAAAAGGAGTGCCTAATCTCTGGAAAAATTAGAATATGGTGGTCATGCTTCTTCGTAGTCCAGAGGAAATACAAAAGATCGTGGCCTGGGAAGGGGTGTGTTTTATAGTGTGATTTGCAAGAGTGTCCACTGGGCCAATGTATGAGTTGTGTTGTTTTTAAATTCATCCAATGGGCACTTGTCTGTTTCATTGCTGTGCACGTACTGCAGTGGTCGGCTGGCATTGCTTTGCTGCAGCAAGGGGACTGCCGTGGCGACTGTGTGCTTGTAATAGGCTCTGGGGTTGGCCGCAGCGTTGACGGCGCTGAAGGTCAGACGCCTAGATAGCAGACTGCCATGCCGCTGGCGGTCTGCCTTTTTGCTTGGTAGGCAGTGGTTCTGCCAGATACATCGTAATAAGGCATGCTAGAGACTGCCAGCGCAGCGGTCTTTTTCAGACCACCAGTCGAGCACTATGTCTAGATTAAATTCCTGAGTGCAACAATGCACCTACAAATCATATTAGATACAGATTCAGTACCTTTGCTGGTGAACACTTCTGTCCGAAGTTTGTGATCAGTTTTAATAACAAACTTCCCTTCCCACAGAAACCCCCTTAACTTCTTCACTATCCAAAATATAATGCTTTTTTTCAATGACTGAATACTTCAGTTCCGGTCCTCTCAATTTTCATGAAGCAACCATTCACCTTTTCTCCTTATTACTATCACTTTGTCCTAAGACTCCACCTAGACACTTAGAACTAAAGTCTGTCATTTTATTTAAAATAATCTTAGGATTAAAACTTTGAAAACTGGATACACACTTGAAGCTTTTGTTGAGATCAGTATAGTCATAATAAAAATGCTCAGACTATATAAATCCTACTCCCTTCAATGACAGTAATCTCTTATTTTTAGTGCTATTAGCAAATCTAAGCACAAACATGTTATAATGGTCAGTCATCCCAATAAGCTTCAGCAGTTTGTCTTTATTCTCTAGAACAGTCAGCTTTTGCTGGAAATGGCCCTTTCTACTTGGTCACCCCCAAACCTTTTGCCGTTTCCCTCCACTTTTTGCTGAATTTGTTTTTGTTGGCCAAGGACTCTGAGCACTTTACCACTGTTAACCAGTGCTAAAGTGTATGTTCTCTCTTCATAAAACGTGGTTTGATTGGTATATACCTAATTTGCATATTTAATTTAATTATAAGTCCTTAGTAAAATGTATTATATTTGCTCAGGGCCTGTAAAGAAAATGCTACTAGTGGGGCTGTAGCACTCATTGTGCTACTCACTTAAATAGCGCTTTAAAATGTCTCAGACCTGACACTCATTGGCTACCATTGGGGATTCCTTAATATATTTGTTAAGTGTAATTCCTGATTGAGAAGAAGTAGGGCTCTCATGTTTGGTACCTATGGACTTATAATAAAATTCCTCCTAAATTATCAAGTTGGATTTATGATTACAACTCTCTGAAGCCCTACGGGCTTCCTGCCTGCCTCTAATAAACATCTGGGTTGGGTGACAGCTGGTCTTTGTTCAGTCCCTCTAGAAACTCACACACAACGGTAGCTGAGGTGCTCCTGATGGGCCATTCACATCCCGATGGCACATCACCAATGTCGTGGGTTCATTTTAACGCTTTGCTTGGGAACTTTTATTTTAGCCTTAGGCCTGCGGCTTGCATTGCTGTTTCCGTTCTACGTCTATCATCCCTTTGCGTACATTTTCTGTGCCATTGTTCAAGGCTGTACATGATAACTTGCCTGGAATCGGTGCTCCAAGAGTTCTGGAGTCCATCCTCTCACACTCGACATAGCAACACTTTCGGTCTGTTTTTAAAACATCACATGTTTCTTATAATGCACAATATAGGGTGAAGTAGGGCAGAGGGGGAATTCCAGCCAGAGCCATCAAATGCTGTCTGCCATCTTGTCGTCAGCTACAACGACCCTGGCTTTGTCTTCCAGCTAATCTGGAAGATTGCCAGCAGAATAACGGGCAGACTCCTGCCGCACTTCAGGTATGGGGCCAGGACTCCTCCTTTAGACCAGGAAGGGCAGAAGGGCTACACACCAACATGCTCTCATGTTTAGAGATTAGAGTGTAGGTAGGAATCACTAAATTCATGCTCATTCCAGGATGTTGGGATTTTTTATATTTTTCATATTAATGGTCACAGTCATCGTTGTGCTATGTTTTGCACTCCTAATGATTGCAGTTCATGTTTTATATACTAGGATGTAGCCACTTCAATAAAATGTATTGAAACTTCTCCTGCATCTCTTTATTTGCCTTTATGTGTTTCAGACCTTGTGTATGTGAGAGAAAGGGTTATGATCTGTCAACCTGGACTTCTTGGTGTTATGTCTCTAGGCTGCCAAAAATCATCCTTACTTCCTAGGTTTGGGTGAGATGCTGCTAGCTAGCCCACACAATCAGGCTGCCAGCTTCCATCTGGAGTGAGACTTACTCAGTCATGCATACACAGTGGTGCTGCTGCCCTAAACTTAGTAGTCTTATCCCCATGGTAAGAATTCTACGACACGAGGCTGATGGGTCTTCCTGAGCTAGATGGGAGAGAGGAGCTGACACTTGCACCTGAATAGGGCTCTGCATAACCCCCTGCAGTGTGTCTGGAGCTAGGGCAGGAAAAGGAGGACCTGTGTGCACTTCAAAGCCACTCTTTGAAATCACCCCCACTTCAAAGGCACCACTGGGTATAAGAACTGAACTTCTGACCTCAACAGATCAGTACACCTACAGCCCTGAGGATACTCTGATAGGGAGAAGGACTGTTTTGCAGCCGAAGGGACTGTCCCTCTGCTGGATGTCTGCTGGACTTTGCTGGAGTCCTGCTTTACTGTGCCTGTTCTGCTGCCTCCTTGCCTGGGAGTGAGAAGGACTGGACCTGACTCTCTACATCCCCAGAACCAAGTGACTCCAAGGGCTTGCTGGCTTGCTTTCTATTCTGCAGTCTCAGGGACATCAAAGACTGTCTGCAACATTCCTACAGCACCTGGACTCTGCGACCTTTAAGTGCTGCCAGGCCAAGTGCTGCCAATCCAGTCCTGGGGCCTTGGAAGTGGGTTTTTTTGTGTTACAAATCTCAAAGTCTCCGCAATGTTGCAATTGTGCCTATTGGAACCACCACTGCAGAGGACAAAGACATCGCAGCACCCACTGAGCAGCGCAGAACCACCCATCGGCATCAGTCCAGCCTTCGTATCACTATCATCTGGCTTCACGGCTCGACGACCATGTTTTGCTTTTGCAAAGAGGTTTGACGCCACACAACTGTTTGAGGATAGATGTTTTCTCGGCTCGCAACAACGCATGCTCTGACTCTGTGCATCGGAACTGATGTATCGCCTTCACATCATCTCCTCTGCTCCTCACATCGTATGTTCGATGTTGACGCAAAGCTCTATACCAGGTCCTCTTTCAGCTGGACAGGTTGGTAGCTGGCCCACACGCCATCACAGTTGCCCTCAATTTTGGATTTATCCCAGTCTAGTATCACCAGATAGCCCTGGCTGGCACTTTAAGCTTCTAAGCACTACAGTTACACGTAGGCCCTCATTACAACCCTGGCGGGCGGTGTTAAAGCGGCAGTAAGACCGCCAACAGGCCAGCGGTAAAAAAAATGGAATGACGACCACAGCGGAAACCGCCAATATAGACAGCCACTTTAACACTCTGACCGCCACGGTGGTAGAAATAAACACTGCGGCGGTCACCACCAACAGACAGGCGAAAGACAATGTACCGCCCACCCTATCACAAGATGCCAATCCACCACTTTTCCGGGGCGGAACCAATGCGAACAAAAACACAGCGGAAACAGGACTTGGAGGGGAAAACACTCACCTCTCCACACCCCACGAGGAACCAGGATGCCATGGAGCCAGAACTCCAGATACTCCCTGCAATGGTCTTCCTGCTCCTCTATCAGGAGCACCAAAGATGGCGGCGACGACCACGGTGAGTACTGCACGTACAACACAGGGGAGGGGGAGGGAAAAGAGAGTGACACACACACGCAACACGCAACACCCCAACCCTCACCCTCACCCACTGCAACATACACACCTCCCCACCCCCCCTAGAAGAACGCAAAGACAAAAGGAAATGAGTTGAACGATTATAATCATGAAAAATCCAGTAGTCAAAACTTGAAATACAGTATATACAATTATGTACACCAACTATACAAGTCCGGATAGTGCACCAATTATTGTCCGTGGACCACTGGGCCCAAAATGCATGGGCGAGACCCACACATGATACTAGACGTCAAACGGAGAGAACACTGCAGGGGCATCAGATCGAAATGAAACAGGCACCTCAGGGGGAGGGGGGGCACCTCAGCCTGATGAATGCACAACGCCACTGCTCCACGAGGGGGCTCCATGCCCACTGCTGTATCCTGGGGAGTGCAAAGCCACAGTCTCTCAAGTCTCTCCAGTGGGTGGATTGCCCACTGCTTTACCCTGGGGAGGGCAAAGCCACAGTCTCTCAAGTCTCTCCAGTGGGTGGATTGCCCACTGCTTTATTCTGGGGAGTGCAAAGCCACAGTCTCTCAAGTCTCTCCAGTGGGTGGATTGCCCACTGCTTTATCCTGGGGAGGGCAAAGCCACAGTCTCTCAAGTCTCTCCAGTGGGTGGATTGTCCACTGCTTTATCCTGGGGAGTGCAAAGCCACAGTCTCTCAAGTGGATAACAGTCTCCACTGGTTCTGGAGGGGGCTTTGTGCCTAAAGTGCTTCATTAGGCCAAGGACTGAGGTAGTGGATGCCTTTTTCCACTGGTTCTGGAGGGGGCTTTGTGCCCAGAGTGCTTCATCCTGACAAGGACAGAGGTAGTGAATGAATCTCTCCACTGGTTCTGGGGGGGCTTTGTGCCCAGAGTGCTTCATCCTGCCAAGGACTGAGGTAGTGGATGTCTTTCTCCACTGGTTCTGAAGGGGGCTTTGTGGCCAGAGTGTTTCATCCTGCCAAGGACTGAGGTAGTGGATATCTTTCTCCACTGGTTCTGGAGGGGGCTTTGTGCCCAGAGTGCTTCATCCTGCCAAGGACAGAGGTAGTGGATGTATCTCTCCACTGGTTCTGGAGGGGGCTTTGTGCCCAGAGTGCTTCTTCCTGCCAAAGACAGAGGCAGTGAATGCCTTTCTCCACTGAAAGTGGTGCATCATGGAAGCTTCTTAGGCTCCTGGAACTGACCACCAGCCTCGGATGACTGACCACTGGGGATGGTAGCCATGTCTGAGGTGGTGCCATTGGCTCAGGATGTCGCGGGGCCACTGGCGGCAGGGTCTCTCGCAGCGGTGCTGGTGGCGTCCTCAGTGGCGGCGGTGCTGGTGGCGGGCTCTGTGGCATGGGTGCTGGCGGCGGCCTCAGTGGCGGTTTTGCTGATGGCGGGCTCTGTTGCAGCGGTACTGGCAGCGGCCTCAGTGGCGGTGGTGCTGGTGGTGGGCTCTGTGGCAGCGGTGCTGGCCGCGGGCTCTGTGGCGGCGGTGCTGGTGGCAGGCTCAGTGGCGGCGGTGCTGGTGGCGGGCTCAGTGGCGGTGGTGCTGGTGGCGGGCTCAGTGGCGGCAGTGCTTGTGGCGGGATCAATGACTGTGGTGCTGGTGAATGGGCTCAGTGACTGTGGTGCTGGTGGCAGTGCAGGTGGCGGTCTTCTCCGCCGTACAGGTTGGCGTCGACATGGACATAAGGTGTGACACTGGTCCCATTGTCGGTGCCACCATGCCCTCTCCTGACCTGCCCTTTATTTACTGGCCCTTCCCCACCTTGGATGGTGGATCAAGCTGTCTTGCCACTATCCCCTTTCGTTTTCCCTGAGCCTTTGGTGGCAGGTGTTTTCGGCTTCTCCCTCCGGTATGTGGGCAACTTTTTAACTTTTGCAGGTGGCAGAATGTCCTTGCCCTCGCTCCATGGCACACTGGCAGCCCTGTTGGTTGGCACACTCCAATAGCCCGCAGTTGCCGGCACCACTGTGCCTGGTGATGTGGTGGCTGAGGTGCTGGGTTGGGACATGGAAAGCCTGGCCCTAGGGGACAGACTGGGGAGGGGAGGTGTAGGGAAGAGGTCAATATTAGCCAGGAAAAGTTGTTCAGACACACTGAGACGGGTAGATGGAGTGGGTTTGGGAGTGGAGGAAGAGGTAGTGGTTGTAGGAGGTGTACGTTTGCTGAATTTGGATGAAGGTGCATGGGCTGGAGGCTGTTGTGAGGTGGATGGCTGTTGGGTGGGTGTGTGCCTGCGTTTGTGTACTTTGGGAGGAGGGCTCACAGACACACTGGTAGAGGACACAGGTGATGTGTGAATGGTAGTGGGGGTGGTGAGTGCACGTGAGCGGTGTGTGGTGATGGGCGTGCTGGTGATGGAGGTAGTGGCTGAAGATGTAGTGCATGCAGGTGTGAGTGGAGACGTGACAGGGAGGGAGGAGGAGGACATGGAGGAGGGGGACACAGTGGAGACAGTGGATGTTGGTATGTCTGCATGGATACGATGCTTGTGTGAGTGCTTATGGATGTGTGGTGCTTATGTTTGCCTGAGGCACCCTTGTGTGTCGAGGTGTGATCATGCTGGTCTGATGGTGTGCTTGGGATAGGCTGAGGTACAGGGGATTGGGTCTGGGTGGAGGAAGTTGAAGGGGGGAGGCTGGACACAGGGACAATGGCTGCCATCAGTGCTGAGGCCAGAGCCTGAAATGCTCTCTGTTGGGATGCCTAGCCAGAATTAATGCCCTCCAGGTATGCATTTGTTTGTTGCAAATGCCTCTCTACATCCTGGATGGCATTCACAATGGTAGATTGCCCAACAGTGAGGGATCTCAGGAGGACAATAGCCTCCTCACTGAGGGCAGTGGGGCTGACTGGGGCAGGGCCTGAGGTGGCTGGGGCAAAGGAGATGCCCACCCTCCTGGGTGAGCGGCCACGGGACACACGCTGAGGGGCTGCTGGGAGGGCGGTGCTGGTAGGGGGGTGGCGGCTGTACCTGTTGATGCGGGGGGCACAGAGGGGCCTGCCACCGCAAGAGAGCTCCCATCAGAGGAGGAGTCGCTGCTGTCACCTCTTGTCCCCGCTGTGGAGCTCCCTCCCCCTCCGTGCCACTGGTGGCTTCAGATTCCATTGTCTCGCCCTACAGGGCCAAGTGGGATGCAGCTCCCTCCTGCTCCGGTGCCACTGCTTCTCCGCCTGATGATGCTATTGCACACAAGAACAGGGATACAACAAAAAGGGGGGGAGACAGAAGAAAGACATGTTCAGTGCATGCAATACCACTACCGTTGGCGGACATTACAGACACAGCAGCCATCTGCACTACGCCATGCACTTATAGTTCCTAGATTATTCACAGGGCCATGGGGTACAAGGCCTATGCCCGATTGCTGCACACATGGAAGTCACAGGAGCCTGACTAGGTGTAGATGGCTCTTGCCACTGGTGGGGTTGGGGTGCCACATAGCCTGCCTCACTAAGGGACCTTGACTACAAAGCTCGCCCTGGCCTAGGGTAACCCACTGCCCACCTCCCCCACCCACTCGTAATGCATGCAAAGTCAGCTGAATGAGAGTGTACTCACCCCCTTGTGGCTGCTGTGATGCCCTCAAGCACCCATCCAACTCTTGATACGCCACCGCCAGGATCAGGGGGGTCATGGTGTGACGGGCAGCCCTCCCACGTTGGGAGGCCAGCCTTAGCTGGGCCTCCAACGTCTTCTTGCTCCAGCGGCAAATGTCCTCCCATCTTTTCCAACAGTGGGTGCTCCGTCTGTGGTGGACCCCCAGGGTCCGGACGTCCTTGGCGATGGCACGCCAAATATCCTTCTTCTGTTGGGCGCTGACCTACAGGAATAGTACAGGGGACAAGGAAAAAGTTTAACCGTCCGGACCGTCACAGTCATTGTCCCACATTCCCATCCCATCCCATTCCCATCCTTGCCCTGACGCACTTACACTCATGGTCCGCTCATGCAGGGCTCAGTTCCCCCCCCCCATGAATCTTCCATACACACCACTCCAAACAGGCATTGCCCATACAGCATGCTCACAGTGTACTCACCTGTTTGTCTGGAGGACCGTAGAGTAGCGTGTACTGGGGGAGGACCCCATCCACTAACTTCTCCAACTCCTCTGAAGTGAAGGCAGGGGTCCTTTCCATAGAAACATGAGCCATCGTCGATTCCAGAGGCAGCACTTGCAGTGTAGGTCCTCTCCTGTTGAAGGTCAGGTATCAAGTGAGTGTACAGATAGAAAATAGTGGTCACGTCCACGGCTGGCGCACATCGTCATTGGCTCCTCGGACCCATAGGTTCCAATGTTAACCAATGCAGAATTGCGCCGCGGTCTTCGACCGCCTACCGCGACGGTGTAGAACGCCAGCGCAGTTATCTCATATCCCCTTGTCCCACCTTACAGGTCAGGCAGCCGTCATTTCAGGGGGCCACATGGCATTAATGATAACTGCGTCACACCTAACTAGGCCTTGCACACACACAGTAACAGGCACATTGCTGATTAACAAATGTGTGCAAATGACATTTTGTGATACCTCAGTGTTGGCTGACTCTCTGCTCGCTGTTCTCCTCCATAGGGCACATCTGCTGGTGCACCTGTCGACAATGGAAGAGACACACGTAATAGTCACCTACAGACTTGATTGTGCAACAATCCATGAACTATTTGCCCAGTTGGAGCCAGACCTGATGTCAGCTATCCGCCATTCCACAGGAATACCCCCTCTAGTGCATGTCCTGTCAATAATCCATTTCCTGGTAAGTGGGACTTTTCAACAGTGGGCATTGCATCTGGGATGTCCCAGCCAATGTTCTCTAACGTGTTGTCCAGAGTGTTGTCTGCCCTGCTAAAACACATGCGCAGCTACATCGTTTTACCTCAGGTGGAGGATTTGCCTACAGTGAAAGGTGACTTCTATGCCCTGGGACATATCCGCCAACATCATTGGTGCCATTGATGGGACACATGGGGCCTTGGTACCCCCCGCAGGAGTGAACAGGTGTACAGAAACCAGAAGAGCTACCATTTTATGAATGCGCAGATGGTGTGTTTGGCCGACCAGTACATCTCCCATGTGAATGCCAAATTTCCTGGCTCAATGCATGACGCTTACATTCTGAGGAATAGCAGCATCCCTTATGTGATGGGGCAACTCCAGAGGCACCGTGTGTGGCTAATAGGTGAGGACAAGGACCCTATACCGAGTGAATAGTTGTCTGGGTCTGGGGTTGTCCCTATGGGTTAGTGTGTGTCTAACAGTTGTCCATCGACATTTGCAGGTGACTTTGGGTGCCCCAACCTGTCATGGCTACTGACCCCAGTGAGGAATCCCAGGACAAGGGCAGAGGAACCCTACAGTGAGGCACATGGGTGAACTAGGTGGATTATAGAACGCACCTTCAGCCTCCTGAAGGCCAGGTTCCGGTGCCTCCATATGACAGGTGGTTCTCTCTACTACTCACCAAAGAAGGTGTACCAGATCATCGTGGCTTGCTGTATGCTGCACAACTTGGCTTTGCAACGACAGGTGCCTTTTCTGCAGGAGGATGGTCCAGCTGGAGGTCTTGTGGCAGATGTGGAGCCTGTGGATAGTGAAGAAGAGGAGGCAGAAGAAGAGGATATCGACAACAGAAACAACGTTATCCAGCAATACTTCCAGTGAGACACAGGTAAGAAGATATCACTTCCTCACACATCTCATACAATTGTTTGACCTATCATAAGTCTGTCACTTTTACCCAGTGTATGGACCCTGACTTGCCACTTTGCCTTTCCATTTAACAGATGTGGGTCCCACTGTGTGACCTCTGCTATATTACCTCATGGACTAAAGCTGTGTTACATCGGTATGTTGACAAGAAAATTGACATTGCTATATTCCATAGTTATTGTAAATACACATTTGTGAAAGCACAGACTGACTCCAGATTGTTTTGTGATTCAAGGGTGTTTACTTCTGTGCAAATAAGTGGAGGGGGTTGTAAAATGGTCAGGGGTGATGGTGGAGGAATGTCCATGGCAGAGCCCAGTCTATTTGTTTCACAGGTGCATTGTCCAAAGGGGCATAGGAAGTGGAGCTAGGGCAGTTGATGGATGGACAGGGTGACAAAGTGGGACAGAAGGATGACATTCAGGGGGGTCTCATTTCCTGGGGGGGGTCTTGGCATTGTTCTCTGTCTTGTTCCTGGGTCTCAGCGACCATTTGCAGGGTGGTTCTCCATCTGCAGGGGGTGGGGTGCTGGTGTTGTGGTCCTGTGGTGGTGCCTCCTGTCCACTGGCACCGGCGGAGCTGGTGGGCTGTTCATCACCAAGGCTAGTGTCAGGGGCCCATTGTTGTGCCACAGTGTTCCTCCTGGTGTTGACAAGGTCTTTCAGCACCCCTACAATGGTGACCAGGGTGGTGCTGATGGACTTGAGTTCCTCCCTGATCCCCAGATAGTGTTCTTCCTGCAGCCGCTGGGTCTCCTGAAAGTTGGCCAGTACCGTTGCCATTGTCTCCTGGGAATGATGGTACGCTCCCATGATGTTGGAGAGGGCCTCGTGGAGAATGGGTTCCCTGGGCCTGTCCGCCCCCGTCGCACAGCTGTCCTCCCAGTTCCCCTGTTTTCCTGTGCCTCTGTCTCCTGAACCGTGTGCCCACTGCCACTGCCCCCAGGTCCCTGATTTTCTTGGGGTGGTGGGTTTGCCTGGGTTCCCTGTAGTGGTGGACACACAGCTGCTTGACGTGTCCTGGGGACAGAGGGATGGGCCCGCTGGGTGGGTGCTATGCTGGTGTTTCCTGAGGGGGATGCTCTGTGGTGGCTTATACCAGTGTCAGGGGAACCGACTGTCCCGAGGTCCCAGATGGGCTGGGCTGGTCATCTTGATCCAGTTGGACAGAGCTGCTGTCATCACTGTGGGCCTCTTCTGTGGGGGGAGTGGACATGTCTGGAACCTCCTGTCTGGTGACGTTGGGTAGGGGTCCTGCAGGGGTGTAAAGGCATGATTATTGTATCTGTGTGTGCCATTGTGTGCAATGAGTGAGTGACCCTGTACTCCAGTGCTTCCATTCTTGTCTAGGACCTTGTGTGACGATTGGTTTGGAGTCTGTGTGGGTATCTGTTGTGGACATGATTTGGTGATGGGTGTCCATGCTTTGATGTTACATGCAGGGCTTGGTGTTGGGATGTGTGGGTTGTGATAGTGGGACATTTGTGAGGTGTTGGAGTGAGGGGGGTGAGGGTGGGGGTATGTGATAGCATTCAGGTAGGGTGGGGGATGTAATAGTTAAGAGTTGACTTACCAGAGTCCATTCCTCCTGCTACTCCTGCGAGGCCCTCAGGATGTAGTATAGACAAGACTTGCTCCTCCCATGTTGTTAGTTGTGGGGGAGGGGGTGAGGGTCTGCCGCCAGTCTTCTGTACTGCAATCTGGTGTCTTGAGCACTTGCAGTGTAGGTCCTCTCCTGTTGAAGGTCAGGTATCAAGTGAGTGTACAGATAGAAAATGGTGGTCACGTCCACGGCTGGCGCACATCGTCATTGGCTCCTCGGACCCATAGGTTCCAATGTTAACCAATGCAGAATTGCGCCGCGGTCTTCGACCGCCTACCGCGACGGTGTAGAACGCCAGCGCAGTTATCTCATATCCCCTTGTCCCACCTTACAGGTCAGGCAGCCGTCATTTCAGGGGGCCACATGGCATTAATGATAACTGCGTCACACCTAACTAGGCCTTGCACACACACAGTAACAGGCACATTGCTGATTAACAAATGTGTTCAAATGACATTTTGTGATACCTCAGTGTTGGCTGACTCTCTGCTCGCTGTTCTCCTCCATAGGGCACATCTGCTGGTGCACCTGTCGACAATGGAAGAGACACACGTAATAGTCACCTACAGACTTGATTGTGCAACAATCCATGAACTATTTGCCCAGTTGGAGCCAGACCTGATGTCAGCTATCCGCCATTCCACAGGAATACCCCCTCTAGTGCATGTCCTGTCAATAATCCATTTCCTGGTAAGTGGGACTTTTCAACAGTGGGCATTGCATCTGGGATGTCCCAGCCAATGTTCTCTAACGTGTTGTCCAGAGTGTTGTCTGCCCTGCTAAAACACATGCGCAGCTACATCGTTTTACCTCAGGTGGAGGATTTGCCTACAGTGAAAGGTGACTTCTATGCCCTGGGACATATCCGCCAACATCATTGGTGCCATTGATGGGACACATGGGGCCTTGGTACCCCCCGCAGGAGTGAACAGGTGTACAGAAACCAGAAGAGCTACCATTTTATGAATGCGCAGATGGTGTGTTTGGCCGACCAGTACATCTCCCATGTGAATGCCAAATTTCCTGGCTCAATGCATGACGCTTACATTCTGAGGAATAGCAGCATCCCTTATGTGATGGGGCAACTCCAGAGGCACCGTGTGTGGCTAATAGGTGAGGACAAGGACCCTATACCGAGTGAATAGTTGTCTGGGTCTGGGGTTGTCCCTATGGGTTAGTGTGTGTCTAACAGTTGTCCATCGACATTTGCAGGTGACTTTGGGTGCCCCAACCTGTCATGGCTACTGACCCCAGTGAGGAATCCCAGGACAAGGGCAGAGGAACCCTACAGTGAGGCACATGGGTGAACTAGGTGGATTATAGAACGCACCTTCAGCCTCCTGAAGGCCAGGTTCCGGTGCCTCCATATGACAGGTGGTTCTCTCTACTACTCACCAAAGAAGGTGTACCAGATCATCGTGGCTTGCTGTATGCTGCACAACTTGGCTTTGCAACGACAGGTGCCTTTTCTGCAGGAGGATGGTCCAGCTGGAGGTCTTGTGGCAGATGTGGAGCCTGTGGATAGTGAAGAAGAGGAGGCAGAAGAAGAGGATATCGACAACAGAAACAACGTTATCCAGCAATACTTCCAGTGAGACACAGGTAAGAAGATATCACTTCCTCACACATCTCATACAATTGTTTGACCTATCATAAGTCTGTCACTTTTACCCAGTGTATGGACCCTGACTTGCCACTTTGCCTTTCCATTTAACAGATGTGGGTCCCACTGTGTGACCTCTGCTATATTACCTCATGGACTAAAGCTGTGTTACATCGGTATGTTGACAAGAAAATTGACATTGCTATATTCCATAGTTATTGTAAATACACATTTGTGAAAGCACAGACTGACTCCAGATTGTTTTGTGATTCAAGGGTGTTTACTTCTGTGCAAATAAGTGGAGGGGGTTGTAAAATGGTCAGGGGTGATGGTGGAGGAATGTCCATGGCAGAGCCCAGTCTATTTGTTTCACAGGTGCATTGTCCAAAGGGGCATAGGAAGTGGAGC
The DNA here is from genome assembly GCF_031143425.1 of Pleurodeles waltl. NCBI lineage: Eukaryota > Metazoa > Chordata > Amphibia > Caudata > Salamandridae > Pleurodeles > Pleurodeles waltl. Next base: position 158,155,045 of record NC_090443.1, read on the forward strand.
TAGGGCAGTTGATGGATGGACAGGGTGACAAAGTGGGACAGAAGGATGACATTCAGGGGGGTCTCATTTCCTGGGGGGGGTCTTGGCATTGTTCTCTGTCTTGTTCCTGGGTCTCAGCGACCATTTGCAGGGTGGTTCTCCATCTGCAGGGGGTGGGGTGCTGGTGTTGTGGTCCTGTGGTGGTGCCTCCTGTCCACTGGCACCGGCGGAGCTGGTGGGCTGTTCATCACCAAGGCTAGTGTCAGGGGCCCATTGTTGTGCCACAGTGTTCCTCCTGGTGTTGACAAGGTCTTTCAGCACCCCTACAATGGTGACCAGGGTGGTGCTGATGGACTTGAGTTCCTCCCTGATCCCCAGATAGTGTTCTTCCTGCAGCCGCTGGGTCTCCTGAAAGTTGGCCAGTACCGTTGCCATTGTCTCCTGGGAATGATGGTACGCTCCCATGATGTTGGAGAGGGCCTCGTGGAGAATGGGTTCCCTGGGTCTGTCCGCCCCCGTCGCACAGCTGTCCTCCCAGTTCCCCTGTTTTCCTGTGCCTCTGTCTCCTGAACCGTGTGCCCACTGCCACTGCCCCCAGGTCCCTGATTTTCTTGGGGTGGTGGGTTTGCCTGGGTTCCCTGTAGTGGTGGACACACAGCTGCTTGACGTGTCCTGGGGACAGAGGGATGGGCCCGCTGGGTGGGTGCTATGCTGGTGTTTCCTGAGGGGGATGCTCTGTGGTGGCTTATACCAGTGTCAGGGGAACCGACTGTCCCGAGGTCCCAGATGGGCTGGGCTGGTCATCTTGATCCAGTTGGACAGAGCTGCTGTCATCACTGTGGGCCTCTTCTGTGGGGGGAGTGGACATGTCTGGAACCTCCTGTCTGGTGACGTTGGGTAGGGGTCCTGCAGGGGTGTAAAGGCATGATTATTGTATCTGTGTGTGCCATTGTGTGCAATGAGTGAGTGACCCTGTACTCCAGTGCTTCCATTCTTGTCTAGGACCTTGTGTGACGATTGGTTTGGAGTCTGTGTGGGTATCTGTTGTGGACATGATTTGGTGATGGGTGTCCATGCTTTGATGTTACATGCAGGGCTTGGTGTTGGGATGTGTGGGTTGTGATAGTGGGACATTTGTGAGGTGTTGGAGTGAGGGGGGTGAGGGTGGGGGTATGTGATAGCATTCAGGTAGGGTGGGGGATGTAATAGTTAAGAGTTGACTTACCAGAGTCCATTCCTCCTGCTACTCCTGCGAGGCCCTCAGGATGTAGTATAGACAAGACTTGCTCCTCCCATGTTGTTAGTTGTGGGGGAGGGGGGGAGGGTCTGCCGCCAGTCTTCTGTACTGCAATCTGGTGTCTTGAGACCATGGAACGCACCTTCCCCCATAGGTCGTTCCACCTCTTCCTGATGTCATCCCGTGTTCTTGGATGCTGTCCCACTGCGTTGACCCTGTCGACGATTCTGCGCCATAGCTCCATCTTCCTTGCAATGGAGGTGTGCTGCATCTGTGATCCGAATAGCTGTGGCTCTACCAGGACGATTTCCTCCACCATGACCCTGAGCTCCTCCTCAGAGAACCTGGGGTGTCGTTGAGGTGCCATGATGTGGTGTGGGTGATGTGTGAGGTGGTGTCGGTTGTGATGTGTGAGAGGATGTGTTTGTGTGTGTTGTCTGAGGTGCGTGGATGGTGTGTGAGTGATGGTGTTTTGTGCCTGTGGATGCTAGTGTTGTTTCTGGTGGTGTCTCTCTCTGGCCTTCTTTCGGAATTTTTGGTAGTAAGGGTTTGTGGGTGATGTGGGTGTGTGTTTTATATTGGATTGGGTGTGTGGGAGTTGTGTGTGTATGTGTATCAGGTGTGTGTATTTCGATTTGTTCAATGTGGTTGTGTTTTGTAAATGTGTGTGTATTTTGAGCGCAGCGGTGTTTACCGCCAATGGAATACTGTGGTTGAAAAACCGCTGCGTGGATTCGTGGGTCGTGATAGTGTGGGCGTATTCCTGTTGGCGTGACGGTGGAGGTTTTGTTATCACCAGTTTATCACTGACCTTTGGTGTGGGTGTCTGGATTTTGGCGGATTCCGAGCTGTGGGTCGGAATAGCTGTAGCGGAATTCCGCCGCCGCAGCGGTGTGTTGGCGGTCTTCTGCATGGCGGTAAGCGGGATTTACCACCAATGTTGTAATGAGGTCCTTAATCTTTAAAATTCCACATATTGACTTGACTTTTACTTATTGGATTTTTGTTGTTTTGGTTTTGTTTTACTCAATATAACTTAATATAATCTATTTTTCTAACTTGGTGTGAAGTCTTTTTGTGGTGTTTTTCACTGTATTACTGTATTAAGTGTTGCACAGATACTTTACACATTTCCTCTTAAATTAAGCCTAACTCCTCTGTGCCAAGCTATCAGAGGGTGAGACAGGCTACTTTAAGGTGTGTATATGACTTACCATGACTAGGATTGTGATCTCTACCTCAGCCAAATAGAGACCCAATTTCTAACAGCTTTTATATTAATTATTCTTTTGGTTTGATGCCATTTCCTGTTACCTGGTGACCTTAGTACACCTTTTCCTGTTTGTTGAACCTGCACGTGGAGCATTTCAGTGGGAAACCACTACCACTATGTCTAGCTAGCACTTGTCTGAGTCTGTCTTCAATCAATGCAGCAGGAAGCCGACAAGTCAGCAAGCCGCCCATGGTTAAGCCTCCCAAGGGGTTGCCTATCAATGTGCTATCTACTTCTTTTTTGCCTGCTGTTTGGACTGATAGCTGACAGCCGTGACAACCACAATTGCAACCCACCAGATGCAACTGCAGCTGTGGTCAGAACCACAGCCACAGCTGCAGGCGCAGGCGGGCAGTGGAGCAAAGCTGTATAGCACAACGCAAGGCTCTGAGCAAGACGGTGACTTTCAAGCTGTGTTAACTACAACTATAACTGCACCCAGGCAAGGATAGGCAGGAGGTAGAAGTGGCAGAAAGGAGAGAGCAGAGAATGGAGAGGAGCAGAGTAAGGGTAGAGCAAGGGCAGTGAGCAAATGAGCAAGAGGCCCTTTGGGCATTGGGTTTGTTGATGCCGTAAGAGCCATTAAGAGTCCAGTAAGTTAGACATTGGATCTAGGGCTTCTTATCTGTCGACACAGGCAGTACCAGCACCAGTGAGTGAGACTGTGCACAGAGGAGCTGATTGGTAAGTGTAGAGCTCTGGTGCTATTGAGGAGGCATTGCATCTGAGAGAACTGGCACGGGTACATCCCGGGAGCTCCTTTTACCTGTAAACAGCGTGTCTATCATGTAACCACCCTACAAACATAGCTGGAAGCTAAGAAGCCCTTGCTTCAGCTTTCACGGGAGCATCTGTCGCTACTTGAACCCATGGAAGCAGTCTGGGTGCACGTGACGCAACCGGTTTTACCACTTGCAGTTAATCCCTGAAGGAATAGTTAGGCTCCTTGTCTCCTGAGTAGTACTGCTTACTGCCCACTCGTCTGCATAGTTTGGTATCTCAGAAGTGGAAGCTATTGACATATCCAGGTCAGGGCAGAGGGAGAGAAGGCTGGGGGCAGTTATTGCAGTGGGAGAAGTGGCTTTGGAAAGGGTGTGCACCTACAGTGGAGGGGCAGGTTTGACTGGCAGCCTGGGTGCAGCTGGTGGTCTCTTCAGCTGAGTTTAATAGCTCTGATAATTGACTCCTGGAAACTTTAGGAATTTTTGACCCCAATACCAGTCAACCATGCCTAGTGACTGTCTTGGAACAGAAGTTCATTCTTTTCCCACCCTAAGTAACTCTCTTTCGTGGACCACTAGGCAGTGCATTTAGCATTAGCCATTTTTTGCACTGGTCTTATATAATAAAGTAGCTCCCTTTGCAAAGTAGGAGAAGCCTTGATGGCTAAGAAGCTTTGATCTGGGAGAATGGTTTACTCATGTGTCTCTCAAAAACGAAAGCCACCCGACTAAGAATTAAATCCCTGCATGTGAATGCTTTGAAAAGCTTTAATGCAATCTTAACCTTTTTTACTGTGGCTAATAGGTTGGCCTTGGCAGATTTATTTCCAAAAATGCCACTAGAATTCAAAAAATTTCCTTGGTGCCTGTAAGTTGTCGATGCCTGATAACTTGGAAGGGTGCATGGATCATATGGAAATAAAAATTATGGCAAAGTCACTTCTTAAGGATGACTCTACTCTCCCTGATCTGGACGTTGAGCTAAGTCACAATCAATACCAAAGAGTAATTCCTGGTCACTCATTGACTTACCGGCCAGAGAAAAACATAGCAGGCACCTCCCTGGGTCCTGAAGTGCACCCCAGTATGCAGCTTATCTGTAGTACTTCTAAGGAGAATTTCTCTACCAACTCTAGGGTGTCTGGTACCCCAGAATTGCACTTGAGTCCACATTCATTGTGTAACCACCTGGGAAACTATGTTCAGCCCTCGGAATCTCTACACTGTCTAGAGAGAATCCTGTCATCAATACTGAGTCTGTTGGAAACATCATTGAATCACTCCAACCTCACTTCAGTCCCCATCAAAGTCAATGATCTTGGACAAACGACCTCTATTGGGAAAGGCTACCTCCCCTGCTCTTGATGAAGGATACTTAAAGTGGATCCTGGGCTGAGGTTTCTCATTCGGGCTCCTGTATAAGTAAATTACATGAGGAAGCATCTGTACCCTATCAACACTGTAAGGATTTGGACACACAGGCTGGCCCGCCTCAATGTAGGAAAAAGAGTAATGAGAACTTGAGTCCCTCGGAGAAAGAGCAGATTTTCTCCCTTGAAATCTGTTTGAACCAAAACCTACTGAAGAATTAACTTTGTCTCCCAATCCCACTACCGAGCACAAAACAAGTGATCTTTTTCCTATATTTCAAAATAAAGAATTGCCATCATTGCAAAGACTCACAGGGAAGGAAAGTAAGAATGCAGCAAACAAAAAAACACGAGAAGGAAGAAACAGTGTAGAATTTTTAAAAAGCGAGCAAAAATAAACCACTTTGATACAAATTCTGCCTTGGACGCAAGTAGTAAGAGTGATTTAAATGAGGAACAGGTTGGAACATTCCTCTCCCAAATGTCTTCAGAACCTACACCAAACCTATGAGCAGAGGACACTTGAGCTACTTCAATCATGACCCTGCCACAAGAGATACCTACTCATTCATTGAACCGCCATGCCAAGATATCCTCTTCCAAAGTGGGGGATAATGTTGTCTATAATTGTGATAAGATGGGGCTAGTAAGATCTTCTATAGTTTATTGTATGCGTCTATGATGTCAGGATTTATTGCCTTTTTCTACAAAAAAATTATTTGAATAGGTCTTTTATACTGGACAGCTTTGATGATATACCTAAGCTTCATATAGTTCAAAGCAGCAATCTTTCTCACTGGTCCAAACTGTGAATCAAGGAGCAAATTGCAGGACTAGAGTAACCTTTAATTTTAGAGTGGTATCTAACCTTATTTTACTAAATAATGTCAAGTTGCACTGTCCCGATATTGACGTAACTCCTTTACGGGAGGAGAAGGATATTAGAATGCTCCCCCCACCCAAGACTCCATGCCAATTTAAGAATTAAATAAATTGCAGGTCTTGTTTTGAAAAAAGGGGCAGGGTGGTTTCCCTGTTCTGTGGGAAAGGGGAGAGCAACACTTGTGGATCCAGACAATGAAGTCAGAAGTTGGAGTTAGGCTGCAGATGCCGTTAAATCTATGGGTTCCATTGGGCTAAATTGCAAAAGAAGTAACCAGTAATAATTTTAAAATGGTTTCTTTGAATGTGGCAGGGGTTACTGACAGATAGTAATAAAATACTATTTTAAACAGTTTTGAGGCTGATGTAATCTGCATCCAGGAAACCTGGCTTAAAATTGATTGGACATTGAAAGAATACTTTGTTTCACGCTGCCCCACAATCCCTTCTATGAGGGGCACACAAAAGGAGATGTTGCAATACTGCTGAGTACCAACTACAGGACAATTAATAAATTCACACATGGCTCAAAATTAAACCAGGTGGTAAAAATATTTGTAACAGGGAAACAAAATGGTAAAAAATAAATATTGATGGTTAACATCTATTTCCCCCTCATCTTTTTATGGTCAAACTCTAATAGACATTTTCTTTTTTCCCTAGTATTAGGAAAAAAGAAGTTTGTAAACTTATAGTATTAGTATTTGACCTAAACGCAAACATTTTCAATCATGCTTTAAGGCCATTACAAAATTAAACCAAGGAGGTATCATTAAAAGTTCCCTCTGAAATTGTTCCTCCTAATTGTAGAATAGATAAAAGAGGATTACTCCTGCTGGAAGTTTTCAGGAACAATGAATTATTTCTAGCAATTCTTGATCCTGCTCCCCATGGGAACATTTCAGCCCGAACTGCCAACCCAGGTCCTCCTTGACCAAAAACCAACATACTGTATTGTCGTATCACCCCTCATCAGCTAGGCCGGAAGATTGAAAGCTAACATATTTGGCAGCCATTTTAGGACTTGGGCCCCAAAGTCTTAAAAAAAAAGAAAAAATCATATGGGGGCAGAATAGTGGTGCCTTGACTCAATTAGGCCCGGTGGGGGTCCAGGGGGTCAAGGTAGCCTGAGTAACCCTAGGGGCCCAAAACATTTTTTAATGGTACTATGGTACCTCTGTAGTACTGTAGTACTGAAGTAAAATTATTTTAAAAAGAGTAGACTCCCACCCCTTTCACTTAAAAAAATAAAATAAATAATCCTACGGATCCCAGTTCTAACTATAACTACACAGTGGCAACCGCTACTGTGTAATTTATTCATTTATACACACAGTAATTTTGAATAACACATATAGGGGGTCATTTTGACCCGGGTGGTAAAAACCGCCTACTGCCGCGGCGTCAGCCACCAAAAAAAACGTTGCCGCGGCTACCATCCATACGCCGGATTATTACCACAGCCGGATTTCCGCCAGAAGAATGGTGGAAATCTGCCTGTGGGCATGCCGGTGGATGGTGGTAAGGTGGTGCTACTGCCAGCAGCAGCGTCATACCAGGAGACCGCCGCAGACCGTATCATGACACATGATACGGCCTGGCGATGTTCTGCTGGCGGACGCTGCAACTGGCAGCAGCACCATGTCCCGTCTCCTGCCGGAGGACCCCCTGACAACAGGTAAGTAGGGTGCTCCGACAGGGGAGGGGGCGGGGGTGTTGTGTGTGTGTTGGGTGTGAGTGTGTATGTCTGTGCATGCATGTATGCGGGTGTGTGTTGCATGTTGTATGTGTGTGCATATAGGGATGTGTGAGTGCTTGTATGTTGTGTTGTGTGAATGCGTGTGTGCTTGTACGTATGTAAGTATGTGTGGATTTGTGTGTGAATGGATGTATGCATGCGTGGATGAATGTGGGAATTAGTGTGTGTATGTGTGTGTTCATGTGTACATGAAGGTGCGTGTATGAAGTGGGGGTCTGGAGACGAAGGGATTCCCTGTCACTGATAGTGCCTACCGCCATGGTTTTCGTGGCGGTAAGGTTGCCACGAAAACCATGGTGGTAGGTGGGGTCATAATCCCGCAGGTGGGCAAGTGACGGCCGACGAGCTGGAGAGTGAAGTCTCCAGCCTGGTGGTCATTACCGCTGCAGCGGTCGGCGTGGTACATTGGCGGATTGGCTTTAGCCAAGCCGCCAATGTCTTAATATGGAGAAAAGTACCATCTGCCTGTTGGCAGTACTTTCCTCCATATTAACGCCATCTGCTGGTGTCATAATGACCCCCATAGGCTTCACAAGAGGAGATCAAGTGCTCGTCCATAAGCCGAGAAAACAAAAGTCTGATGCTCCATTTGATGCCGAGCAATTATATGTCATAACCAGCAAAGAACACATGGTGATTGCCCAGCATCATGGGAAATACATTATGCAAGATTCCTTACATTGCAGACAGGTGGCTCATTATTCATCAGATACTGATGTCAATGTGAAGTCTGGTTCAGAAAGGACAATTGGAAATCCCCAGACTGCCGGTGGTCCTACATCGCCAACACAGATCGTGGACACTCCTGTTTCTGATTCCAAGTTTCTGAAGACATGATCGGGAGGACTTATGCAAAGCACCATTTAGGCTTATCGATGAGCTATGATTGTGTAGATGTTTGCAAAAAATTGTCATTTTGTATATAGCAGATGGGGAGACGTAGTGTTGTGCGAGTATGAACGACTGAACCATTTTGGCTACTGAAGAACTCTGTAGAGCTGTAACGTAAGTGTTAGAATGTGGTGAAGTGACTGCATGTTTAGAGTGTAGATTTCATGGTTACACACAGACGAATTAAGACATGTAATACATAGGTCTGTGAGAGGCATATTAATTGCCAAGTACCTAGGCTGGGATGGACTCTTTACTTATCTGAGCTGAAAGCTACCTTGCTATTATTTCCAGGAGCATGTTCTGTTCCGTGAAGATTCAGTTTGGTTCCTGTTGTAATGTGATGTTCCTTTAAAAAAAGAATATGTGAGTGTTGTCAAGGGAGCCGTGACATTCTACTTCAGACAGTTGTAAGGAGCTGGTTGAGGTAGAGGTCACATCCAATTTACCAGCTTATTAAATCATCCCTTAAATGAAGATATAGCGTTTACGTATCCTTTACAACATAATTTTGGCGAGGAATTGAAGCCAGCTCTGACTGTGAGGGATCGGTGTGACCTTTACCCCTGTAATCTGAGGAATGGAGATGGAGGCTTGTCGGGTAGACGGCTCTTTGAAAAAAAGGAAAAGAAATGTACAAGACAATGGCTCTCATTATGACCCTGGCGGTGCTGCACCTCCAGGGCCAACGGGGGCGGGAGCACCGCCGACAGGCCGGCGGTGCTCCCTTGGGCATTCTGACCACGGCGCTTTGGCCGCGGTCAGAAATGGAAAACCGGCGGTCTCCCGCCGGTTTTCCGTTGCCCATTTGAATCCCCCATGGCGGCGCAGCTCGCTGCGCCGCCATGGGGGATTCTGACACCCCGTACCGCCATCCTGTTCCTGGCGGTTCGCCCGCCAGGAACAGGATGGCGGTAGGGGGTGTCGCGGGGCCCCTGGGGGCCCCTGCAGTGCCCATGCCAATGGCATGGGCACTGCAGGGGCCCCCGTAAGAGGGCCCCGCTAGTATTTCACTGTCTGCATAGCAGACAGTGAAATACGCGACGGGTGCAGTAGCACCCGTCGCACCTTCCCACTCCGCCGGCTCGATTACGAGCCGGCTTCATGGTGGGAAGGTCGTTTTCCCCTGGGCTGGCGGGCGGCCTTTCGGCGGCCGCCCGCCAGCCCAGGGGAAAAGTCAAAATACCCACCGCGGTCTTGCGACCGCGGTACAGTATTTTGACGGCGGGACTTTGGCGGGCGGCCTCCGCCGCCCGCCAAGGTCCGAATGAGGGCCAATATACTACTGATCTGTGCTGGCGTTTGTGAAGGTAAGTGCTGCTAGGCTACCAGCGCAGTGACAGTATAGACTACTCAGCATTTATGTTGTGCAAGTTTATCTTGGGTCTGGAAATGAAAGGGAAGTATGAAATACCAGTACATGTAGTTTAACTACTTGCCGTTTGCTGTCTTTGTCGCGTGAAATTCAAGCATTCCGTGTGAATACCAGAATCTAACTCACACTTCAGTTCAGTCACGCTACTATTTTGGTTGTGAGGAGCAAGTACGGTCATCATCACATGAAGCATGAGCAGTGCATTTGAAACTCGATGTTGAAGTCGTGCGCACGCAGGATTAGCGTATTAACTTGGTTTTGAGAACTGCAGGCATATTTAATAGAAAATCAATGGTAGAACCACGCCATACAGTTATCTTTCATGCGCGCATGTGTTTTACATCGTTCATAATCACACTCATTCTCGGAGCATATTGTTCCTCCAGTGCAATAAACACAGAACAAATACGGCACTGCATATTATCACATTACAGCTGTGGAGTGACCATTCCATCGCGGTAAACTTAAAACATTACCTTCTACTTGCTCATAAGGATCTTCACTATGCCACTCAAATGGCTATTGGAACTTAATCTTGGAACAAGGAAACACTTCCGGTTGCATGATCGATGCTTAGAGGAAAGACACTACTGGAGTGTACCTTGGGAGCAAACAATATAAAGTAGTTTATCTGAACTGTGTATGCACTTTGGGACTAGTGAACAAATTCCTGTTCCTCTATCGTTGTTTAGAGGAAAGATCCTACGAGGGTATGCAGTGTGAGTGGTTATGACTTACTAGTGATTTTAGTGTATTATTGTTGGGAACAAAACTAAAGTAGGAGTTAGGATTTCTCTCAATTTCTTTTTACATCAGGGTGTTTTGATTGTATTAATCTACATATTAGATGGATATACACTGTATTGCAGCACCGTCTCCATGCTTACCTCAACCAGGAGAGCCATCTGTTGAATGGGAAGAATGGCTGGACATGTTTGATAATTGCCTTGAAGCAGTGGATGGCTATAGTTTCTCACCCAACCGAAAAAGAGCAATTTTGCTGAATGCATTAGGAAAAGAATGGCAGAATATTTTTAAATACCTACTTGCATTACCCATTCAGGAAGGGCAACCTGACATGGATGTTTATGCTGAAACATGGAAAAAAATTGGATATTAGGTTTGCAAAAGGTCAAAATATAGTAATAAGGCGCCATAAAGTTTATACCCAGCCACAACGGGCAGGAGAGCCAATAAATGATTTTGTCACCAGATTGAGAGAATTGTTAGTAAAATGCCAATTTGGTCCTATGACTGATGAGATGATATGTGACCAGCTAATTGTGCAGTGTTGAAGTCACAAAATACAAGCAAGATTGTGGGCTGAGAAGAATCCTACCTTAAGAGATGCTCTAGAGATTGCAAAAGTAGTGGAAGAATCTGAATATTGTATGAGGGAGATGGATAAGAGGGAAGCAAAAACTGAAGTGACGTTTGTTGAACAGCATGCAGATAATGCAGTTGTAGGTAATAAAGGTCGGACAGCTGTGAGCAAAGTGAGCAAAATGGGTCAGTTTATGAAGAAGAACAATAAGATGTGTAACAAATGTGGCATGTATAGTCATGGTACAGGAGCTAAGAACTGATTCACAATTGGAAAAGAGTGTAGGAAGTGTGGACAAAAAAGGACATTTTGCAAAAGGGTGTGTCATTGTTGGGTAGAAACGAAAGTGGCAGTGCTGTCAGATGATCTCCATGAAACCTCGAGTTTAAGTGCAGATAGGGGTTAATTGTAGAGGATCAGGAAAACAGGTGACAAAGACCAACAGAGGAATTTCTTCTATGGGGGAAACTGGTTCACCTAATGGTTAATTCAGGGACGTTATATAGTATTATTCCAAAAACATTGTTTACAACTGAATGGACAAATGTCAGGTTATTGCCGAATGATATCAACCCTTGTGGCTGTCAGGGTGAGGAAATTGATATCATAGGGTATATGTTTGCTGACATCACGCTTGGTAAAAGGAAACTAAAAGGGAAAGTATATGTTGCAGAGGCAGGTCCACTGATTCTAGGGCAGATTCATCAATATGATGTACATATAGTAATAAATCCACGTGCTGCTAATCCTGTGATAGTAGTACAGGAAGTGACGGTGGAAGATATTATCAGAGGTGCAGATAAGGTGTTTCATGATGAGGTGGGGGAGCTAAAGGAATACTCACACAAAATCAGGTTGAAACAAAGGGCGTGTCCTAATCAACACTAGGTTAGAAGAATACCTATTATGGTTAGAGAAGGAGTTAACAAACATTTGCAAGAAATGTTGAAAGGTGGTGTAATAGAACCAGTAGAGACTTTAAATTGGATATCTCCAGTGGTTATAACTTGTAAGGCTGATGGCAAGTTGAGATTTTGTGTTAACTTCAGAAGTCTGAAGTCTGTATCAAAGTGTGATTGCAGATCATTTTCCACTCCCTAATATAAATGAGCTTTTATCTCTTTTAAAAGGTGGAAAATGTTTCACTAAGTTGGATTTGAGACATGCTTATCATAAAATCGAGTTGCATGAGGACTCCAAAGCTCTCACAGCATTCATAACCGTGGGAGGCACGTTTCAATTTACCAGAATGCTTTTTGGTTTATGTTCAACCGCAAGTGTTTTCCAAAGAGAAATGACAGATGTTTTCCGAGGTTTAAAGAATGTCATTTATTTTCAGGATGACATTTTACTTTTTGGAGATACACTGGAAAATCATTACTTCACATTCAAACAAGTATTGGACAGAATTTCAAAAGCTGGTTTAACTTTGAGAAAAGAGGAATGCGTATTTTTGGTCAGGGAAATGGAACATCTTGGTCACACTCTGTCCGCGGAAAGTATCAAACCTAAAACAAATTACTAAATGCTATAAAGTTAGGCCCATCACCTCAGGGCAAAGATCAGCTGTGATCTTTTTTAGTGATGATTGAATATTATTCTAAATTTGTGCAAAACTTTGCCTCCAAAACTGAGAATCTCTAAGTGCTCTTAAGAAAATGTGCAAAATTCTCTTGGTCCAGTATACAGCAAAGAAGATTTGAGGACATGAAGAAAGAAGTGTGTGATGCTGGCATATTAACTCCTTTTGATATGGGGAACAAATATGTGGTTACTGTGTATGCAAGTGCGTGTGGTATAGGAGCCATTCTTTCACAAATTCATTCAACTGATGAAAAAACAGCTGGATTTGCTTCTCGTTCCTTGACAAACACTGAGCTCAATTATTCTGTCATCGAAAGAGAAGCGTTGGCGGCCGCATAGGGTATGGAATATTTTATAATATACATATGGGGAACTCAAGTGAACTGCATTCTGACCACAGACCTTTGATGAAAAGTTTATGTCCTGGAGGAGCTGGCAAGGGTTTAGCAAGACTGGCACGGTTAGCAGCTAGGTTGCAAGACTATAACTATGTTTTGGAATACATACCTGGTTGGAAGAATGTTCAGGCAGGCTGTCTATCACTCCTGCCTTTAGAGTGGAACTCAGTTGACAAAGAGGCTGTAATAAGGTGTGAGAGCAAAGGAGCTGTTGCAAGTGTTTGTGATGTTGTTTAGTGGATATTGGGGGCCGTGAGTAAGGAAGAGTGGGAAGATGCCATGTCACAAGATGAAGTGTAGGAAGGAGTATTTAAAATGATCTTGAAAGGAGGCAGAAGGGAGATTAAGCTACCCAAAGCTATAAGGACATTTGGGAAAGTGCTAGATGAATTGTCTATATTGCGTGATAATATTTTGGCACAAGGTGAAAGGTTGGTTCCACCGATTGGCGTTAGAAAAAACTATTTCATATTTCTCATGAAGGTCATCTAGGAAAGACAATAACAAAAAAAATGACTTAGAGCAGAATTTTGGTGGCCAGGAATAGATGATGATGTGGTGAATTGGGCAGAATGGTGTTCCGAGTGCATTGAAAGTGAGAAAAGATTGAAGGTTAGCAAGCAAACCCTGAGTGGGAATATACAGGATCCAGGTAAAGCATGGCACAAGGTGTGTGGAGACTTTATTGGTCTAATTGCAGGAGTTAATTATAATCAGAGATTTGCTTTTGTCTTAGCTGATGACAATACTAAGTAGCTGATTGTGAAGTTTGTGGCGGAAGTGACAACCACATCCACAATAAATGTCTTATCTGAAATCTTTAGTGAGAAGGGATGTATGGAATGTCTGGTAACTGACAATGGTACACAACTTACTTTGCATCAGGTGAGGCAGTTTTAAGCAAGAGTGGAGTGAAACATTCACGTACTGCTCTTTACAATCCCCAAGAGAATGGTATTGTAGAAAGGGCTAACAGAATGGTTAAGGGTGCCATTTAACTAGCGTTAGTTAATAAGCTGTGTGTGAGAAAAGTTGTAAGTGATTTGATGTGGGCGTATCGAACAACTGAAAATAACACAGTGTCTTCTTCACCTTTTTGGTTGAATTAATAAGCTGGTGAATTCGATGTGACCTCTATCTCAGCCAGCTCCTTACACCTGTCTGAAGTAGAAGGTCACTGCTCCCTTGACAACACTCACAGATGTTTAGAGGAACATCACATCAGTTCCCTGAAGATTACTGGATGTAAAATGTTCTTCCAAATAACCTCCCATGCAGTCGTTCGGCTGGGTCCAGGGGTCAGTGGTTACTGATATTTGTGGTGGGTGCTGGATAGGGCTTAAATCTCCAAGGTTAGCCAGTGTGAGTTGTCAGAGTTACCCCCGATGGTACACAGGATTTGAAATTCAGATACTATGTGGCAATTACACTCAGCAATCTCCAAGCCCCGCTATATATTTTTTAAAGAGAATAAAGAAGATTTTAGGGTTTGTCAGGATAGGAGAACTGACAGGAGAACAATTTTCATTGTTCTGCCCTATCAAGCTCTCTTGCCTCTATAAACTTTTCCTGACCAGGAGAAGGCTTATGATAGTTCAGAAATTATGTTGCTCAACAAACTCAGTTTTGTAATGGCACCAGCATATGTTCTGGGTCCAAAGATGTCCCGTTCAGCTATCATCAGCTAGGCTGCCCAGCTTTGATAGGTGAGTCATTTATTCAACCCAATCTCCTCGTTTGATTTCATCAGTTAGGATGCGTTCTTTGTCCTCTCATTAAGAAGCATGTTTCTCCACATAGGCTTGTTTCTTCTTCATCTAGGTCAGGTTTCAACAGAACGAGCACTTGTGATCCTAGCCCTGGCCATGACTTTTGGAAGGAAACAAAATAAGCATTGGTAAAGCCACTAATTCTGGCTTGCATTTTGAGTCCAAACTAAAACATTAAAAATGCTTGCTTTAGTTAAAAACAACAACAAAAATGTTTTATTAATACAATGAATCTAGAAGATAAATCATTCAAAATGCAATGATTCAATGCACTTTTAAGCCAAAGCAGCACTCCAGTGAGGGTGGAATGATATACCAAACTGCCAATATCACAATGGAGAAAGTTACTCTTCTGGGCAGTGGCAAAGCCTGCACTGTGTATATATTAAAGACCTGGAAATAAATGAGTTATTGCAGACAGGTGCACTCATAGGTCAGATCAAAAATGATGTTCATGCTTCTGACAAACATCCAGTGGTGGCTGCCATATGTATAAAGTGGTAGGGTGTGGTAGGGCAGCAATAACAGAATAAGGAAAAAGGGCACTTACCTTATTTAGTTGCCACAACATCCTGCTTGCTCCAGTGTTTTCTGTCTTCGAAGCACCGGGCCCATGAAACTGCACTAACCAATCTTTCTGCAAGCGTCAGGAGTGGAGTGTTAGGGTTTGTGCACAGCAAAGAGCATGTCCCCTCTCACTGCACTAGTGGGTTCTGTAATAGCTCCCTTTTAAACTTACTATTGAAAGCCTTTCATGTTATCTCACCTTCCCCCCGCCCCCTAGGCTTCTGTGACTGTTGTTTACTGTGCTGTTTTGTTTACACATTGGGCCTTGCTTTTACCAAGGCTTCTTTAAAACACTCCTCTCTAGGCCATGTGTTAATTTAACTCATTTGCATAATAACTGAAACTCTGCACACCTTTCAAGAACATGTGCAGCATTTGAGGACCACACCCAGCTCTTCAAACCACACCCAGCTCTGCACACCTTTCAAGAACATGTGCAGCATGTGAGGACCACACCCAGCCCTGTCTATAAAAGGCAGCCCCCGAGCCTCACCCAGTGCTTGTGCTCGTCTACCTCCCGCTTACCTGAGGACAGATCCCTCGGCGCTGGCACTCCTGCTCTCTACAGACTTTCATTGGCTTCAATGGGCGCAGCTGCTGGCTCATCCTTCTTCCGGTTTCCGGTTCCTCCTTGCCTCAGCCTCTCTCCTACAAGCAACCTGCAAAAGAGAAAGAAGACAAGGTTAGACTGATCAGTATCTCTTGCCAGCAACAAGTAAGTGCAAAACTTTTATTACCTGAAAGAACTTTGACAACAATTTCTGGATTCGTGTATAGACAATTTGAAACAAGATACCTTCCACGAACATTGTGATTCAAACTCTTTGTTACAAGAATACTTTGCGGAACTTTGTGAAGCAAACATTTTTTTATGGAACTTTTAAGAATCGAACCGTGGAAACCATTAACAGCAAGGCAAACAGTAAATCAAGGACTTGCACAAATTACATGCTGTATTTTGACATAAAAGTACAGTATTTGTTTTATAAAAGATTCTGGAAATATGGGAAAAGTGAGTTTGCTATTGGCAATTTAGGCTTTAGTTATATTAAGATGAATGTTTGATATTGGTAATTCTGATAACGGTATTTGTTTAATGTTTTAGAAGCTTTAGAGTAATAGAAAGCACATCCCAGAGCAGTAACACATTCCAAACCTGGAAACTAGAGACCAGGA